>NC_059429.1:86300093-86601650 GCF_021028975.2 Sphaerodactylus townsendi
AAAAGTCTCCTGGAGCCAAGGGACTAGCAATTTTCCACAGGAAGGATGAGAACCATCTGATGGTACTGAAGGGAGGGAGGATTCCTTTGTGTGTGAGGGGGAGGGATTCTGAGAGTGAGAAGAGATAGATAAGGAGACAGGCTTATTTTGCTGTTTTTCTGGCAGAGATCACGATATGCCTTAGCTGAAGAAAGAGAAGTGGCTTCATGAAGATGACAAAATATAAGAAAACAAAATTTAACAGTTGCGATGTTCTGAAGACCTGCCAATTCACTATCACAGAGGATTGAATTTTAGAGATAACTAGGCCTATTGCTCATTTTATTTTTATTTTACTCACAATTTATTCCCCTTTTCTATCGTAAATAATCTTAATTACAAGTATAATTACATTTTTATTTTAATGCATTTGGCGTTATTGTGGTTATTTTGCTCCCACTTAAAAAACATGAACTTAGTCCACAGTATTGTAAGATCAAGGAAGGCCTGGAGGCATTAATATGAGAAAATCTTTAAAGAGACTGGGGAAAAAATCCATAACAAAAAATGTTTTAAGTTCCTGACAGACTAAGGCCCCTTCTGCATGGGCCAATAAATGCAGGATAACGATGATATAAAACCTGGTGGGGGGGGGGGGACACTTTGCACAGATCCCACTCCTAATGCAAGTCTGCTCCATGTTTTCCCTCCCCAACCCGAGTTTTTCAAGAATCGCACTACCTGCAATTTTTTTTTTGTTTTAACGCAGCTTGCAGCCGCTCCCGAGCAAGAGACTGGCAGAAAAGCAGCAGGGAAGTGCTCTGAGTGGCCTCACTTCCCTTTATTTTCCAAGGTCCCACCTGGCAGCTGCATAGCCACACAAGGACACAGAGATGTTAGAATGGCTGCAGGAGTCCATGCCTGCTTGCCCATGTAGCTACACAGTGCAGGAGGTGAACATAAGAACATAAGAACATAAGAACAAGCCAGCTGGATCAGACCAGAGTCCATCTAGTCCAGCTCTCTGCTACTCACAGTGGCCCACCAGGTGCCTTTGGGAGCTCACATGTAGGATGTGAACGCCTTCTGCGGCTGTTGCTCCTGATCACCTGGTCTGTTAAGGCATTTGCAATCTCAGATCAAAGAGGATCAAGATTGGTAGCCATAAATCGACTTCTCCTCCATAAATCTGTCCAAGCCCCTTTTAAAGCTATCCAGGTTAGTGGCCATCACCACCTCCTGTGGCAGCATATTCCAAACACCAATCACACGTTGCGTGAAGAAGTGTTTCCTTTTATTAGTCCTAATTCTTCCCCCCCAGCATTTTCAATGAATGCCCCCTGGTTCTAGTATTGTGAGAAAGAGAGAAAAATTTCTCTCTGTCAACATTTTCTACCCCATGCATAATTTTGTAGACTTCAATCATATCCCCCCTTAGCCGCCTCCTCTCCAAACTAAAGAGTCCCAAACGCTACAGCCTCTCCTCATAGGGAAGGTGCTCCAGTCCCTCAATCATCCTTGTTGCCCCTTCTCTCTGCACTTTTTCTATCTCCTCAATATCCTTTTTGAGATGCGGCGACCAGAACTGGACACAGTACTCCAAGTGCGGTCGCACCACTGCTTTATATAAGGGCATGACAATCTTTGCAGTTTTATTCTCAATTCCTTTTCTAATGATCCCCAGCATAGAGTTTGCCTTTTTCACAGCTGCCATGCATTGAGTTGACATTCCCATGGAACTATCAACTAAGATGCCTAAGGTGAGGGTTTTTTAAAAGTGTTTCCATGCAAAGGTGCAATGCAACCCACATTGCTTCTGCAGGCTCTGTCTGCTGCCTTATGGAGACATGTGAACATGTGTTGCTCCCAACAGCAACTCAGGTTGCTTAATCCCTACTGCAACCTGCTGTACTTTGCCTGTGCAGAAGGGGCCTAACTGACATTGTGATCCTAGTCAGAGTTATACCATCTAAACCTGTTTTTGCCAATGGATTTCGAACAGTATAACTATGTTTAGAACTTCACTGTATTTTGGCTTATCCTTATACGCCTCCCGTGAAGAAAGTATTAACAGAACTCTGGTTTTGTTTGTGGGTGGCAGAGTAAAGCAGGGACGGTGAATTCTTCATTAGACTAGAAACTGAGCCAGCTGTATAAACTTTCCTTTCCTTTGGTAGACTGGAGGTGCCTGTAAAGGCTGTTCTGCCACAGCTCTTCTAATTAATACGTTGTTAAAATGGGTCATGGAAGGAGCATCACTTTAAGCTGTTTGCAATTGCCCAGAGGGTTTGTGATTAGAAGAGAAACCAGGCATTGAAATGGAGTATCTCCTCTTCTTTTTATATCTTGGAATTTATTTTCTAGGATCTTAACTCTATTTTTGCCAGTAATTATTTCATGTATGTCAGATATATTTAAGGTCAATGATTGCTTGTCAGGCAAAAATTAAGGCATGGCAAGAAATGAAAGATTGTCAGATTCCCCGTTCAGACAATAAATCACTTGATTGGTTCAAGGCTTTAATTGAAGACTTGTCAGGAACATAGAAAGAGAGAAAACCGCGCCAAACTCTTGATAATATGAGTGTGAGATCCCCACCCCCACATGAGAAGCAGACAGTTTGCATTGTCCAGCCTGGAGTCTCTTCCCAACTGCAGAGCTCCAAGTAGAAGTAATAAAACTGCACCTGCACCTGCACAAGCGAAAGCAACCCCCCCCCCCCGCCCCCATGGCACCATCATGACAAAGATGGATAGAAAATACAATGGATCACACATGTCCACATAGTATCAAGACTCAGAAGAGAACTGAAAACAACAGGAAGAGTACTTAGAGAAAAGACAGAATTTGAAACAGAAATAATACAACAACAGCATTTGTTGGGAGGAATACATATTACTTAAGTATGACACTGACATGGAACAGGTGAAAGAATGTACAATAAAATGGTTGCATAATTTTCAGGAATAGATCATTTCAACAATGGGATTTTTTATGGACAAAAAATATAAAATTAACAGTTTGTTAAACCCTCAGAGAAAATTGGTATAAAAATGTTTTACAGATGGTACATTACTCCAAAAGATACCAGGAAAATGAATAAAAAAGTATAAAGGGATTTATTGGAAATGTCAAGAAGAAGTGGGGCATTTTATCACAAGTGGTGGTCATGTAAAAAAGTGAAAAAGTTTTGAAAAGAAATACATGCAGGAACACAAATGATTCTCAAAATAAAATTCCAAATGGGTGCAAAGACTATGTTGTTAGGCATCTTTCCAAAGAATTTACAAGAATTATTTTCATATTCATCAAATGCAGCCAGAGTAATATTTGCAACCAGATGGAAAATGGAGGACTGCCTGAATGAGAAAGCTGGGAAGAAAGAAAATGAGAGAATATGCTATAATGGCCAAGTTAGCTAACATTGTAAACATAAGGCCAAAACAGGAATTTGGCAAGAAATGGAAATTATATTTTATGTATTGGGATCAAATGGTTAAAAAATGTTATATTTTGATTTTAAAAATTAATGGCTAGACTCTTTTCTGCAAGTGGATATGTAGTATGACTGTAGTTAATGCATTAGTACTATAGCAGCGAAAGTTAAGTAAGGGAAAGTAAGATTCCTCCAGATTAAAAAAATTTAATATAGTATTTTATATGTATTGTATGATTTTGTTGTTTTCATCACCTGTATTCTAATTTTGATTTTTTATGTTTTTTTGTATCTGATATTTTAAATAAATGAGAAAATAATATATACATTAAATTATTGCTTTCCAGAATCAGGCTATTCATTACACCACTTCTAGTCTCATGCTAAGTTACTTATTGTGTCTCTCTCTTGCAGTTTTGATTCTACTTCTACAATAATGGGAAACAAATAAGCCAGCTTTGTACCCAGCCATTCCCTGAAAAAACCCTCAGGACAGCATACATGGTTTTCCACTGTCTTCACAAGGTTCCTGTGAGGTAGGTTAAGCTGAAAGCATAACTGGTTCACAGGTGATCCAGAGCGATTTATGGATAAACAAGAATTTGAACTCAGATATTTCTAGTCTATTCTAACCACTACACCAAACGGTTCTTGTATAGGTGAACTATCTCTCAGAATCTCATGCTTTTAGCATTTGAGAATAAAATGTTATCTGTGAATAAATAACCCCTCTGTTTTTATATTTATGAATAAGGGAGTGTAAGCAATTTTAGAGGATGTAGTGATGTGTCCCATACAATCCTTTTGCTCACTAAAACCTCCACAAGAAAGTTTCATATACCTATCTCAATATCAAAGTGAGTAGCTTTAGCTCCTCTAGCTAGCCACCAAATATTGTTTGAGCTACTCCCACCTCTGAGAAAAAAAGAAGGAAGTCACCCTGAGTGCTAAATACATATTAATCTATTAGGGGTATTTTGGATTCCATGAAGACACTTGAGTGAATAACCAACTATCCATTTTGGAGCCCAAGGGACCATTGATGTGTTACCACAGCAACACAAGCTACTTAAAACCACTTCACCCCCTTCACCTTGTCACAGGAACTTGATTAATAGCCAGGAGATTTCGCTTCTCTTGCAACTGCAGAATCTGAGTCTTAGACAAGATCTACTTGAACACAGTGTGAAAGCACTGGAATCTTCTCTGGATTAGAAGCTGATAAACAGAACTGCTAGCCTTCTTTCTGATAAGATTTCTGTGCCAGTAGCAGCTGTGTGACACAGGCACATATTTAATTAATAGAGTTTTCCCTCTTCACTGCACCTTTTGTATAGGAAAAGGTTTCCTCTGCAATCTGGCATCAGTTTAAAATGTCAAGAGGAAAAGCAGCACTTCTTTTACTTAAACAGGGTGTCATTGTGTGTATGTGACATAAACCTCTTTAAAGTGTTTCATATTCTTGCTAATACTAGTTCTGGTGTGGGTTGCCTGTTACTGATTGCATGCCAGCGTAACTGAACCAGGAGAAGTGAATGTGCTTTGAAGATCCCGTGTATTTGGGAGAATCAACCGTCAATCTACATCAAATACAGATGTTAACCTGCATGTCTCTTGACTAATGTACCCACTAATTTGTACTGGTTCCCCCTGCCAATTTCTTTGCTTAACACATGCAATTCTGACATAGTAGGAAATAAAAAGGACCAAAGGGTAGGGCTTCACTGACAAGACAGTCCCTGGTGAGTCTCTAGCTCCCTATTTCAGTACCAGAACTCGATCTAGGAATTTGTGCAGCAATTTAAAAAAGCCCGGAAACCACACAGCCCGGAAACAGCCCGGAAACCACACAGCACCCAAATTTTAAAAAGATCTCCCCTCTGCCTTTAACACACTCACAAGTAAGCATAATACTCCTCCATCCCCGCCCCCACCCCTACCTCAATTAGGAAGAAGCTTCTAAGGAGTATTTTTTCCAGCAAGCTTTATGCCCTGGTGCTTATAATTTTAGCAATTATCCCAGAAAACAGCATCCTGAGTGTGTGTGCTGGTTAATATGGAGAGGAATGAAGTATTCTGGCTTCCCAGCAGGAATGCTCATTTCTTTGATGGAGACAGGAGAGTGCAAAAGGATTTGTCTGTGTAATAGATGTTTCCCCTGAAGGTCTGCATCAGATCCCCAGGTAGGGAGCCTGTCTCTGGCTGCTGATATTCAATTCTATGTCACACATAAATAAGAGAGAACAAGCCAGCTCCTATTTTTAAAAGCATTTTATCTTCCAGTCTCCCCATCTCTCATTCTATTTCTCAGATACATGTCCTTTCCCTCCTATTCTGTGTTTTGCAGTACAGCACTAATTAACTTTGCTAATTATCTTGAGCTTGTGCTCACCAACAAAATATATGTAGTGCAGCAGGAGCTCAGAGTATTATTAATGAACACTGACACCTTCACCCGGGAGAGGAGAGCTTAAAGGCTATGTGTGTGAAATGGCATCTAGGAATAGAAAGGGGTTTCCTAGCCCATCTAGCCTTCCATCTCCAAGAATCTCAAGACACTGGAGAAGGAGACAGGATCTGGGAAATGGGAAGGGTGGTCATCTTTAACAGTAGACCAGCCTCTTGTACCTTTAGTAAAGGGGGGGGGGGGGATAGCATGTGCAACTTTTCGGACTTTTGCATGAGAAGCTGCAGCTGCAAAACTAGCATTCCCTCTTCTGTACAATGCCTTAAAGGTACAGGAACCTCATCTTCCATGGAAGGTGATCATCCTTCCCACCTCCGAGAGCCTGCCCCTTCCTCGAGTGTTCCATGAGGAAAGAATATATGAAAATGTTTGGGGTGAGCGAACAAACTAATCTGCAAATGAGTACAGTTAAGGACTGTTACAATGCATGTTAAAAAGTCATGATTCACATGCCCCTGAGATACAGTTGCTGACTCTGTGTTGGGAAATTCCTGGAGCTTGAGCAGGGAGGAGGTGTGGGGAGAAACATCAGCATAGAATCCACCCTCCAAAGCAACCATTTTCTCCAGGGAGACTGATCTCTGTAGTCTGGAGATCAACTGTAATTCCAGGTGATCTCCAGGCCTCATTTGGAGGTTGGCAACCTTATTGAAGTAATGACCAGCTGCAGAGGAGGACAGGGCCCTTTTACCAAACTGCTAAATAATAATGAACAAGGAAATTGCAACTCTGTACCTTAAGAGGCAGGAATTTGCACACAACAGGATTGCTAACTGGGCAGCTGGAGCATCTCATGGCATTGAGGCAAATAATGTCACCTGGTAAATAATATCCCACCAAGCCTTTGTTAAAGGCCAGCTGGCAACTCTAATATGTACAACTGTTGCATATCCCTCTGCCTTTCAATTCTCATCCAGACTTCACTGAACTGGTTGAATGTGGATGAGAATATGTATTGCTGCAGATGGTGAGACTTACTTGCACAATAAATACACCACGACGACAGGCTGGAAAAGGAATGGGCTGCAGCCCGTTTATTGAAATATCAAACATAACAGCAATAACTATATACAAAAGAGCTGGGCGGCAAACGGGTAGCACATCCCATCCCATCATATGGGACTGGCGGGAAGGGAAGCCCCAGAGATAACACTCCTTGCTTCCACCCTCTTCCCGCCCAAGCTGAGGAGACGGGCACCGGCTAAGCCCCAAGGCCGCACACAGCCCGTCCTCCTGCCTTGCTTGCTGGGGTGTCGGGCACCGGCTAAGCCCATGGCCGCCTACCGGCCCGACCCAACCCCACTCCCTGGGGTGTCGGGCAGCGGCCCGGCCTGCCTGCCTGCCAGCCTGCCCGCACCACCCCCCGGCCCATAACAGGGCACAAGCCTGGGAGCCCTAGCCGGAAGGCTCGTTCTCTCCCCAGATGTGCGACACCGTTGCAAACCCGCCAGGCTGCGACAGTAAGGCCCCAAAAGAAAACCCCCGCCAACCCAGTTACAGGGAGGGTGGGTGGGCCACGCCTTGCTGGGTCTCGCCGCCGGGAAGGGCGCGGACCGGGAGAGGCGTCTATATATACCCAGGCTCCTCCCGCCAAAGCGGCTGGGAGCCAATCAATGCACCCGGTTCTGCAGCATGCAATTCCTACCTTGCAACCCCTTATTTTGCTGCGCTGCTCACCCCAGCAGCAATGGCTGCCCCTGGTTATTCAGGTGCATCTTATTTGCTGCAGATGGTGAGACTTACTTGCACAATAAATACACCACGACGACAGGCTGGAAAAGGAATGGGCCGCAGCCCGTTTATTGAAATATCAAACATAACAGCAATAACTATATACAAAAGAGCTGGGTGGCAAACGGGTCGCACATCCCATCCCATCATATGGGACTGGCGGGAAGGGAAGCCCCAGAGATAACACTCCTTGCTTCCACCCTCTTCCCGCCCAAGCTGAGGAGACGGGCACCGGCTAAGCCCCAAGGCCGCACACAGCCCATCCTCCTGCCTTGCTTGCTGGGGTGTCGGGCACCGGCTAAGCCCATGGCCGCCTACCAGCCCGACCCAACCCCACTCCCTGGGGTGTCGGGCAGCGGCCCGGCCTGCCTGCCTGCCAGCCTGCCCGCACCACCCCCCGGCCCATAACAGGGCACAAGCCTGGGAGCCCTAGCCGGAAGGCTCGTTCTCTCCCCAGATGTGCGACACCGTTGCAAACCCACCACGAGCTGTCCTCCCTCGCAGCTCACCGCCCAAGCTCCTCAAGCCTGAGCCTGTCCCTATCTCAACCATCGGAGGAGAGTAAGTAGAATGGACTGAAGCCACATGTCCAAACCCCATTGGGTCAGGCGGACGCCATCCGGCTCGAAGAAGTCTCTGTTGTCCCGGGAGATCTCGGAGTGGTCCGCCACCGCTCCCCCAAGGGAGAGGACCACCTTGGCGGCCGCCTTGTTGACCTTTCTGCAGGCCCTGTCCACGGCAGTGGGATCCACAGCTCCCCTCCAGTGGACCCGCTGCAGCATCTCAGACCAAACCAAGGTCATACCAGGCCGATGCCTGGCAAAGCTCCGAAGTGTGGTGGCCATCGCACACCGCAGGTCAAGGCCCGACCTGGCAGGGAGGTCCTCCTCCCCCAAATGAATGACCAATAGGTCCGGTGTGGCCGACTGGAAAATATATTCAATTATTTTGGGCTCCAGCTCATGCCACAGCATGTGCCCCTGCCCCATCCACACAATCCTCACGTGCGCCCCGAGTCCGAGATGTCGGCCCCAGTCCGAAGTGCAGCCGTATTCTGCAGCACGGTTGACGAGGCTGTGCCCCACAACCCACACCTGTCGATAGACAGTCTGCGGCGTCCCTGGAGGCACTGTGGAAAGAATTAACAAGTCAGGTGTGGGCGAAAGTACACCCGAAAGGCCCCGGACCGCCACCTGCCCAAAGCGCAAATGTCTTCCTGCGTCCTACCATCCTGTGCCGCGGCCGTGGCGGCTCCTATCCTGAAGGAGTGCAGGCCAAATTCAGCGGCCGGCAGCCCAGCCCGGGCCAGGCATGCCCGGAACACCGCCAGGAACTGGAACCTGGTGAGGGGGGACCCATCCTCATGCACTAAGAGCATGCCACCGACCCGTGGCCTGTGCCGGAGCCACGCGATGAGTGGAGGGAGGGGGCAGGAGGCGTCGCCCGGTAGGGCTGGCATGGTGACCCAAGCACCGTGACCCTCCTGGTCGGTTTTTGAGCCAGCCACGCATAGACCATGTCCCCAGACAGGACTAGGTGCTCCCTTTGCAGCCCGGTGCTGGAAGGCCGATCCCTGGTGGGGGCGACCAATTCCCCAGGCCTGAAAGCCCCATGGTGTGCCAGGTGGAAAGCGGCTGTGAAGAGCAAGCGCTCATAGCGTGAAGCGCACACCTGCCGCAGCACCCCGGTGACTGCCCGAAGCACCTCCCTGGTGACTGGGCGCCTGAGATCCCTCTGCCTAGGGCCGACCCTGCGCCAACCAGCCACCAGCCAGCGCACGACGAACGCCTTGGTAACGTCCGGAAAACCCGAGACCCTGCAATAGAAGGCGATGCCCGCCAGCTGCACCCCCATGGTGCGGGGTGCATCCCCTGCCCATGGAGCCAGACAAGGTACTCGAGGAGGAGGCCCGTGTCCACCCTGCCGCGGACATCCCTCCCGGTGGTCACGGCGAAGCTCACGAAGTCCCGCACGGCTCGGTCGTACTGCCTGCATGTGGCCGGTGCCAACGAGTTCAAAACACCTGTGATGACTGCCCGCTGCCAAGGTTCCAGAGGGACGCCGGCACTGTCGCCGGGAACAGCTCCGCCCCGGGGGCCAGGCGCCGAAACCGCTCCACCCGCGGGCGAGGTAAGGCGTCAGCAATTGCATTCTGCAAACCTGGAACGAAAGCAGCATTAAAGGAAATGTTAAAAGAGAGGCAGGTAAGAACCAAATTGCGAACCAAGCACATGACCCGTGCGACTTGGAGGACTGCCTGTTCACCTCATGAACCACAGCCTGGTTATCACACCAGAAAAGCACCCTTCAATTTTGCCAAAGGTCGTGCCAGACGTGCACCGCCACCAAGATGGGAAACAGCTCCAGAAAAGTGAGATCCCTGGTGATACCCTGTGAATGCCAGGCCGGGGGCCAGAGACCTTGAGCCCACCGGCCCTGAAAGTAAACCCCAAAACCAAAGGCACCGGAGGCGTCAGAGTGCACCTGCAACTTCAAGCCGGGTTCCAGAGGTGCCTGCCACAGGGAAATGCCGTTGAAGCCCCAAAGGAATGCCAGCCAGACCTGCAGATCCTCCTTCAGACCCCGGGATACCCTGATGCGGTGATCAGGGGCTTGCAGCCCGACAAGGACCTAGCCAGCCGAGAGCAGAACGCCCTGCCAGGCGCCACCACCCTGCAAGCGAAATAAAGGTGGCCCAGTAAGGATTGGACCTGGCGAACCCTGCATGTTTTTAAATGGAGCACGGATTGCAGCAGGGTGGTGAGGGCCAGGAGCTTATCCGCAGGGAGCGAGGAGATGCCTTGAACCGAGTCCAGGTGGATGCCCAAATAGCAGAGGGCAGTGGAGGGCCCCTCTGTCTTGTTGGGAGCCAAGGGGACCCCCAGCTCAGCCGGCAGGGCCTGGAAAGCCTGCAAAGCAAAATCACATTCCCTGGTGCCCTGCCCACCGATGAACAAAAAATCACCCAGATAAAGAGTCACCCGCCCGGAAGGCACCCTCTGCTGAACGCCCATTCAAGGAACGTGCTGAAAGTCCCAAAAGCTGCACAGGCAAAAGAGCAGCCCATGGGCATGGCCTTGTCCACAAACCAGCTGCCTTGGAAATGGATGCCCAGCAGCTCGAAGTCCAGGGGGGGAATGGGCAGGAGCCGGAAAGCAGATTGAATGTCACATTTTGCCAGAAGGGCACCAGTGCCTGCCTGCCAAATGGAGGATATGGCCTCGTCCAGGGTGGCATACCGAACGAACAGACCTCGGGGTCTGTGAAATGATAAATGGAGTCGCCCTGGGGGTGGGAGAGGTGTTGAATTAAACGATACTCCCCCGGGGCTTTTTGGGCACCATGCCAATTGGTGAGACCCTGAGGCTGAGGAGGGGCGGGTGGCTGAAGGGGCCCGCTATGCGACCGGCCCTGATTTTCTTGGCAAGTTTGTCAGCCACCACGCCAGGGAGTTCTCGGACCGACTTTAAGTTGTCCGCCTGGTAAGCCCTGCGAGGGCCTCGGTAGGGGATTCGAAAACCAGAGGAGAAACCTACCCCAGCAGGCACGCGGCACGCCTGTCTGGGTAACGCTGCAGCCACACCAGCAAAGGCTGAAGGCGAACAGGTGTGGGAGCCAGCGACTGCAGTTGGGAAAAGTCGTCAATGTTTTGCGGGGCGGGGGCACTGCTTTGACCACGAGCTTTTGTGTGGGCCCGGGCGCCGGGAGACCGGGCCTGCCGCAAGGGGCGCCCCGCCGTGCTTGGGAGCAGCTTCGCTCTGCCATGACTGCCAGAACAGTTGGAACAAACATTCTCAAACCTGCGCGGGCGCTGGCAAGCGGTTGAATTCCCAACAAAGCCCTTTTGCCCACGCCCGCCCCGGGAAAGCTCTTGCGGATTTTTCGGGGGCAGATGGCTCGACGGCCCCTTTCATGGCCGGCTGGATGACGACCATCCAGGTTTGGTCGTGGATGAGATCCCAGCGGAACCGGCTCTTGTGGGATGCGTTCTTCCAGATGGCTTCATCGTAGGCAATGGCTGCTGGCTCGCCGGCCAGCGCCCGAGCTCGCAGCACATGGGACATGTGGGCCGCCAGGTGCCAGGCCCGCAGGGGGTAGGCGGCCCCGACGAAGGCCAGGAATTCAGTGAAACCCTGCAGCCAGTTGCTAAAGCACGCTGGCTGCCAGCTGGGTCCCGGCCGCTTTCTGTCCGCTTCCCTCGACAAGCCATATTCGCCCTCCCCGCCGGGAAACTTGAATATATCGACACTTAGTACCCTGGGCCGAAGTGCCCGCCTCCCCGGAGCTTCCTGGGGAGGTGGGACCCGAAGGTAACGGGTTGCCCGCTGATCGATCCTGAGCCGGGCTGGGTTTAAGGGTCGCCTCCCGCGACTCCCCCCCAAGCCGCCTGCTTTTTCTTGCATCCAAAATGGGAGAGCGGGCACGCTTTCCCCTTGGAACCAAAATTCCCCAACCTGGGCATCGTCGTCCCTCGGAGGGACTCACCCGAAGATGAAGAGCTGGGAGACCGCCCTGGAGGACCGGGAACGCCTACCGACGATCAGCTTCCTCCCTCCTGCTCTCCGAACGGGAGGGGCCAACTGGATGCATCCACTGGATAAATGTGGACGCGCTGACTGGCGGCGTAGAGCTGGAGGGCCTCCCGCCGGCCACTGGCATTGCCGGGCGCCTCGCTCGGACCACGCTGGCAACCGGGCTGATGCGTGGAGGGCTCCGAGCTCCCCCTGCACTCCAGCGCCGGGGACCGGAATCGCTGGGCTACACCGGCCGAGGGCCTGGGCGCAGAAGGGTGCATCAGCCGCATCTGCTAAGTTAGCGTACTGCAGGAAAAGGATCAGGTGCCCGCGTCGCCGGCCGACTCCGTGAGAGGCCGCGGGAGAGAACCCTCCCTCCGCCGGGAAGGGGTGCTCCACTGGGCCAGCGTGGCCTGCCCCGGCCAATGGGGAGGACAGACCCAAAGCCGCAGCACCAATCCACCCGACGGCTCACCGGGCCGCCTTCCGGAGACTCCCGGTTTGCGGGTCTGGGCCTCAACCCTATCCTTAAGAGGGCTCGAAGGCTCTGCCCGAAGGTTCCTTGCTCTTGGCCCGCTTGCGGGACCCATCGCGAGCGCCGGAGACCGGGTCACCACTCAGCAAGGAGAAAGAAGGGAATAAAAGTGAGAACAAGCAAGGTGAGGAAAAGTCAGAAAAAAGGAAAGAAAAGGCAAGTTTAGAGGCCGCAACCAGTCTCCTTCCAGGCCTTATGCGAGACGCCAACCACACCACCACGCCTTGCTGGGTCTCGCCACCGGGAAGGGCGCGGACCGGGAGAGGCGTCTATATATACCCAGGCTCCTCCCGCCAAAGCGGCTGGGAGCCAATCAATGCACCCGGTTCTGCAGCATGCAATTCCTACCTTGCAACCCCTTATTTTGCTGCGCTGTTCACCCCAGCAGCAATGGCTGCCCCTGGTTATTCAGGTGCATCTTATTTCCTAATGTCGCCATTATTCTTTATGTGTGACCAGGGGCATGCAATCAGTCTTCATATTTATTTATATATGAAATGGGTACAGATGCCATGTCTACATGGGACTGACATGGATTCAGTTTGCAAACTTATGTACTCCAAATTCCTGGAGATTTGAGAGTGGAGCATGAGGATGGCAAAGTTTGGAAAGGGGAGGGACCTCAACAGGTATAATGCCATAAAATCCACCTTCCAAAACAGCCGTTTTCTTCAGTGGAACCAATCTTGTAGGCCAGAGGTCTCCTGTAATCTTTTGGCTCTACTTGCCAGGTGGCAACCATAAACGCGTGTGTGTCTGTATTTCTGTGTGTATGTTTGTTGTTTACTACAAATGGATACAAGATCAAGTCTGGTTAATTCTGTTGAGGATGTTCAAAACATACTGATTCTGACACACACTTTCTGTGAGGAAACTGGATCTTCATCAGAGCATATTTCTTCCTCAGTAAAAAACTGCTTCCGAAGTCATTTTGCATACATGATTGAGGACAGAATGAAGTGGATTGTTAAGAAATAATAAGCACTTTGTTATGTACATGACTCAAATCAGTGTCTCAGCCATTGACATGAGAATATAACTGGTTGTCCTTTGTGAATACTAATTATAACTGTCATTTCCTCAGAGACATTGTGTGGTTTCAGCTTGTCTTCCAGGATAAAGAGACTTGGATCTATCAAGGCTGCGGACACCATTTCTCAGAACATAAAAATGATATATAAACCAGAAGGAGCCCAAAGTTCAGGCCCACTCCTTGCCTGGGGCCTGAAGCTGGTTGGTAGTAGGAGAGGTTATGACCCCCCTATTTCAAAAGTAGACCACCATTCTCCTTCTTTAATCATAATGGTGTTGGGTTGAATCTTCTTTTGTGGTCTGCAAAATAGCTTTTCAGTTATGCATTCAGCACAAGTCAATACAGGGCATAGGAATGCCAAGATCAGATCAAAATGGATGACGCAGAAACTGACTTTGGAAAAGAGGGATAAGCTGCCTTGTGAAAATTGCATTAAGATCTCTAAACTGTAGATTGACTTTGGTACGGAAGAATTGAGATATATTCTTCCTCAGAAACTCAGAAATAACCTTTTTTGTTGTTCATTTCTCAAGGGTCTTCTGATTGAGATAGAATTATGTTCTCTTATTGGATCTGGTTAAATACTTCAGTTTAATAATATACTATCTCAATGCAATTCTGGACCCAATTATACTTTGTGTGAGGGTGGAACAACATGATTTAGAGACAACAAGGCTTAGGAACCGGCTGCAAACCAGCATGGGGAAGACATAGTCTGAAGTAGAAGTGGAGAGTAGAAGGATATAGCTTAATCTTTGGCAGTGGGGAAGGCGTTGAAAAGAGAAACAGGAAGGGTTGTATCCCTGCCTAGCCTCTGCGTTTAAAATCTGTTCAGTGGAGACTTGGATCTCTGCTGAACTTGCAGTTCTGACCTGAGAGAGGATATCCTTATGGTTTGCTTTATATAGCTTCATTTTCTCCCATTTCCTGCTACCCAAGTCAAATGCAACAAATATGTGCTTATCTACACTTGAAAAACAAAGCCTTTTAATTCCTTAATTAACAGTAACTAATCATTTGGCATTATCTTCCTACTCCTAATTAAAAATTAAATGCAAGCACTTGTCTGTTTTTTGTAATGTCACACAAAGAGTCACATCCTTGGGCAGAAACCGCAGGAACAGGGTTTTTTCCAAAGTATTTTATTTATTCCTTGCCTTCAGAGGCTGATGGAGGGTGAGAGAATAGGACAAGTGATATAAACTACCACAATGTTAGTGTAACCCCTGTGCTAAGAACAGGATGACCCAGAAAGGGGTGGAGTCTGAAAAGAAGCAGAAGGCTGCAGAACTCATGAGGTTGGAGGAAGCAAGGCTACCAGGCTGGGACCTTGATTGATTTTTATAAGCCCTTAACACCTTGTTTAAGGTAACTGCAATGTTGTTGGGAACTTGTGGGAAGGGAGCTGTTTATTTTTGCTATATTGTAAATGTTAGAATTTATTGTTTCAGTGTTTTTGTGTATGTAAATGGTGAGAGTTTTTCTGGAAACCTTCAACATCTTGAATCCAGTTCACCAAGCCTCAGGAGTCTCCATGAGCCAACCACCAGCAGGAAAAATGGACTTGGCATTATCAGACTGTAATTAGAAGGACTTGGAATGAAACTTGAACAGGACCTTGGAGTGTTAAGTTAAATGTTAATGTTTGATAATTGTCATATGTTAAAGAAAGAAACCATTTTGTTTAAAATTTAGTTGTTGCAAACTCCTTCCAAATTCTGCCTCACAGAACCCACAAGCTGAGGTTACATTAGCACTCCTAGATAGGCTTCGTTAGCATTATAGTTTGTCATAAATATATTTATTTTCCTCTGAGGTGATAAAGGTTCATCTTCATTTACTAAGTCTGATATGTGCTGTTTCTTGCACCTGGAAACAGAACCACACCATATTTAATTCGTTCCCCTGCCCCATATGAATGGACTCCACTGAAAACAGTTGCTTTTCAGAAGATATGCACCATCTCTCATATCTGGGACCACTCATTCACACAGATAAACCATCCCTTTATGGTGCTGTCATCAAGAGAAGCATATGCATGTGTGAAGCAGTTTTTAGGGCTAGAATTTCAAGAATTAAAAGTGACTTTTGGACCCAGTCAATTCCATCAGTTAACATGGTTTTGCTCTGACAGAAGGCAGGGTGAGGTGACTACCAACTGGGTATTTACCATGAAGCCTGGCTTCCCACAATTACAAGAGTCAGAGAATATCCATTCTTACTCCCTGAGTCACTGATCACTGATCAGGCTCAGTTCAAGATATTAATTATCGCCTCCAAAACCCATTGGACCCACATACTTACAAGACACCTCTCCCATGATCCCCTGACAAAACCCCTCTGAAGATGCCACCTCGTAAATAGGGTAGGACAGTGGTGGGATCCAAAAATTTTAATAACAGGTTCCGATGGTGGTGAGATTCAAACAGTGGCGCTGCCGCACACACGCACCTCCAGTCCCTATTGGGCAGGGAGGATGCTTTAGTAACCCCTTCTTGGCACTCAGAAAAAAATAGTAACCACTTCTAGAGAAGTGGTGAGAACTGGTTGGATCCCACCTCTGGGGTAGGATCATCAAGTGCACAAATGCATGATACAGGATTAGAATTGCAGCATATTAGAAGAGTTCAGGAGGGTGTTTTTATAAAGCAGGATTGTCATCTATCACAATTTTACGTGTTACCTTGCTTTTAGTGTCCTGTTCCTACTCTTTGTAATCCACATTCTACATTGTTTGTGGCATGTCATGCCTTATATAGTTCTTTGTGCAGAGGCACTGTTTTCTAATTCTCTATTACTAGTTCTATTTCATTGTTTTTGGATATTTTACGCTGACTGAATTAAAAAATATATATATATTGTAATTCGCCTTGAGTTTCAGCAAAAAAAAGGTTGGCAAATAAATAATATATCCTGGGAGGAAAAAAATATTCTGGGAGGAAAATCTTTTTGACTTTCACCCAGGATACAATGCACATTTCTGGATGTTCGCTACGTTGCCCAAATAAAATCACTAGAAACTTCCCTGGTGATAACTTTGCCGTATATAACTATCCAGACAATCATTGTTTTATCGAAGGCCTTCCCGGCTGGATTCAACTGATTGTGGGTTTTCCATCTTTCATGACTAGCATTATCTTAGCAGCCAAAAACACATGCTGAAATATCCACCTGGAGATCTGGCATGGGAACTCAAAAGTGGACAGTGTGTAACAGATTTCTCTCTGTGATACATCTCTGAAGATGCCAGCCACAGATGCAGGCGAAACATTAGGAACAAGATCTACCAGACCACAGCCACACAGCCTGGAAAACCCACAACAACCAATCATTGTTTTTGTTTTTAAAATTCTAGTCTTCAGAAATTATTTTTCAAAGCTAAAAAAAACTACAAAGCATGTTTTAGAAGTATTGTGTGGGATAGGCAATGCTTTGGCTTATGCATGTTTCCACTAGCTTGACAGTTTCATATGGCCAGTCTTATCAGCACACAGTGTTGCAATGCCTCCGGCAAGATCACTTCCTGCAACTACAACTACATTTTCTTGGCAGTGTTTTTCTTTGTTTAAACATGCATACCAGCTCTAAAATGGTACTGTGAAATAACTATTCCACTTAGTAAATTGTGGGATTGCCTGTCAGATAGCTTAATTATGCAGACCGGTTGGCAATGCAACTCTGCATAAAGCCCAAGTTGTTCTCTCAGCTCTCCCAGCCAGTAGTAAAATACATAATGCTATAGTGATGCTGGTAGAACAAAATGATTATATTTGCTGGGTTACTGTTCTCTTTCCTGGCTTCCTGGATTAGAGTTCTGGATAATGATGTTGCAAGACCAGAGAATGGGGTACCATGAATTAGTCTACGCTATGGGTTGTTCTAAAGTGGCATGCCTGGGGGAAATCAGAGCCCATGACAAAAGGAATGAAAATGTCTCTTAAGAATGGTAGATATTACCTCAGCAGGTCTTAATTGTTAAACAGTGCTTTTATCCAGCACTCATCACAACTTGGAAGGGGTGACCCCCTCTCCCAATGAAGGTAGGGGGCAAATATGGGTCTCTGTGTAAATAAACAGTAATGTAAATGTTGGAAGAGACAGAGAATAACGTGGAATGATTCTGTTTGGGAGTAGGCTGCCTTGTGTTGCTAGATCTATTTTGCTTGTCCTGGGGAATTGAAGTGGGATAATGGCCCTACATGGCCCTTCTGCCATGTAGGAGTGCTTTTTTTGCCTGAGCTTTATTTGTATAGGTGCAAATAGGAGGAAACTGCCCCCTTCATGGTGTATCGCTAATGGGGACATGGGTTGTCCCATGTCACCGGGTGCATGCCATTTCATCATGGCGCCCCCTGTTGTGCCTGGAGCCCCCCATGTGATGAAACGGTGTGCACCTGAGCTGCCCACTGTCAAGCCCCACCCACCTCCCAGCAGGCTGACTGCTTCCCTCCCCAGGCCCTGATTTGCATTTCATCCAGTTAGCGGGGAGGCTGGGAAGGCAGGACGCTGCAGCACCCGTCTTTGAGCCACCCCCTGAGCCCCACCCTTCCCCGGCCTCCCTGCTAATTCCCATAAGTTGGGTGCGGGGGGGGCAGTCATGCCCCGGGGTGCCATTTAGGCCCAGTATGTCACTGATTCCCCCCACACACACACACACATTAGCCAGGGAGACTTTGTTTCAGAGCATTTTCAGCATAATTACCCACCGCTCTTTGCAGCGGGGTACCTATCAGCTTGCTTTTTGCTTGTATTTGGGGGAGGGATGTTTAGCATGTTCTTTATTGAGCATACTTGCTTTAATTTTTAATATAATCTTTAGTTTTATCTTTAATCTTATCAGTACATTGATATAGCACTCTATCAGTCTATCAATAGAGCAATATATCAACATAAAAAGGCTAACTATTAAAGAAAAGTATTGAATAAGGCAACTGTACACTTTGCTTGAACACTGTTTGCCTTTAATGGTGAGAAATGAGGGGGGGAGTAATGGCAGCGTGCAAACTGCAAAACCGCAAAAGGACAAAGTGAACTGCCATTTGTTAAGCTTCCCAGGTTCATGATGGTCCATCTCCCAATATGCTATGAACCCAAGTTCCAATGGGCTTTTCCCAATGAGATCTGGAATCACTGTTTATCTATAAAACTACAAGACTGAAGACTTCCCAGTTTGTTGATTAAATGCAGGGGCAAATTGGGTGTTCGGACTGATCAACTAGTCTTACTATTTTTACATTTTTTAGTGTTAGTGATGATTTATCAATCTACTGACATGGTTATTTTTAAAAAATGTAATCTAAAGATCTAATGCAAGAGTGGGGAGGCCATATCTATGCAAGAGTGGGGAGGCCATGAGCAATAGAAATGATAGGGCAAGGCAAGAAGCAGAAAGTAATTGGTGACAGAGGGGAGAGTGAGGGGGAAGTGTGCAAAGCAGTGTGAGGGAGAGGTGGAGGTAAGACTAGGTGGCCTGGCTGCGAGCAAAAGGAAGAGGTCGAGGGCAAAGGTGTGCCCACTGGCAAATCTGTCCCACTCTGGCAGTGAAGCAAAATTTAAATTGTGCTGTAAATGGATTTGCTTGCTGTGGAGAGAGTGGAAAGTGAAACTGGAGCTAGAGGAATACATCGGTACATGAAATTGTGCTGGGCAGATATTTGCCTTCACCATGCAGCAAATACCTTGTGCATAATCGACCTAAGTCTCCAAAACTCTCTCTTCCATAGGGAACCAACCCATCTAAACACAACCCTTGGAAACATCCTGGAACCCCAAAAATCTTGTCTGTCTCTAAGGGGCTACTGGACTTGTATCTAGCTATACCATTGATACTGTTATTCACTTCACACTGGTCTGATTTTGACTATGGTGGGTGCGTGGGCATTCTTAATAATTACAGCCCATTGAAGAAATATCTATAGTTCTGAAGACCAATTAGCATTCCTTTCTCGTAAAATCTATTTCCCCCAGTGATGCTGCTTTTGACCAAGTGCATAAGAGACCAAGAACGTTGATGAGACCTATTTGTAGTACCCAGACTCCACATCATGAAGGAAGTGAACATTTGGCCTCTATAAATTGAAACAAAAAATGTACATGGATTATGATGGAACCAGGCTGCTTTAACAATGTTCTGCTTTCCCTTCCGTCAAAGTGGGTCTAGATGGTACATTCACCATCCTGTTAAAACCATCACATAGCGTGTTTCCCCCTCCATCAATGCACACCAGTGGAGGTCATAGGAATGAGACCCCATGGAATATATAGTCTAGATGAGTGTCTATGAGTTTCCATTTAAAGATGTCCCCGAGCATATGTTGTATCTATATCAATTCTAGATATTCTAAACAATGGGCAGAAATAGGTAACTGAGACTTGTCATTAATCCTGGGGAGGTCCACTACTGCCAGCCTCCCTCTTTCCTTTAAAGCATTTATATCCTATATTCAGATGGTTTACACTGATAAAATTTGCAGGCCAAACAGTATAGTGGCTTGTTCCCTACCACTGCATTCAGCAAAGTCTGAAACCTTCCTCTAGCCAGACCTCAGTGGCTCTTCCTCCTGCAGATAAGGCACATAAGTTGGAGGCACACTTCAGACTTTGCAAAGCAAAGGTGGTAGGATACAGGTCAGAATGAACCAGTGGCATACCACCCAGGAGGACATAGGGGTCAAATGTCCCCAGGCAGAGGCCATTTAGTCATGTGGAGGAGGAAAATTGCCCCCACGCCCCTCCTCCTTCCCCCCAGATTTTTTACATTTAACATTTTCCCTAGATACACCTCCCACCCACCCACGCACTGAGTAGGAGGGGTGCATGCACCAGGGAGGAAAAGACAACCAGCTTTGTGAGGTGGAGACACACCCTCAACTTCCTCCACATTGCCACCTCTCTGAGGCAAGGTTTGAAGTGCTGCCAGATGTCGGGCACTCGGTCTCCCACCCCATCAGAAAGGAGAACCCCCTCCCCAAAGCCTGGGGGGTATGACGGGGCTCAAGACCCAAGCACCACTCACCTGCATTGTGTAGGGGTGCATTTGGCCACCCATCACTGCCTGCCAGCCCACCTTGTCCCATCCTGACACCCACCTTGTTTGCCACAAGCCCACCCACACTGCTCTCCGCTTGCATACCTCCCCATTCATTCAGTTGAGGAAGAATCAACTGGGCAAAGAATTTTCAAACACTTTATCATTGCTGAAAAGAAGGTGGCTATTTTTGAAATGGAACAGATTTTTTTCTTTCTTTTGTTCTTTCACTCTTTCAATGTTTTCACTGCACTTTTCACCAAAGGCTCAAGTACAATTCCAAAAATAATACCAGATTTTTGTTTATATTAATATTTTTGATCTTTTAATATCAAAACAACAGAATAATAATGGAATGAAGCTGATGAATGCAGAAGCCATGTTGTACTTGGCAGTCAGAGACCTGATCAGGAAGGGGAAAATGAAATGGGCATTTCCAATCTTATTGATTCAAATTTACATTCTCCCAGAAGCAAGCCAGTTCCCATCGTCTTATAAACTGAAACTGGGAGAAGTTGGATCCTGCAAAGAATGCAGATCTTCTCTGATTTCCTTTCCCCCAACAGTCCATTCTGACGCTGGGGAAGTTGATTGCTAGGGTCACAGGACTCATAGGTTAATTATGCACAACATGTTTGCTGCGTGCTGGGAGTGAATGTCTGTCACAGCAGTGCGCGCACGCGCGCAGCCGCAGGAGCGCGCTGCCTTCTGGGGCGCGCCTGTTTCCTGCCCTGTCACAGGGTGGGAAACAGGAGCATCCCAGAAGGCCGTGCGCTCCTGCAGCCGTGTGCAGGAGGCTGCCGCACTGCCTTGCGCCCCAGAAGGCAGTGCGGCAGCCTTCCAAAAACCGGGACACTTGAAAAAACCCGCAGGACGTGGGACAAGTTGTTTTAAGGTGGGACTGTCCCGCCAAAAGCGGGACGTCTGGTCAGCCTAACCTAGCTCCACCCTTCCCACTCCCTCACTTCAAGGCCACACCTTCCCCCTTGTTCCATGTTGCCAGCTTCTGCTGTAAATGCTCATATCGAAATAATGAGTTGGCTTTTCCCAGAAACAGTATAAGCAGGGTCTCTTTTTGTCTCCACTTTCTCTCTCCCACTATGCTTGTATGTCTCTCTGATAATCAGGAGGGCTTTTTACAACTTTATTTCAAACAAGCCTTTACTTTAAAAAAATTCTTGTGGCAATAGCAGCAGCAGGAAGAAAGAGAGAGAGAGAAGGGAAGTGATCTAGCAAATGTTCCCCTTTTTCAATAGCGTGTGGTCCAGGGAAGAGCTTTGGCTCTTTCTTTTGTGAGGGTTATTTTGGAAAAGGGGCTACAATATCATTATACCTGCTATCACAGCTATGTAGATATAAATGCAATTTAAAAGGGCTTTAACAAAGTCCTTTATCTTGCAACTATGGGTGTGATGAGATCTGTGCCTTTAAGAGGAATTGATGGGAAGAGTTAAGAAAACCAGGAAAAGCTGCAGAGTCCCACTGAGACCAACAAGCTAGCTGCGGAGCAGGCAAAGAATGGCCCCTTGTGTGTAAACAGAGAAATGCGAGGAGACCACACTAAGCTCCACTGTGCAGCTAAAAGGCACGAGGTAAGTGTTTCATGCATAATGGGCATATGGAGAAATGGGCTGTAGTGAGGAATGAAATGAAACAAAATCATCTCCGCTTTCTCCAGTGCAGCTCTGCTGTCAGAAGAAGCAGGAAGGATAACTTCTCCCCCTTCCTTCTTCACCAATATCCCATAATCTTGGGAATCAACCTTCCCATAATCAGAAGAGACTAAATGAGGAAGCCGAAGAGTGTGTGGGGGGCAGGGGGGGAGATTTTAATGTCCATTGCTTCTTGCTGACAGATCACTGGATTGCACTGAGTGGTTGCAATTTTGCTTGTACTATAGAAGATTAATCAAAATTCTACATCGACACAGCCAGGTTTCTTTAATACACATGATTAGGGCAGATGGGATTGAAATTATTTTCTCCAGTATTAATTAACCTGCAAAACACATTTACCACTACGTTACGAGGACTAATGATATTCTGTAACCGTGATTTTTTTGGAATGGGGAATAGGTTATGGAAATACATCCATTTGTGACTGTCATCAACAGTTAAAAATTCTAAGAATTGGAGCATGTCACACTGAAAATGGCATCCCTGTGGTGTGTTTTCCAACCTCCAACTACAACATTTAGTTCAGCATACTGCCTGGATGGCTGCCATCACATTTCACATTTCTAGGCTTTCATCCCTGGGCAGTGAGGAAATTACTATGAAGCAAGCCATTTCATATGTTACTTTGGGGAGTAGGTGTGTAAAGAATTCATCACAGGGATACCATTTTGGAGGCATCCCCATAGCAAGTTCATTGTATATTCCAGCCGTAAACAGTATTTCTCCCAACTTTTTTTTAACTTCCCGGGGCAGAGGGTTTCTAAAATTCTTTTACTTTCCAGGAAACATTACTCTGTATTGGGAAGACTGATGCTGCATAATTATGACTTCAAAGGGGAGGGAGAATTGAATTAAGCACAATTATCAATTTCTGATTATTATAACAAATAACCATGAAATCTAAGAACAGGATATGTTACACTCACTTCAGAGATAGTGTTGACATGACTCCTCCATCAGTTCTCCAAGCACAAGCTGTAATATCATGAAGCCAAGCCCTGCTTAGTTGTAATATTTACAGTTCCTTACCTAACCCTGGGACAGTAACCATGTAATGGGCAGCTTATGGAGAGTCTAATATTTAGCCTTCTGCTGTACATGTTATGAGATTTTAGTAGTACTTGCATTTGTGCCCAGATGTGCAGAGGTTCCTTCTGGTGAATTACCACAGGACACGTCTTGGAATTAAATTGAGCCGCAGCCCTTTTATTGATTCAGAAGATGGGCAAGCAAGTGGAGGGCATCCATTTTGTGGCTGGTCAGCACCCCTGGCTGACCCCAGCACCAAACCCCAATCCATATTGGGAAGGACAGGAGGTACTGGGCCACCTGGGCACCTGCCCGCTGTGGCCCCCTTCCTGATGGGGTGTCAGGTTCAAATTGCAGAGGCCTCTGCAGCATGCGCCATGAGTCCGTCTTATGAAGGCCCCCAACCACGGGGAGGACCGGTGCGCAAGCTCAGCCTCCCCCTAAAGATGCGCTCCTCTGCCCAAACTGCCACCGAGCTGAGCATTCAGCTCCTGCCACAGCTTTGCAAGCCTTCCAACCAGTCCAAGAGCGCCTGCCGCATGACACGCAGCCAAATGTCCAGTCCTCGTTCAAATATGTGCACACCCTCTGAACTAAAGAGCACACACTCCCAGGTGGTTATGTCAGGGTGCGAGATGACGCTTCCACAGAGCTCCCAGGCCACCCGAACTACTGCCTTGCACACTTTGCGGTGTGCCACATCCACTTTCTTCGGCTCCCAAGCATCCTTCCAGTGCAGCCGTGGGAGCAGTCAGGACCAAAACAGTTTAACGTCTGGAAGCAATTCCAGGACTTCACAGAGGCCGGCCACCATCCGCAAGGACAGTTCCAAGTCCTTTAAAGCTGGGAGGTCATTCTCACCCAAGTGAATGACAAGCCCCTGAGGTGCACCAAACCTCTGAAGTGCCTCCCGTATGGCTGGCAACAACGCCTTCCAGTGCATACCCCGCAGGCCAAGCCAAATGACATCCACGCCCTTGCCAAGGGCCAGATCTGTACCCCAAGGAGTTGAGTGCACATAAATGCCAGCCCAGTGGATGTTACTAAAGAGACTATTAAGCATAAGAATGTGTCATTGGCAACAAGATCAAGATAATTCATACCATAGTCTTCCTATTACTATGTATGGATGTGAAAGCTGAACAATGAAGAAAGCTGACAGGAAGAAAGAAGGTTCCTTTGAAATGTGGTGTTGAAGAAAAGTTTTATGGACACCGCAAACCACCAACAATACATATAAGTGTGTTCTAGATCAAATCAAGCCTGAACTCTCCCTAGAAACTGAGATGACTAAACTGAGTCTATAGTCTTTAGTTACATTCTCAGAAGACAAGAGTCAATGGAAAATACAATAATACTAGGAAAAGCTGAAGACAGCAGGAAAAGAGGAAGGCCCGATATGAGATCGTTTGACTCTATTAAGGAAGACTCTATTAAGAAAACTATACATCAGAAGTGACTTAATGGCACTTACACACAAAACAATATCCTGACTGCGCAAAAAAAAAGTACAAATACTGAGCTGGACAAAAGTGCCACTTCCACTCAGATAAACCCATGATCTAGTGAATCAATTAGATGTCTGCAGGCATGTTACATCATGTGCTCCAGGGTTTAATTAGTAAAAAGGTAAAGGTAGCTCCTTGTGCAAACACTGGATCATTACTGATCCATGGGATGATGTCACATCATGACGTTAACTGGGCAGTCTGTGTTTTCTGTGTGGTTTGCCATTGCCTTCCCCAGTCATCTACACTTTACCCCCAGCAAGCTGGGTACTCCTTTTACCGACCTCAGAAGGATGGAAGTCAGTCTTGAGGCAATAACAGAAACCAACTTCCATCAGGATCAAACTCATATCGTGAGCAGAATTTCAACTGCTGAACTGCAACTTACCACTCTGTCATGGGTCTTTTAGTAGATCACAATAAGTGTCAGTGGCTGCCATTAACTTGCTTTCTCCAAGGTTCCCCTTCACCTCCTACATATTCTGTTTCTGGGAGCAGCAGTGGGAGTCTGGCCCAACCTAGGAGAAACAGTTTCGCCTGGAGTTCATCCAGCAGTTTCTTGCCATGTCATTCTAGGTTTCCCTGACTAGCAGTAACAAAGCTGGGTCCTACTTAGCTTGAGAAATATGCTACACATCAAAGAGAATGAATGGAATAGCCTTAAGCTAGTTGCCAGTTTGATCGCTAGGCCTGAGTTCAGTTGTGAACTTTCTGTGCTTATGTTAACAATGTCAGACATGAAGCCCTTTCGGTTTGTATTTGTATCTCCCATTTCAGTGGCAAACAAGCAAGACACAAATTTGGAACAGTTTTTTGGGGGGGAGCCTCTGGGTAACTTTAGCTGGTGAATGCCCATCATATCTTGTGTTGTATCTCACCACACCATGTGACCAAGTTGCCAGAGAGAGCAGTTATCAAAATCTCTCTATTCCTTTGCATGTGAATACAAGGAACTCAAAATCCTTGAGCTCCTTCAGCCCACTTTCCTCTTGAACATTAAGAAAACAGAGTGAAATTTGATGTCTGATTGGGCCATTTGTTACTGCAAACTCTTCATTAGGCGTAAGTGTTCAGAGGGGAAAAAAGCTAAAAAGTATAATTTATTGACAGCATATGAAGTTTAAAAAAATGTATTACAGCAGAGGCTGTGTTAAATGGAGTACAAGTAAAGTCAGGGTGCTGAATCCCCCCCAAAATAATAGCCTTTTTCATGCTTCTCCAGTGGGAGAATGAGCACATTTGAGCTGAAACAACTACATTGAATTTATATTTTTCAGTAAGGTCAAATGATGATTCATTTGTAGATGTATGGATGATGCAGCAGGGTTATTTTTCTATCAAAAGTGTTTATTGTATGCATTTATTTTAAAATCTTTCAGAGATTCTTTCAAGGTGCCTTACCACAATCAAATAAAAATAACAGCAGATTAAAAAGCACAATGAGCAAAGCTACACCGTCTAGCATTCAATATATGGAACAGAGATTAAAACAAAGAACAGAAACAGTAAATAAATACAGCATTCTCCTGACTGGTACCCTTGGTACCCCTGCAGGGATTTTCATACAATTTAAAATGTAAAGTGACAAACTCATGTACCATACAGACACATTCATCTGGAAGGTCAGATTGGCTTTCTTCCAAAGTGGCAAGTCCAGTTTTGCTGACTGCATATCTGCATATAGTTTGTGAATTGGCCCTAGAACCTCTTTCCAAGAAACTGTGACCTGCATTTATTCAGTATAGTGAGGTCATTTTCTCTATTCTGAGTGAACAGAAAATAAGAACCAACCATTTCTGGATATGAATGTTATGGTTTTATGATTACAATTGAAAATGCCCCTGAACATGCCCCTGAAAGACCAACAAAACTAATTTGTAACAGAGAAGCCCAGCAAAATCCAGATCCCAAATGGCAGTACAATCCCAAAAGAACCAGTGTCAAACCAGAGGATCCTAGCATTTTTTTTAAAAGGGCAATCCACAAAAGTCCAGCACAACAATATTAAGCATGGGGACACTTTTGCAAGTCCGGCAAAACCAAGGGTAATTCACAGAAGCCCAACAGACCAAGTTTAAGCACAAAGGGGGCCAATAGAACCAAGGGCAATGTGCAGGTGCTCAGCAGAACCCAAGGTCACTTTGTCAGCGCAAGCCCAACAAAAGTAATGACAAACCAGAGAATCTCTGCAGTGGAAACCAAAGGGTGGTGGTGGCATTTTTCTCACATCCAGCAGAACCAATAAGCACAGTAGAACCCAGTGCCACAGTGACAATGCAAGTGCAGTAGGAACAATGTCAAACCAGAGAATCTTTCAGTGGGAACTGAAGGTGGGGGTGCAAGCCCATCAGAATCTCGCGCCACTGTGACAGTTCAGGCCCAACAGAAGTACTGTCAAATTGCAGAATCACAGCAGAACAATTCCAAAAAAAGGAGGGAGGAGAAAAGCAAGTTTGGCGAAGGAAAAAAACCTCTTGAAACTAAGGCCCCTTCCGCACACACAAAATAATGCGTTTTTAAACCTTTTTCACAACTGTTTGCAAGTGGATTTTGCTATTCTGCACAGCTTCAAAGAGCACTGAAAGAAGTTTGAAAGTGCATTATTCTGCATGTGCGGAATGAGCCTAACAGACAGAAGCAGCTTGAAAACTGTAAGAACCCCAAGAGAAACAGAACAAAGAAAATGGGGGGTGGGATGAGGAAAAACCGTCCTAGGAGCCTGAAAATGCTAGTGGCTGATCTGCCGGGTTAATCCAAAATATTTCTGGGATATTTGGGGACCATTTTATTCAGTATCCCCCCACACACACACACACTTCAAAAAAATTCCCAAATATACTTTGGATGTGAAATATACCCAAATTGGGAGTTTTTTCCAATATATTTTTGGCTCAGTATATTTTTTTGCTCCAAATGATGACTAAAGGCTTGTAGAACTCTGAGCTGGACTCTGAAGAGGTGTCTACTTACCCCATCACTTTTTGCTGAATTGTGGATTTTTCTTGCAGGTTTTATCCTGCTTGTTTGTTTGCACAGGAATTCTACTCCTGCAAAATGTCCCTAGCCAAACCGATCCACCATTTTGCCTGTCCACACTTGTTATTTCCATGCAACCTCTACTTGGTGAGGTTGCCTGCCATGTTTTTTTTCTTTGCCATACATTAAGCCCTTAGGATCATTTTGAAACGATGGTTTGAAGAGTGGGAGAAACTGATGTGGAGTGGGCAGGGAAGAGTGAGGAAACACAAAGAAAGCCTAACACACATAGATCTCTTTTGCTTTCCTGGCAAAGGAAGAGAAAAAGTCCCACTTAAAACCCAACCATCAAAACAAAAAAAAACATTTCAAACAATGTATTTGTTTCTACCGTATCATTCCTTCAAAATGTTCAGTAGTAAGGTTTATTTTCAGAAGGACAAGGGAAAGCTGGGACAGATAATGACTGGCTGAAAGTTACCAAGTTGGTGAGATTTGAACTTGTCACTCTCCTCCTCTCACCCCATGCATCTATGTGAATACCCACTAGACACAATGCATAATGGACTTCCCTCTGTGATACACCTCTTGAAGATGCCAGCCACAGATGCAGGTGAAATGTTAGGAACAAGATCTTCCAGACCATAGCCACACAGCCCGGAAAACCCACAACCACCCACTATACTATTTATAATACCATACCGACTCTCCAGTTTAGTATCACTCTATTTTAAAACTTATATGACAAACGGGGGGGGGGGGACCACAATTTTCTAAACCAGTTAACTGAACTTGCTAAGGTGAAAAGACTGTCAAAATACACACCAACATTCAGAAAGTGTCCAGAGTAACAGAACCTCCAGTTAAGCCTCTGGAAACAACACCATATTATTTGGGGAAAGCCAGAAGTAATTATAAATGAGTAACAGAAGAAGAGAATGTAGGGAAGAGAAACCTCATCCACAGATCAAGGCAAGGTAGCTGTGGAGAAAAGAAAAGTTAAAATTTCATCTCTCAAACCACTTTAGAGATACATGCTGAGGCTAGGTCAGGAGATACATTTGCAGTTCAATGCATATGGGGAAAAGATGTAGAAAAGGAAGGTCAGCCTAATGAAGATAGTTGCATTCCAGGGGCTATCGCTGCCTACCTCTCATTTAACTGGTCTACCTGCACTGCCTGAAGCTCTAACTACCCTGCCCACTGAAGTTCCCTTTTAGCAGAGGCATTAGTGCTAGTATAGAATTCTTGGTTGTTTTTTTAAAGGCTACCATAGAATACCTTTGAACAGGCATAGCAAAAAGTTATGGCATTGTGCAGTGAAATTCAGATACAATACATGTATAATTGGGGGTGGAGTGGAAAACAGGGGCAGATGTTTAGCTGTTCTCTACTGACTTAGATCTAGCAACACCAGTAGAGATAAGCTGACTGACAGCAACTCTGAGCATGTGCAAACATCATACAAATGCTTGTGGCCATGTTCTTACATGCATTAACTGTGCAGCAACAAAATGTGCACATAGTCCACTGGACATTTAATGTATTATTTATATATTTGCTGCATTTATACCCTGCTTTTCTCTCCAGTGGGAATCCAGAGTGTCCTGCATAATTTTTTTCTCCTCCATTTTTTCTTCACAACCACCCTGTGAGTTACTGAGGCTAAGAGTTTGTGACTGGACCAAGGTCACCCAGCAAGCTTCCATGGAAGAACAGAGATTCAGACTTGGCTGCTGCAAATCCTAGTCCCACACACTAATCACTGTACTACACAGGCTGTCACCAGGGAACTTCGCAGCCCAATTAGGATTTGAACCAAAGATTTTCAGTCAGTCTAATATCAGCTACATTACCCGGATCCTCTGTGTCAGCTCTATATGCAACTATGTACTTAAAGCCGTGCCGGAAAATGCAAGTGGGTGACATAGGATGAATGGAACTGCTCATACCTTTTCTGCTTTTTGCACATTCCATATAAATCATTGCTGGAGATTAGGCACTTGGACGCTTAACTGAATGTCTTGCTAAATGGTTTTCAGAAGGGCTGAATAAGCTGTCTCCAGCATCTGTGTGATAATTGTTTTCCATACCATATGAGCAGTGAGGAGAGCTGAAAAATCCTGCCCCTTTAGGGAATGCTAAAACCTTCTGAAAATTGGAGCCTAATCCTAAATCCACATACTAAAAGAAACTCATAAAATCAAAATCTCAGCTCAGGCAAAAAGCATGAAAATAACTGGAAGTGTGGAGAAAGATATTTTGAAAGTGAAAAAAAGTAACAAGTAAGGCACAAAAACAGCAACATATCAGCTGGCTCTGACTTTGTTCCTTCTGTTGATGACATGGGACTGGCAGGTACTGTCAGAGTAATTATAGAAAATTGCTACAGGACAAACATCACTGTATTCTGAAGAGTAATTGTGCTGCAGCCTCAGGATCCTTGCTGCATATCAGGTAGACACCAATTTTAGCTCCTTGCTTTCTGACAAGCTAAGGAAGTTATAAGTATTTCATCCTTTTTTCTTTTCTTATTTATTACTCTTCCTTCTAGATATTCTCTCTTTGGGAGATCAGTTCCCTCAACAACATAATCCACAAGGGTGGCATTTGCCACCGAACACTGGTTTGAGTGTTATAAGAATCTATGTCCAGAATAAGAATCTGAAGCATCCTAAAATCTTGTCATTGAATTAGGCTTATTTCATTGTCCAGCATCAGGTTTGCTGTTCATCACGTTTCATTTATGTGCAAGTCACCTTTTGCTTTATTCAGAGTGTCCAACTTTGATGCCACTATTTCATTTCATTGAGTACTATAGTGCCCAGATACCTCCCTCAAAGTCCTAAGGCCATGGTGGCGAACCTATGGCACTCCAGATGTTCATGGACTACAATTCCCATCAGCCCCTGCTCATAAAATCAAATTGGCCATGCTGGTAGGGGCTGATGAGAATTGTAGCTCATGAACATCTGGAGTGCCATAGGTTCGCCACCACTAAGGCGAAGTTTGTCTCGGTTCCATCGCAAAAAAGGCCATATTATGTTTATCCTGTTTAAAAACAGTCATTAGTCTGAGGAAAAAGTAGTGGAATAAATAAGTAATTTACAATCAAATGGGAATGGATGGTAGAGGGGAAAAGGTAAAACTATATGCCACAGATATCCAGTGATCTCTATAGTTGCAGTGGTGAACTTTGAAATGGTTACCACATTGCAAAAGGGTTTATCAATCTACACAGTTATCTAACCTCATCAGAGAGATGGGCCCATCTGGAGTAATTAATATTGTCTCATAAACCCGCATGTTGATGAGACTAGGGAAAGGGTATAGATGTGCACACATTTTATACTCATATAGAAGCATTTTTTTCTCACAATGGAGAGGTTCAGTGAAGGATATCTTAAAGTAAGGAAGCCCTCTGAAGGTTCACCAGTAAAATCTCTCCCTTTACTAATTTTATTGCTTTCATATTTGGTTGTAGAGGCTACCAGCATAAGAAGCATCACCAGGTTTTATATTTTGACATAATACCTTTCCTTGTTCTGATTACATGTCGGAGTTTTATGGACTGTTGTTGTTTTATTTGTACGGTTGCCCTAATTTATCTGTATTAATTGTTGTACACCGCCCGGAGCCCCTCGGGGATGGGGCGGTATAAAAATCGAAATAATAAATAAAAATAAAATAAATTAGTGAATAGGTATGCAAGGGACTGAGACATTAATTTCTTCCCTTGAATTTCTTCAAATCAAATAGTAGTGAGTATAAATGAGCCATACAGACATTTATGTGAATGAACACACTTTCAACAAATATATGTATTCATAAGGTCCACACTCTCTGTAGGAAGCATTAAAGATAGCCTTGTATCATTCAGTAGCAAAAGAATACTGTTAAACAGGGGCTGAATTTAGCTTTGTGATGCCCATGAATGTCCTGACCTCAATGGCCCAGGCTAATGTGATCTCAGAAGATAAGTAAGGCTGGCCTTGGACCACCAAGGAAAATCAGGATCGCTACACAGTGCTAGGCAATGGCAAAACACCTGTGAACATCTCTTGCATTGAAAACCCCAAGACATTGTCATAAGTTGACTGCACCTTGACAGTACTTTTCACCATCACTACCACCAGTGATTTACAACAGAATTTAAACACTACCATAGGATGGCCAACAACATAATGGAAGAAAATCAGAAAACAACACCCCCAAAAAACTCAGGAGGATAGGCACCTAAAGACAATAGAAAGAATCTTCGCAGGAAGAGCAAAGGAAATCAACATGCATTTCACTTTCTTTGGATTTTCTTGCTTCTCTTGGCTTTCATCATCCACAGAGTAGCAGTTCCTCTGTGCACCACTTCAGGGGAATCGAAAGGGCTATTTTCACACTGAGCATCTGTCACTGGAGCAATAGACCCTTGAAACTGATCTAAAACTGGCATGCCCCCCCCCCCACACACACACACAAAGTGGCAGGCAACCTCTCTAGCTGCAAGTTGCATGGATACAACAAGTGGAGAGGTGGGCAAAATGGAGTATCGACTCAGCTGGGGACACTTGACAGCCAGAGTACCCCCTGTTTAAACAAAAAACTGGGGTGGGGACTATGAAAAGCAAACAGCCACACAGTAAGCACTGAATGCATAAATGGCCACAGAGAGAGAGAGAGAAAGAGAGAGCACACACTACAACTTGCAAGACCATTTTCTCTGAATGGAGGCAATACACCTATTTATAGCTTTTAGTACATGCAGACTAGAACCCTCAAAAATCAGGGGTCTGGTTCATGGAACCCCAAGAGGCTGCTTGGGAAGCGAACTAGATCTGTTCCTGTGGACTTTTACATATATATTTACACTTCTACGCCCATGAGATTCAAGAACAGGTTAATCTATCTCCCTCTCATCTTGAAAAATATTTTCTAGCAATGTCTTAACATGCGGACACACTCTCACTCTGTGATTGCATGTCTCAAGATCCAGCCTTCCACTCCCCTCTCCACTAGGGTAGACCTTAGGGGATGATCTTAGTTGAGAAATCAGAATGAGGAACAAAGCTCAAATTTCTTCCTTTCCTATTGGAAGTACCATGGTCCTAATCCAAATTATACTCCAGCTGCTTTTAAAAATTAAAGGGAAGATTAGAAGATTTTATCTTTCATATAATATATGAGTTGGCTGTGATTACCAGAAGAAAGCACAGTATTTTTTCTTAATGAAGGAATTATAGGGAAAGGGCCTGGAAACAGGAGAAGACCATTGATGTACTGCACAATTTCATTTTCTAGCAATAGACTGGAGGCTTAAACATTATCCTGAAAATCTTGGGGCTTAAGTAGACATGGCAATGGGAGATCTGTGAATAAATCCCAGGGTATTTTTAAAACAGCAAGTAGCAGCTAGTAGGAGATATAAATTGGCTCTGCAAGCCAAGGGGAACAAGGATCTCTCCCCTGTGTCACTTTGCAACCTTAATCATCTCTTTGGGGCTACCCAGAGGAAATAAATAGAGGCACACTATAGGCCTGTGGTGGCGAACCTTTGGCACTCCAGATGTTATGGACTACAATTCCCATCAGCCCCTGGTTCGCCACCACTGCAGTATAGGCTATCCTCCCTTAAACAAAGACTAGGGAGGCAACTGTAAATAGGATAGAGAAAATCACAGTTCCACAATCACATACATTTGATTTTTTTAAAATAATATGGGCATGTCAAAAACATACTTGCTGCACCATCACTCCTACCTGAGCCAAATTCTATGCTCCTTGACACCCCCTTGTGCATCAGAAATCTAGCCTGCATTCAGGCAATATCTACCTAGCAGACAGTCCTAAAAAAACCCCCCATACTGACTGACAGCTACCTCACTTAAACCAGTGTGGCTAAAGCAAACTGGAGATGGACCCTCTTAACTACAATTAAGTGAAAGCAGATATACTGACAATATGCCTACAGTTTCTAGTACCTGTATTCAGCATGACATGCTTACTTGCACGCATACATTATTTATTACTGACCTTTCTGTTACCTGTGAGCAGTCAGATGAATAAAAACCAGTCTTGCAATACTCTGCCCAGCACTGTCAGCTCTGATTGACAATTTATGTTGAACCAGAATCTCAGGGGAAGAGAACCTACCTACTCCTGCCCTTACCTTCAACTGCAGATGTCAGGGTTTGAATTTGAGGGTTAGTGACTGAGTTGTACAGAGTGCTTACCCTTGGATGAATCTTTATTTCAACATTTCCACACTTCCAGTACCTGGTATGCAGGGCTGCTTCTCTCCCCCCTTCCCCAACTCTGGATTAAACTAGGAGGCTATGAGGTTTTACATGGGATCTGTATAAAAACTAATACATTTTGTAGCATGTTATAGATTTGATTTCCTACCACCACCATGAGTCTGCTCGTTAAATTATACCAAGGTATTTCATAACATTAATTTTGGTGTAAGTGTATAGACCCTTATAACAGGTATCAAAGCATGCTTGCCTCACAAAAAGGTTTTGGGCAAATGTCAAGATCAAAATTCATAATTTTGGGGAGCGAATCCTCACTGACGAGGGTAATGAGCCATGACCAGCCCCTCTAAGTTAGCTTCAACTGAGAGACCAAAGTTCCAAGTATCCAGCATTACTGGGTATTACTCAAGAAGTCAGTCCTGCAAATGAGGACACTTGCATTCCAAGAATGATTGCTTGGTAGCTACAGCCAAAATAAGCCAAGGTACTGGGTTTAGATTAAAGCCCCAAAACCCAAATAACACCACAGGAATATAATATGGTTTATAAAAAGAAATGTGCAAAACTGTACAAATATATTTGGGTGCTGTGTGGTTTCCGGGCTGTATGGTCATGTTCTAGCAGCATTCTCTCCTATGTTGAACCATGAATCTCAGGGGAATGCTGAATCTTAGGAGAGAATGCTGTTAGAACACGGCCATACAGCCCGGAAACCACACAGCACCCAAGTGATTCCAGCCGTGAAAGCCTTCGACAATATACAAATATAGCCTCAGGGTGCTGCAGGGAAAATAAAAAATAAAAACTAGTAGCAATCCTACCACACTTATTCAGGATTTAGTCCTATTATTATATGTTACCTGGTCAGACTGAAGGTACAGGGTCCAGACAGCAATCCGAGTCCAAAATCCAAGAAGCAGGTGTTTGGCCACACAAAGATCCAACCTACAGCCAAAAGGATTGCATGAAGGAAGGAAGGCCAGAAGAAAACAAGATCCAAGCTAAACTGAATGGTCTTGCTTTATGGCAGACAGCTGACCTGATCCTGTTTGGCCAACCAGGTAAGTTGCTAGGACATGTGACCACATACTTCTGCAGCTAGCAGGTACTCATAATCAAGTAATGTACATGCACACAGGGTTCCTTGCATTAATGAGATAGCATATAAGTGTGAAACTCTCTCTAGGTTTCCGGGCTTGAGTCTCCCAGACCCATAATCTCACTTGCGCCTGTATCTGAATGAATCTAATCCTATATCTTTCTGGGACCTGCAAGTGAGTGTGATGTTAATTTTCCAAAGGGGAGCCTTCAGTAACTTGAATAAGCTTAAAAGCCTGAACCAACCTTAGGATGGTCAAGAAATGACTAGACCATAAGGGGTAAACTATCAACCATGAGGTAATTTGTAATGGTCTGTTTAATGCTTCCTCTCCCACCTACTTGAGGAAATATAGGTATAATATATTCACATATCCTAGCTTGGTTATTAATCAGGGAAATAACTTATCCATCCTCTAACCACACAGGAGTTTCAGGATAAATAAGAGGGCAAAAACAGTTATTTATTCACCAGAAAGGGTAGAGGCTTAGAAGAAGAAGAAGAAGAAGAAGAAGAAGAAGAAGAAGAAGAAGAAGAAGAAGAAGAAGAAGAAGAAGAAGAAGAAGAAGAAGAAGAAGAAGAAGAAGAAGAAGAAGAAGAAGAGGAGGAGGAGGAGGAGGAGGAGGAGGAGGAGTTTGGATTTATATCCCCCCTTTCTCTCCTGTAGGAGACTCAAAGGGGCTTACAATCTCCTTGCCCTTCCCCCCTCACAACAAACACCCTGTGAGGTAGGTGGGGCTGAGAGAGCTCCGAGAAGTTGTGACTAGCCCAAGGTCACCCAGCTGGCGTGTGTGGGAGTGTACAGGCTAATCTGAATTCCCCAGATAAGCCTCCACAGCTCAGGCGGCAGAGCGGGGAATCAAACCCAGTTCCTCCAGATTAGATACACGAGCTCTTAACTTCCTATGCCACTGCTGCTCCTAGTTATTTATTCACCAGAAAGGGTAAAGGCTTAGATAGAGCAGTAAGGCTTTTCAATATGTAGAAAAATGTAACTTTCAACAGCCACTGGGCAAATGACATATAACAATCATGCAGATGCATATCAAAGGGAAATGGTGCCCGGAGACAATCCCTTCTCTGGGAGCCCACACCTCCACATCCTCCAGTGCTTGCGGGGGTGGGGCCGCCGGCCGCCAATCCTCACCCCCAGCCTCCATGCAGGCCCAGCCCTGCTGCCTGGCCTCCATGCAGGCCAGCAGAGCTTGGGGAGGACAAAAGCTGGCCAGCACGGAGGCCAGGGGTGGGACTTGGGGGTGGGGCCACCTGCTGCCAAGCCCTGCCTCCCTGCATGGTGACCCCATGGCCCTATAGGCCATACGCCTCTGCAGTCATAAATACCACAGTGTATTCTGAGGATAGTAAAAAAATAAATAACAGCCAGTCTGCACTATGAGAGGGAAACATGCATGACTGAATTCAAGGCCAATGAATTCCAGGCTAGAACTACCAGAGTAGTTGAAATGAACCACAACCTGTCATTTTAGCTTCCCTCAACGTTAGAAGACTGATGAATGAGAATTAATTAATCATTTTGTGTAACCTTTTCCTGATCATCATACTGTATCAGTCTGCTTCCCTTGAAGACAAATTCTGTGACAAACATCGTCTCCTGAGAAAAAGGATTTCCTAACTAGCCTCACAGGCATCTATACCCTGCCTGAAGAAAAAGGACTGTTTAGATGCTTTTTAAACTTTATCTTCCCACTCATCTATTCAGTCAAGCTTTCAAAGGCCCTTATTTGCTACTAGCAGTAATGCCCGGTATGCTAAACAATACAACAGACTCTGGATAGCTGTTGGTGGCAGGGGCAACAGTGAGGCAGGGTCTGTTTAAATCAGTAGTGAATGTTGTAAGATTTCTTTGTATACAATTTTTTAAAGATTGTTTCACAGGCTCATAATTAATACCACAAAGCAATTCATACATACATTGAAAAAATGAAAAAATGCTTTGTTATATTCTTTTGTGTGTTTGTATGTAGGCACATATGTGCATAAGGTTGCTAACTCTAAGTTCTTTAAAAGCACACATTGGGATCCAGGGATCCTTTAGCAACAAAAGTAGCACAGCCACAGCAGGGTTTGTGGAGGAGAAAATTCTCAGTAGGATATAATGCCATACAGTCCACCTTCCAAAGCAGCCATTTTCTCCAGGGAAAGTGGTTTCTGTGGTCTGGAGATAAGTCATAATTTGAGAGCTCCGGGTCCCATATGGAAGTTGGCAAGCTGTTGATGTAAGTTTTTTTTTAATGAAGAAAACTCCAATTTTGCCCAACAACCACCAAGTCATACTGAACACCCTCCAACCAAGCCACAGCAAGGTTTGTGGAAGGGAACATTCTTACCAGAGGTCTTGCCTGGGCTTCTTGGAGTTTGCTGTTTGTGAGGATTCTGGCAGCAACAGGGAGCCTTGCGAGGCACTGGACAGAGAGGAGAGGCATCGGGTGGAGATGGGCATCAGTGAGAGGCACAATGGACAGGCTGGTGGCAAAAAGGAAAAAGGTGGCAAAAACAAAAAACAGTGGCACGGGACAGTGGCCAATCGCTGCACAAGACTCACACAGCTTGACTGGAACTGAGTCCTGCATGGCAATTTGTTGGAAATGCATTATCACAACATTCCGAAGGTTAGACAATTATAGGGTAGGATTGCTGGCTGAGTGATCATTCCAACTAGGTTTAACAGTGGATTTTCAGTGAACATTCTAGCCAACATTCCCTTTCAACCTCACTTTCACATGCATCCTTAGGCATGTGTGGACTCGCTAACCTGGGTTTGGGATCACTCAGCCAGAACCACAAGCAATTTGAGCCCAGTGTCAAGGGAAAACCTCTTTCTGGTTCCTCAGTCTGGCCAGCTTGGGAAACAGACAAATGTGCCAATTACAAGTGTGGTTTAGGAATCTTTGCCTGGATAGTGAACAAGCAAGCTCCAAGTGCCTCTGTTAGGCTACCAGTAACCACAAAATAACTAGAACTTTTCCCCAAAAATATTTAGATTTTATTTAAGAAAATATAGAAGTACAGGAATTGAAAGGCACTTAGGTGCAAGAATAATGAAATGGTTGTGTCCAAAAATATGTGTGACACAAGAGTTAAAGAGAAGACCAAGCCACCCAGGGAAATGGCCACAGGGAGGAGAGTGAGAGTAGGGTAATTTAAAGGAGGAGAAAGGAACTAGAGAATTTTGAGAGAAAATAAATTAAAAGTCCAAGTCCAGTGAAAGAGAAGGGCCTTACTTATTTTCAACCTGTGGATCTGGGTCCATTTAAACAAAGGATAATGATCCAGAAATAGAGTCTGCAGGAGCTCTAACTGCATACACAAAGGCTGTCATGGGAGGATCTGTTGAAATGATCCAGAGGAAATGATCTGCCAAGGGGGGGAAAAGATAGAACAGTAGGGGACTTAGGCAGAGCTCCCAAAGTTTCTCAGAAAATGATGAAAGGTATGACAGTGGAAGGACTCCTTCAAGGAAACATTCCGAAATTAAACAAACAAACCAGTGGAACTGGCAGCTTCTGATTGATCAGAGGGGGTATGACTACCAAACCCACATTTCCTGGCCTCATTACACTCAGGTCAGGGAATATCCTGGGTGTGCAAAAGGGCCTGGCAGGATGAAGCATCACGTGCCTAAGGCAGATTACTAGGCAAGGTCAATAAGACCTTCAGGCAAGGTCACTTACCTGGTAGCTTGACAATAATCCAATTTTGCAATCAGAATGATTTGCATTCACTGACAAGATTGAAGTGATTAATGAAGGTACCATAAGTGTCCTGCTTACAATGGTTTACCATAGAGCTGGGTCACCTAAACAGAATGATGCTGGTAGAAAACTCATAGGCCGTTTCCGCACGGCCAAAAGCAGCGACGCGATGACGTCGCAAATTGCGATATCTGAAAAAGCGTTCACGCACAGACGAAGGCGGGAGCTGCGGTGATCCGCAGCCCGCAGAAATATGACGGTTAAGCGCGAGCTCGAGGCGGCGTCTCGCGGCGTTAATACCTCGCGCGCCTGCCCGGCCGTGCAGGCCCGGCGTCATGCCCGCGCAGCAGTGCGATGGACAACGTGGCTGCCCTGATGTCTGCGTCCCCATCTGTCAGTGCCTCCCCTCCCAGCTACTGTCGGTCCCAGTGCATGGGTCGAGGAAGGTGCTTGGCCATGCAGGGGCACCAGGGACAATGATGTGTGTGTGGGGAAAGGTGACCCAACGGCCGTCTGGCAGTCGCCATTTGAAGGCGGCTCCCTTCGCGTGTTCGCCTGGTCGCGGCGTCGATCGTCACAGGGGAAAAAGAGAGTGGTTTAAAGCGTTTTCTGAATCACGGTCTTGGCGGTTTAAGCGTTCAGCGGCGGTAGCGAATCGCACCTCATGGCGCTTCTTGTCGCGAGCAGCTCTGCAGCTATGGCCCGGTTTTGCTACGTTCCACGGCGTCATGGTTTAAGCCCGTCGCGAGCGGCCATAGAGAGAGCATGCTATAGAGCTCATCATTGGAAGAACTTTGAAACTGCAGTGATAGTAGCAAAGAAATGCTACTTTTGTTATTACTGCATCAACTAGTTCACAATATGAGATTTTAATGCTTCAGGAACAGGCAATCAGTTGTGATACTTTTGCAAAAATTCTGCTGATAAAATCTCTTGAATGGGTATTGGTTGTATCAAACCTCAGATATGTCTAATGAAGTAACTGGTCTATGGGCCATTCTGACCCAGTTATCGTGCTTGATGTTGGAAGGATCTTGGGAGCACCACTTGTGCTTTCTACCATTTCCGATCCTGGCTGATGAAATTATGTAAAGATCACATTAATGTACCCTTGGTGTCCATCATAAATCTATCACTGACTCAGGGCATCTTTCCTCAGCACTCAAAGAGGAAGTTATCAACCAGCTTCTTACTAAACCATCGTTACAAAACATGTTATGGCCATTTATTGCCTTGTCTTAAATTTGCCCTTTCTGGGCAAGGTGATTGAGAAAGACCAGTTCCAGGTCTCCTTGGACTAGGATACATTACCCGTTCACTGTATATTTTACCCCATTGCTGCAGATCATATTGTACTGATGTAATAGCATCTTACTATGGTGGATATAATAATGCAATACCATTTTTCTGTATTGCATCTCTATGCTGAATCATGTCTAACATTCTATGCTTCTTTTAGATTTCCAAATTTCCACAGTTCTAGTCAATTGGATATTAGATGGCTCACCTTATTAATTGATGGACTTACACTGTGTAATCTGCTGTGCCTTGGCAAGAAAGTTGGACTACAAACATAACACAATAATAAAATAACTGCTAATTGTGCCTTGTTCCTGTGCCTTGTCCTTCTTTCAAATAAATACTTAAGTAAACTTTTAATCAATGCTAACACTGTACTTCAGTGATCAAATATTGATGCCCTGTTGCTAACATTATTCGAAATAAAGCATAAAGATTTTCTGGTTGCACATATATAGGCAATATAGGCCTGTATCCAAACAAACCCCCAGCCACTAGTCTACACATATGGAAGAGAAGGTTCTTTGTTAGGGTATTAAACAGCATCTTACCATTTTCAGAGCTATATAGCCAGAGAGAACCACAAAGACTGCCTGAACCTAACAGCTTCAGTGAAGAATTCCTTTTAAGTTAATTACAAGCAATTCCTTCAGACTATTAAGCTAAATCAAAACAGGATGCTCTTAATCTGCAATGTGTGTTCACACACAACCCAGCATCAGGCAAATTAAAAATATGAATTACAACTGATTTGGTTATGTGAATTTCAGTTTGTGTCAAAGGGAGCCTGCAGGCATTGGAGGGGGGGGGGGGAGAGACCATATGGCTAGAGTAGACTAATAAATAGATCGGCCATAAAAATATTATGGAGGAGGGAAGGATTGCAGTAGTAAAGAAAAACTCTTCACTACCAGAGAGACAAGAAAAAAAATCTCATCAACACATACTCCCACATATACTTATTTAGCAAATTGTACAAAATAAATCATCTTAGCAGCTCAAATCAATTTTAACAATCAATCCTAGTAGATTCTTTTGAAGCACACATTTTTTCCTGTTCCCATCACCTAATGGAATGCCACAACCTTATCTCTGAATCTGTCCCAGCTCAGTCAATTCTCCTGTTTAGGCAGGAGATTGCTGAACTTCCCAGTATTTCCCAAGGACTCTAACCCTGGCTCAGTTTTATTGAAGGATTAGAGTCCATACTTGTTACACTCTGTGCATACTTGTTACACTCTGTGTCAAGCTGGCCTAAGACATTTCTTCATCTGGAGAAGAGATGCCAAGTAATGCATCTCCTGGATAAACAAAATATCACTTTTAAAAATCTTCAATTTGCACCCCAGATCTACCTCTTCAGGCAGCCACCTCAGTCTGCCTCCTGCTAAAAGTAATTGTGATTGTTAACTGTCAAAGGCTAGTGTGTTTTGGTGCTGCTGTGCAGGTCCATTTTTAAAAATGTGCACCATGAGTGGTAGCCATTTTCAACTGCTTATGCATGTAATGGTGCTCAGTATTCAAGACTTGGGAGGAATGTAAGAAGAAGAACAGAAACCTTTGAGTGGAGCTCAGCTTCAGTGAAGCTGAACTTTGGAATACAACCATGTACAAATGTTAGATGATATGCTGCTCACTTCGTTTGGCTGAGTGGCTTCTTTTTTTTTTCCCATGCTTTATTGCTTTATTGACAAACCGATACTTACACAGAACATAACAGAGTTCATATACAAAACAACATATAACATCATATAACATAAAACATAACATAAAACACAAAACACAAAACATATAGTGGTGGGCTTCCACATGTGCGTTTTCTTCTATCCACATTCTAGTTCATTCAAAATAAATATTATGCCCATATTATCATCTATAGCTATCTTATAGTGCTTCCAAGATAACATATTTCTGATTATTTTTTCTTTCCAAATATTTGAACCAATGTTTCCATTGTTCCAAAAAATTTTCTTTTGTTTCTAAGATTTCAAAACCTGTTAATTTCGCCATTTTGATTAACTGTAACACTTTTATTTGCCAATCTGAGATTGTGGGTATTTTGTCTGTTCTCCAATTTTGAGCAAGAACTATTCTTGCTGCTGTTGCTAAATACTGTAATAATGTTCTATCATTTTTTCCCTGTACATTTTTACAAATACCTAATAAATAAAATTCTGGTATACATTTTAATTGTATGTTTACAATTTTTTGAATCTCTTGATGTATTGATAACCAGAAATTCTTTATTTTTCCACAGGTCCATAATTGATGATAGAGAGTTCCCACTTCTTTTCCACATTTCCAACAGAGATTAGATTTATGTGTATATTTAGCTACAACCACCGGTGTCAGATACCACCAGAACCACATCTTATAATAATTTTCTTTAATATAATTACTGGTCGTAAATTTTAGACCTGAGTGCCATAGTTTCTCCCAATCTAATAACATTATTGTGTGCCCAAAATCTTGCGCCCAGTTGATCATATACTCTTTAATGGTTTCATCCTCCGTTTCCAATTTTAAACATAATTCATAGAATCTTTTTATGAGATGGTCATCTTTTTTTAACAATATCTCCTCAAATTCATCATAAATTCCCATTTTGTTAAATGGTTTGTCTTCTTTCTGGAAAGTACTGTTTAGTTGTTGATGTAACCACCAACTTAAGTTCCAGCCCTCTAATTTTAATTCTTCTAACTCTTTTATCCTACAGATTATTTTGTTCTCTTCTTGTGTTATTTTAATTAGATCTTTATAGGTAATCCATCCCTTATTTACATTATCTCTCTTAAATAAGGCTTCGTGTGGGGATACCCACCATGGTGTATGATTGCAAAAAATCCTCCAATATTTTTTCCATGTTCTATATAGCGAGAATCTGATTGGGTTGTAAAAAAATTGTTTATTAATTCTACTTTTATCATACCAGAGGTATGCGTGTATCCCAAATCTCAAATCCGCACCTTCTAAGGTCAGCAGGTTATTGTTTGAGAGGAGTATCCAGTCTCTTAACCATGCTAAGCAACATGCTTCGTGATATAATTTTAGATTCGGTGCTGCTAAACCTCCTCTGTCTTTTATATCCGTCAGGATTTTGTAGCGAACTCTGGGCTTCTTCCCTCCCCAGAGGAATTTTAAAATGTCTGTTTGCCACGTTTTGAAAGGTTTGTCTGATTTAATTATTGGTAGATTCTGAAATAAGAATAAAATTCTTGGTAGCAGATTCATTTTTAAATCTGAGATTTTTCCTAATAAAGATAATTGGAGTTTATTCCAGATCTCTAGATCTCTTTTAATTCTTTTCCACAAATACTCATAGTTGTTTTCAAACAATTTTAAATTCGATGTTGTCAAGTATATCCCTAGATATCTTATTTTTGTATTAATAGAGCCTCCCCAGTTATTTTGTATCAATTGTTTCGATTTTTCGTCCATATTTTTAACTAATATTTGAGTTTTCTCTTTGTTAACCATTAATCCTGAAATTAAATTAAATTCTTCCAGAACACTTTTTATTTGTATTAAGGAGGCTATTGGATTTTCTAAAATTAGAACCAAGTCGTCAGCAAATGCTCTGACTTTATAACATTCCGTTTTTATCTGCACCCCATGTATCTTACTATCTTTTTTAATTTTATCTATTAATAAGTCCAAAACTAAAATAAGCAACAATGGGGACAGGGGACAACCCTGTCTTGTCCCGCGTTGTATTGCACATTGTTTTGTTCTTTCCCCATTAATAATAATTCTTGCATTTTGTTTTGTATATATTTTTTCAATCCACTCTATAAATCTGGTTCCAAATTTCCTTTTTTTCAATACTTCCTTAATTAATTCCCAACTCAATGAATCAAATGCTTTTTGCATATCTAAGAAAAAAAGTGCTAATTGTTTGTCTGGGTGCATTTCAAAGTAATCTATAATGTTTACCATAGTTCTTATATTCTCTTTCATGTTACGTTTTGGTAGAAAGCCTGTTTGTTCTGGGGATATGATTTTCATTAGTACTAACTTCATTCTAGTTGCTATTATTGTGGTGAAAATTTTGTAATCCGAATTTAAGAGCGATATAGGTCTATAATTTGAAATCTCCAATTTATCTTTTCCTTCTTTAGGGATTAAACTAATATTTGCATTTTCCCATGTTTCAGGTATTCCTCGCCTCTCAATATTATTAAATAAAAGATAAAGTGCATCTATTAATTCTTCTATGAATTTTTTGTAGAATAAATGAGTAAGTCCATCAGGCCCAGGAGTCTTGTTAAGTTTTAATTTTTTCACAGCTTCCTGATTTCCTCCTTGCTAATCACCTTATTTAATATTTCAACGTCCTTTTCATCAATTTCTGAGACATGATATAATTTTATCATATCCTCAATGCTGCTGCCCCTTTCTCCTTCCTGTTCTTTTGTATACAGTGCTGTATAACAATCAAAAAATTCATTTTTTATTTTGTCGTTGTTAGTTATTATTTGATTATTAATTCTGATTTTATGAATCCATTTTTGTGATTTCTTCTCTTTTAAACACCATGCTAACCATTTGTTTGGTTTATTAGCTTTCTCAAATATTTGTTGTTTTCTGCGCCAACTATTTTTACTTATTTCCTCTGACATTAACAAATCATGTTGATGTTTTAGAAAATTTATTGTTTTCAAAACTTCTTCATCCTTTCTTTTTTCTTGCAATTTTTGCTCTTTTTGTTTAATTTGCAATTCTAAGTTTTCTAATAGTTTATATTTATTTTTTTCTTTCTACTTCTATGGCCTATTAATAATCCTCTTATATAGGCCTTATATGTATCCCATATTATATTCCAGTTATCATTATTTTTCGAATTTATTTCAAAAAATTCCTTTGTTTTCTCTTTGCAATCTATCACAATTTTGTCATCCAATAAAAGATAATTATCCAAGGCCCACCTAAATTCTACTATCCTATTTGGCTGTTCCATTTTCATATTCACTGGTTTGTGGTCTGATATGAATATAGTCTGGATCTCTGTTTTCTTGGCCCAGTTTGTAAATTTTGGTGAAGTTAGAATTACATCTAATCTTGACCACATTTTGTGTCTGTCAGAGTAGAATGTATACTCTTTCCTCTGGATTTATGTGTCTCCATATATCTGCTCACTTCATTTGGCTGAGTGGCTTCTTTTTTTAACCACTGCAGTGTCCTTCTGTAACCTTCTAAGCCCACCGACTTCCATGTATTTGAGTAGGGCTTTGCTAGATCTGGGAGGGGTAAGAATTCAGGTTCAATAGGTCTTAAACACCACTCAGTTTATTGTCTCAGAACCTCAGAAACAGAATTAGACTCCACCCTCTTCAGCCACTCTCCAAAACCTCAATGGCTGAAGAGGGCCAAACAAACTTAACTGAAATGCAAAACATCCTCAGACATATACAACAGGACTAACTGTTTAGGATTGCACTGTTTCTTGGCATATACTTCTGTGGCATTTCCCCTCCTCACCCAGGGCTCTCAGGCAGCTGATCCTTCCCTCCTTCCCTGACCTGGGGGTTGGTCACCCCAGCCCGAGGGGCCAAGAAACAACCACACCCACTGGGCGCCTGGTGTTCGCAGCAGCCCTTGCCTACGCCACCCTCTGCTTAGCAGGTCTCTCTGCCCTCCTTCCCCTGGCAGACCTGAGAGTTTGCACCCTCCCTCTCTCTCCCTTTTGTTGCTTCACAGGGAGAGGAGTTTCCAGAGGCTTGCCTCTCCCCTGTGGCCTCACAGGGAGAGAGGTTTCCAGCCTGTGTGAAAGGTCCCCACCCTGTTACTTCACAGGGTTGGGACAAGCCTAAACAGTGCTCTAGGTTGTGGCAGGGGGTCTTGGCTCAAGGGTCCTCTTCCCTCCTTCCTACTTCCCATCATTGAGCTGCTCCTTTCCCTTGCCTTTTCACACCACCACCCACATTCCCCTGCTGTTGTGGCAGTTCCTGTCTCTCCCTTTCCCACTTCCTTATATCCCTTCTGCCCTCTCATTTCTCTCCCTCGTCCCAGCTGCTTCCCCAGCCCATCTCCCACAGCTGAGGCAGGCCCTGCTGGGCCTAAGCTGCTTCTCCAGCCCATCTCCCACATCCGCCTCAGCTGTGGGCGGGCAGGTCCTGCTGGGCCTAAAACTCCTCTCTCCCCTGCCTTCCTCTTTGAACAAGGCCTCTAAGGCCTCCACTGCAGCCTTCACGTCCCCCGCAGTGCTGGCTTGCGCGTGACCCCGCGGGGTGAGTCCGGGTGCCACAGCCAAGCCCAGACAACTTCCATACTCACAAGAGAAACCAATTTCATGACTTCTCTTGACATCCAAAAGATATGTGATTTGTTGGCTTGATGAACATTGATTGTTCATGGGAAAGCCATTCTGGAAATGAACAGAAGCTCAGAATAACAGGTTGTTATTGTCATGATTTGGAAATGTAAGGCGTTTTGAAGCTCACCAGGGGGTTTCTTGAGACCCTGACATCCATTTGTGTTCCCAGGCAAGAGAGCCATAAAATGCACCAAGAGGTCAGCAAGAGCAGAACCGCATGTCCACGAAGAGATAACCATTTGCTGTACCTGGTGGGAAGGACAAGATGAATAGCTATTGTAAAACATGATCTGAATATTGAGATGTATGGGATGAGTGCCTTGGGTTGATTGGGAGATCAGGGCTCACCTTCTCACATGGGAGCAAATTCCCTAAATCTGGATTGGGTCAGAGGCTTCCCCCCAGTTAAGGCAGGAAGGGTCAAAAGGTTGGAAACATCACATAACTTTGTCCAATGCTAGGGGTTGGATTCCCCTGCAGGAAGTTGAGAGTCAGGTTTTGCATTTGTTCCATGGACATCCAGGGAGGGGAGGGGAGGGGAGGGGAGGGGAGGATGTCAAAGGTAAATCTTCTGTGCTGTTAAGTTTACCTTAGTATTATGTTTTCCTGTTCTTTTTCTTAGATCTGTGAACTGATAGGCATGATGGTCATTTTTTCTACCCTCTGCTCTAGTTTAACCTATAGAAATAACATTTCCTGTTTAAGAGAGAAACAGATTTCAAACTGGGGTTGCCAGCTTTGAGTTGGGAAATACCTGGAAAATTTGTGGGGTGGAGTCTGAGGGATTTCAGAGGGGTGCTATGCCACCAATGCAGACATTTTCTCCAGGTGAACTGATCTCTGGGCATTTTCCCACTTACCTTTTGCTGCGAGCAAGTAGCACGGGGTCCCCCGCGCCTCCCCACTACAGGGGTGACAACGCAGCCGCCCCGATGCTGCTGCTGTCACGCCCCCTCAGCGCATGTCATTGCAGGCGCTCTTTGCAATGGCGCCTTTTGATGACCCCGCACAAAGCGCGGGGTCATGGGGAAGCCGGGGCGCGCGCCACAAATGACGCGCGCTGAGAGAAGTGCGCAGCAAGGCGGAGGCGAGGTAAGTGGGAAAATGCCATCTGTCAACTGGAAGTTAGTTATAATCCAAGGAAATCTCCAGGCACCATCAGAAGGCTGGCATTGCAACCCTATTTCAAACTTATCCCCATGCAACTTTAACCACTCACTCATGCTAAATGTGCACATAGAAGAAAAGAGCTGGAAAACTCTGACCTCAGTACTTGCACACAGGCAGCCTTTAGTAGTATTCTCCAGGTCATTGGTAACATGGGAGGCCGGAGTTTAACATGGGGCCACAGCACAAAGAAGAGGAACACACTTTATGTGCACACAAATATCCACACACATGTAAACACACCAAGGGTGGGTTTGTGACAGCTATAACTAACAGCAATAGGTACATAATTTTTATCTGCATATTGATGAGTTATAACAATAGGTTTGTCTAATATTGTGTCTTTCATTTAGCTCAACAATTGGGTGCTACAGAGTTGTGAGCATAGAATGTGGAAGCGCTCAGTGATTGCAAGATAAATTAGAATGGTTAAGGATGACCTGCTGCAAATACTGAATGTCAAGCAAGAATCAATATTACAAAAAAGAGCAGGAAAAGGTGCAAGTTGTAAAACTGGAAGGAGTGTTCCAATTCTCTGAACAGACTAATGACTTGCTTGAAGAGTTCACTGACTGCCATATCTTAAGCAGGTCATTTGAGCCAGAAATGGACAAATACTTAGGGACAGTGGGGCACTTGCCTGGAGCTAGGCGGGCCAAGCACATGTTGGCATACAACCAGTTTTTGCCTATAAATCGGGAACATACTTGTTCTTTTACTAATACTATCCTAGGCTGCACAAAAAAAGGCTGGCTCCATCAAATGGTTCATCAGCTAAAAGAAACACATTTAAGGTTACAGAGCTTATAAACTGGCCTACTCTGATTGACACAGCAGGGTCATGCAATCAAGAGTTGCTCAGTGTGAGTAAATCAGTAGCAAGACAAATAACCCTAGCTCAAGGCAGTGATTATCGTTAAGGCAAATGCTAGACAAGAGCTGCCCCCACCCATCACTCATTAAAGATTGTTCTCAGATTGTTGATGTGGTCCCAGATTCCTGTGATAGCTTGAGAATGATTGGATGCAGGTTTTGATTAGGGTTCACCTAATATAAAGCTTGATGCAGAAATTGGCAGATGTAGTGCTAATGAAAGGTAAATGTGTTGATCATAATGGTTCCTGCTGGCCTTAAACTTGCATCAACCATTTATCAAGCACCTATTAATGCTTCAGGCTCTCTCCTAGCCTCAATCCTTCCATGGGAGATTGAGAAATATTCATGATAATGAACAAATACCACAAAGGGAGACAACTGTTTCCAATACTCATGTTGCGGAGCCATGGACAGAATGCTGAATGTTCAGTGGATGCTTGTGTATCACTATTTCTCAGGATAAAAACTAGGGTTGCCAGCCTCTATGTGATAGCTGGGGATCATCTGGGATTACAACTGATCTCCAGGCAACAGAGATCAGTTCACCAGGAGAAATTGGCTGCTTCAGGAGGTGGACTCTATGACACTCTGCAGTGGCGTAGCAAGGGGGGTATGAGGGGGCTTGAGCCCCAGGCACCATTTGAATTTGTTATGTGTGGGGTGAGTTCTGCTAGCCACCCTCTCCCCCTCCTCCTCATTCAGGCAGGTGGAGAAGGACACCAAGGGCTGGAGCACATGGGCCCTGGCCTCCCTCCTCCTCTTTCTTCAAGAGGACAGGGAAGAACTCTAAGCCAAAGGACTCTGGGGCCAAAGAAAACAAGCCCTGGCTGCCCCTCCTTGGAAAGGGGAGAGTGCCAGAGTGCATGGGCACTGGCTGCCCTCCTGCACTTCTTTCAAGAGGCAGGGGAGGACTCCAAGGGAGGCAAAAAAACCCAAGCCCTGCCCACCACTCTTCATTTTTTGGGCAGGGAAGGGTGCCATAGTGCACGAGTGCTAGCCGCCCTCCACCACTTCCTTCAGGAGGGCAGAAAAGGAGTGCAAGCCCGAGGGGGCCAAGGAAAAGAAGTCCTAGCTACTCTTTCTTCTTCTCGGGGTGAGGAAGGTCAGAAAAATTCACAAGCACTGGTAGCCCTCCTCTGCTTCCTTCAAGAAGGTGGAGAAGGTCTCCAAGGGGGCCAGCAAAACCAAGCCCCCGCTGCCCTTCCTCCTCCTTGTAGCGGGAAAGGGCACGAGACTGCCCAAGCATCAGCTGCCCTCCTTTTCCTTCAGAAGGGCAGAGAAGGACTCCGAGGGACTCAAAACAAGCCCCAGCTACCCCTCTTCCTCCTTGTAGAAGCACTGGAGGCTGGGCTGGGCCAGGCCCCACCATCCACCTGATGCTGCCTCTTCTTTCTCTGTCCATTGGTCCACAGCCAGAAGATTGCCTCTGGTGATTATGGGCTGCAGGGAGGGCATGAGGTCAGGCCAGCTCAGACCACATCCTTGCCTTTTGCAGCTGCTGGTGGCTGGTTGGAGAAGGAGCCTCTGTGCCATGCGGGTTCCACTAGCTCTTCTTTTTTTTGTTTTGGTTTTTCCCCGGGTTGTTTTTTTGTTTTTCCCAGACACTGCAGGCCAATAAGAGCCAGGGGCCAGTGGGGGGGAAGGGGAGCATGGCCCTTTCTTATACTTCCTCCCACTCTACCCCCACACAGTCTTTGTATAGTCTCCCACAGCCTCATCAGGCCCACTCTAGGCAGCTCTTTCTTTCCCTTCCAATTCACCCCTTCCCCTATTTTCCTCTCCCCCCTTCTCAATCGACCAGATGGGTGGACAGCTGAAAGAGCTTCCCAATTTCTTTCCTCTTTGCTGAACCTTCTGACCCACTCACCCACCCGCCTATGCAATCTAGGCCTGTTCCTCTCTAAAAGATGGACATGGGGGCGGGGCAATCTCACTGCTTGCCCCAGGTGCCATTTTCTGTAGATATGGCAAAATGATAAAACGTCTGGAATCCATGCCCTACAAGGAAGCTAGGTATGCTTAGTCTGGAGTAGAGAAGGTTAAGGGGTGACATGATAGCCATATTTAAGTATTTGAAGGGATATCATGTTGAAGAGGCAGCAAGCTTGTTTTCTGCTGTTCCAGAAACTAGAACCAGGAGTAATCAAGGTACAGGAAAAGAGATTCCACCTAAACATTAGGAAGAACTTTCTGACAGTAAAGGCCGATTGACAGTGGAATATACTTCCTCGGAGTGTGGTGGAGTTTCCTTCTCTGGAGGTTTTTAAATAGAGGCTGGATGGCCATTTGTCAAGAGTGCTTTGATTGCGAATTCCTGCATGGCAGGGGGTTGGACTTGATGGCTCTTGTGGTCTCTTCCAACTCTATGATTCTATATGCCTCTGGCATTCTACTCCACTGAAATCCCTCCCCTCACCAAACCCTGATCTCCTCACGCTCCACTCCTAAAATCTTCAGTTATTTCCCAATGCAGAGCTGACGACCCTAGTAAAAACAGAAGAAACCCTGGAAGACTTATGATCAGATCATCACTTAAAAGGAAATTTCAGCTGTTCAGGAGCCTGATTCAGAAAGATGTAAGGCTGAGTCAACCTTGCACAGGATATCTGAAACAGACTTCCACTGGGATTAAGCACAGGTCATGAGCAGAGTTTGACAGTAGTACAGCATCTTGCCTCTCTGTGCCACAGGGCTCCTATCTCCTCACCCCTTTAAATGGCTAATAATGTGAGGTGGCAGTTTCAATTAGCAAAATTCTCTCTCTCCTTCCCACCTGGCTGCGATCCAAATAGAAAAGACTATTGGAGTTTTGTGATCTCTACCACATCTATGGTTGTCTGCCACCCACTGGCAACTGGAGGGAGTCTCGAGGAGCAGGCACATGGGGTACCATTGCCTCAACTGTGTCATGCCACTTCCAGGGAAAACTGTAGAGTTTCAGGTGATTTCTAAAATGAAGTGACACTACCTTCTGGTTTTTCCCTGGAAGTGACATAACACTGCAACACCTAGTATTTGAGGAGCAAAAAACCTGAATACCTTAAAAGGTAAGCATATATTTTTTCCTCCTGCCAGCCCCTGAAGTAGGAGTGAGCATTGGGAGCTGATGGCGGAAGTTCTCACTCCTCTAGTGGGAATCCAGCATCCCTAACCGCATCTGCTGTGACCTTGAGTTTCAGTTTTCTTCCTGTAAAAGTAGTAGTAAGGGGCACTGTTTCATGTGATATAGAACTATCTCATAACTTAGATCACTATATCATTTGTAATTATGGGTCTTGTCTGTAAGCATAAATAAAGAAGTGAAGTGATATAAAATTAAGTTTTAGTAAGTAAAAGCAAAGCTTGAAAGTGTTCTTTATACTTCATCAACAGGAAATCTAGTGAGATATACAGGAGTCACTAGCTAGATATGTGCATTCCAAGTACATGCATTTGCCTCCTTGTGAATTTTTACACTTTCAGTGCAACTCAAGATAGAATTGCTCCTGTCTAAATCCATCAACTTTATTGGAATTAATTGAACTGTGAACTTGACTGTATTGCAAGTCAATCCACACCCTGTGGGAGTGTGGCGAGGGCATTCCGGGGGCGGGGCATGGCGTGGCGGGATGTGGGCGGAGGATGCACCAATGCACTGGGCACTTTCCCCCCTTGCTATACCTCTGAGTGTGGTAAAGTGATTAAGGTTAGTGTCAGATTAGGATATGGAAGACCAAGGTTTTCCCCACCCTTCCAGGGAAACTTAATGGGTGACTTTGGGGCCAGTCATATACCCTCAGCCTAAGTTTGTTGTGATGATAAAATGGAAGAGAGAGCAATGTTTGCCGCTTAGGGTCTCCATTGGGGAGAAAAGCAGGATATAAATGAATGAATTAAAAAAAATTAAAAATTATATTTCAATAGTCGTATATTTAATTGCTGGGATATTATTTTAATTATTTTGGTGAGCTGGTCTGGAAGCCTCTGGTGAGAGTACAGCATAAAAGTTAGTTAAAAAACCCACACCTAAATAGCCTTTACAGCCATCTTATAGTTCTTAATACCTTAGCATCCTATGATTATTTGCATCTTTTCTCTCTCTATTTCTCAGCAGCCCAGGCTCCATAAAAAAATGTCAAGTTTAGCAGGACCATCAATGTTTCACATTGACTAAAATATTTAATGGTAACTGTTTGCTTTTAGAATAAAATTAGCTGGAATAATCTTTCAAACTGCCTATCCAACAGTAAAAATATTAGTTATTGAAAATATGACATTTTCTGTGGAGAAAAGTTATTTTTAAGTGGGAGTTGTGCATCAGAAAATGTTTTGCTTTTTTCAAGTTACATTTCCCCCATTTTAGACACACTGCTGAGTTTCCACAGCACATAATGGTAATATTACTTTGCCAGGTCTTAAGACTTTAAAGGGGAAAATGACACTGGAACTACATGTCCCACAGTGCATTGAGGTGGCCTGACCAAAAGAATTTCCAAACAAATTCAGTCCAACTGCAATAATCCCTCTTATCCTTCATTCATATTGAAAATTGCCAGAACATGTGGGAGAGAAAGATTGTTTGCTAAGCAGCTGTCCTTTAAACCAAAGCAAAGACGAATATTTCATAAAGGAGGGAATGGGAATGGTGAATGGTGAAAAATGACTCTGTGAAATGAGGGAGATGAATGAAGGTTACGTTGGCAGAGATGTAAGGTGGCGTTTTAATGATGCTAATTTCCATGCCTGGCCATTTTTCTCTTACCGACTAAGCACCTTGGTTTGGCTGTGCCGCCTGCCCCTCTGCCCAATCCATTACACCCCACAGTGGCACCAGAGAGACACCGGCACCAATTTACTTGATAAATTCTGCTGCTTGTTATTTGAGAGATCGGACAGGCATCGCGCTTTCGGGAGATTAATTTTTGATTTATTGTCGGCAAAGATGATTTATTCGGATCCTTCCCCAGGGCAAAGGCAGGGCTGTAAATATTTTAAATGCTGTTAGCTGGTGACAAGAAACATCGCTGGATGGGAAGCAGGGCAGATGGGAATTTGAAATCATAGCAGCCTTTCCACTAAATTACTTAAAGGCAACTCTGAACATTTGCTAGTCTGTTTAAAATGGGGAGTAAGGAGAAAGGGGGAAAGAAAATGTATTAAATTGTTACCTTATTAACTGAGACAACATTTCTGCTTTCTCGACAGAGTCCATTTGCTTCCAGCCCTGCTGCTGTTTGGACTTCATCACTTTTCACCTGTTACATGGCTGAAGGCACCCGGGGACATGACTGCACGGTGGACACCTGCTTCCCGTGGTACCACTCCATTAGTATTATAATACATGGTGGCTTGGTGGTTCATGCAGAGTTTAAGCTGCAAAGTAACTCTATTTTCCACCCATAATTAAAAGTCCAAGACAGCAGGTCAAGAAGAGCCATTTATGTAGTGGCAAGGCTCACCCCACCCTGGGATGAAACATAAGCCTGCCATTCCAAGAACAAATAATTTCTCAAGGACATTTTGCCTTTTGCTGTAGAGAGTTTGCAGGCTGTATTCATAGCCAATCTCTCTCATAGACCAGCCGTTTGTAGTCTTTGATGCTGGGAAGCCCAGAAAAAAAATTCCCCAGTGTTTTTAAGAGCAGTAGAAGCTGTGTGGGATCCCGAATCAGATTAGGATCATGGGGCAGGGAGGGAGAACACAGGCCATTCAGAAACAACAACCTCCCCCCCATTTATAAAGGTATGGTAGGTGAAAACCAGAATGTCTGCCTTAGAAGTGTATTATAAATAGAGTGCCAGATGCTCACAGAATCAATGAGTTCAGTTCTTCTGCAACATTTACAGCCCCATCCAAAGGGAGGGGGGGTGAATCCACTTTGAAAGTGGCGCACTGGTTGTGCCAGCAGATTTGCCCTGGGGCACTTGCCCCAGAAGAGGGAGAATCCAGTGGCGTGCAGCCACGGTGGCTCCTCCCCCTCCCAGCACTGGAGCACTGCACTGAATGCAGTGTTAGTGTCCCAGCACCTCTGCCTCCACTGCTGGCATGGCAGGGAGGGACCAGGGCCAAGGCTGGGGACAGAGCTGACATTAGTGGGCTGTAATTAAGATATTAGTTGGTTCCCTCACATCCATTCGGCATGCTATACCAGCAGAATTCAATGCCAGTGGTAGTGTAAGTCTATGAAGTCAAATGGGGGCTTCTCACCGATGGGGAGGCTGTCATGCTTGTGCAGCCCCCCTGTGCCACTGAGAAGCCCCCTTGGAGGCGGCAGAGCAATGCAGCCACAGCCAGCCACCTTGCCTCGTGGATTGGGCTGCCTGTCACCTGTACACACTGTTATCTAGAAGTACATGTGCCATCAGTGGTTGTAGGAGAAATATCAAACAAGAAATTAGAAATTGTCTAAAAGATCACCTAGCTTTACCACTTATCCCAAAGACAGAATAACTCATTTACCTGACCAGAGCAAAACAAATGGTAAAAGGTATAGAACAGAAACAATAGCTCCAGATGTCTCAAGCAAGCAACTGAGTCACACACTAGGAAGCAGAAACGAGGGTAGAATCCTCTGGCCAAAATCCTTTGACCAGAACGAAAACTCTTTCCTGATCTAAACAAAGGTAAGTATCAAGACATTCCATGTGAGCAAAATCCTCTTACTGAACACAGCGGCTTGCCTCACATATCTTTCTGAGTAGCATCAACTTTTGTTCTGGTAACAACTAGCCAGGAATTTTTCTGGCCCCGCATACCTAGAACAAAGTGTAACATGGAGGTCAGTGCAGTGACCCAACATGCACTATTCCTCCTTTTCTTTAGGGAGAGGTCATTATATCTCAGCAAGAGATATCAAAGGTATTGCATGCATGTGTGAAGTAGTCTGCTGCCTGCTTTACTTGTAACTGTACCGTAAAACAATGCCAGACACTAAAATTCTGAAAATAAAACCTTGTATTTGGGGAGCAAAAAACCTGAGTACCATAAAAAGGATGTGTATTTGTACCTGCATGTTAAACTTTTCAAGAAGCAATCTGAAGTGCAGCCTGCCACCAGTTCTTTTAGATGTGGCCATTGTCTTGGTCTTCACCCATTAAAAACCCTTTTCTCACTAGATAAAAAAAATTGCTTATCATCCTGTGTTGATGGCTGAAAGGAATGTTCCAGGTTAGCATCTTTAGAGAGGTCACATGCTTGCAATCTCTGGGTTAAATCCAACCAGTTTTTCTACTTGCAAAAAAAAAAGAGGATGAGGTCTCTGACCACCAAAAAGGCTATCCTGTGGACAATGAGTCCTGCATGTACAAAAGTGATGAGAGATAGGAATTATAATGAGATGGGGAATTGGGAAAATCCTTTTTAAGTCTCCCTGTGTTGCGGTGTATTTCAGTAAAACAACTTTTTCCTGGCTAGAATTGAACCAGCAACCCTTTGATCCAGCAGGCAAACACTCAAACCACTATACTACAGAAGCACTGCTGGTTTTAAACTGGGGAAAATCCTACTTTATTCTCCCTCCCTGTGTATTTCTTTAGTGAGGAAACCAGTCCCACATCACTTCCTATCAACATGGATCTTTCTTCCAAGAAATTTTTTTTAAAGGGCTGTGCACGCATCCTGCACAGCCACTACATCCTGATTGGATGGGAGGCTCCACATCACTCGCCAGGGCAGGTAGTTTGAATCCAGATTCACCCCCACCCCCCTTCTTCCCTACTGCTCCACATTTGCCACATGTCTTTTCAAAAGGTCTACTTCCATCCAAGTCCGAAAAATGTGTGCGCTAAGGGGGGGGGGGCTTTCTCCACTTACCATTTGCTGCGCGCTACTCTGGGAAAGTAGCGCGGGGTCCAGCAGCACTCCCCACTTGCAAGGGCGGCAACCACGCAGCCACCCCGATGCTGCCGCTCTCCCGCCCCTTCAGCGTGCATCATTTTTGGCACTGAAGGAACGGCACCTTCTGACTGCCCTGCGCGCGGGGCACTGGGAAACGCAACCCCGCAGCATAAATTACTCGTGCCGGGAGCGCACTGGGAGTAGCGCACCGCATATGGTAAGTGGGGAAAGCCCCGGGGAGAAGCAGCGGCAAAACTTGGTTCAACCGGAACATCGTGGGTAAGTCTTCCCCAAACCACGTTTGTTTGCTTCCTTAGAACGCTCTTTGACCAGTGAGGAATCGACCTGAGTGAAAAAAACCCCGGAATCCAATCCACAATGTTTAATGCCAGAAGCTAAGTATGTCGTTTGTGACAAGTGCCATGACATAACAGGAGGTATAGCAGATTTTGCACCAACTTGACTGTGAGGGAATATGAGACTTTGGGGGTGGGGAGTGTCTGTAAAGCAATATTTATTCAAGCACAGGTGTTCCTCTGAGCCACAATTTTCACTGCACTGATACCTTGATGCTATGCTATATTGACAATCTAAGGGATCTGATCAAAGAGAATCTGGATTGCCTTCCTGCTGAGAGAGAAAAAGTACAGTGAGTGTCTCCAGCTAACTTATGCAAAAATGCAAATTGAGTGATTTCTTTTCTTTGTATCTGAAGGCTTATTTCATGCCCATCTCTCCCCAGGCTCTACAGACATTCATATTTTTTGGGTGGCTGCAGGTTAATTCTAGAGGATACGTGACTCACATTCATGTAGTTGTTCAATAGCATGCCAACAATAAGGGTGGGCAACATCTCATGCTCAAGAAGACAGGTAGGCAGTGTGAAAGTGAGCCACCATCTCCACCCTTCTGTGAAAAACTAAAGATGGGATTTGCTAGTTGTAGCTCTGTAATGTCTGGTTTTCATTGCAGGGGGGTTTAGAGTTGGAAACATCTGCACGCAGTAGACAGCAGCACATTAAATATATGTATTTACTGCATTTATAGGAAGGAAATACACTACACAAAGTGGTTTGCATCATTCTTCTGTTCTCTGTTTTATCCTGTGAAGTAGGTTAGGCTGACAGTGGGTGACTGGTCCAAGGTCACTCAGAAAACTTCCATGGCAGAGTGGGAATTCAAACCTGGGTCCCCCAGATCTTAGTCTAGCACTTTAAACACCCAACACACTGACTCTCATACTAGGAATCAGGTGAATCTCTGCCAGAACAATGCTATTCCATGATCCTATTTTCCACAATGATCACCCAGATGACAGTGAAATTCCTACAAGTAGGTCACAAAGCCGAAAGCTTCTCCATGTTGCTATCGTCCCCACCCCAGCAACAGACCTTCAAAGGTATAGTGCTCTTGCAAATAGAGGTTCCCATTTTGCCATCTTGGCAAATAGCCACTAATAGACCCATCCACCTTTAATTTGTCTAATCCTCTTTTAAAACCATTTAAACTAATTGCCATCATTATATCCAGATGAATTTCAGTGGGTTGTTACAAAAGGCAGCTAAGCAAAAATAATGTTTAAGTAGAGAGTTATCCAGTTGGTTTGCAAGAAAAAACCCTGAAAAATAAGATAAGGTAAAAGAGGGAAACTAAGTAGTGACTGTTTTTCATTGTATATTATCCTTGGCTTCCAGAATGGTGACCTCATTTGTATCAGTCATTAGCTGTGAGGCTTGGTGACCAGAACACAGTCAAGAACTACACCATTGGAAAGCTTTTGTTTATTTAAGCATCTCGTGGTTTTTTCCTAATAATAATTGCTGATAGTACCTGAGCTATGCACCAATGAGATCAAATAGTTACCTCCTCAAACAGCTGTATAGGTAATGCATAAGATTTTATTCTGCTCAGTTACACCATAAATGTTTAACAATGCTGTCATAACATCCTGAATCCAAAAGCCTCTTTTTATGACCACTACATCACATTGTCACCATCCCTTACTTAAAAAAAAAGTTTCTTAGCACTTTCTTAATACTTCTTCCCTGGGTTTGGAATTTCCTTATCACTAACAAATCATTAATCGGTAGTGGTTGTGTAACTCATGCCATCTTAGTCTTTTTTGTTTTGTTTGGATCTTAGGGCCCAGGGGATAAGAGTTCACTGAGCATGTGCAATTGGTAAGCTTGCTTACTTATTACCAACTGCAAGAGCTTCACCCTCCTCAGTTGATCTGACCTGCAGTAGAAGGAAGGCCTACAGCTCAATTGAGGGAATTACTTATTTTTTTACAGGCATGTGTTGGGCCCAATAAGAAAGAAAAATATATTAGAATGTTCCCAATGTAATGGAAGGGTGTATTAGGTTGTTAATCATGTAACCCTCCTCAGTTGATCTGGCCTGCAGTTGAAAGAAGGCCTACAGCTCAATTGAGGGAATTACTTATTTTTTACAGGCCCAAACTGAAGAAAGACCTGCAGCAGCTACATCAGATGCAGAAGGCCAGATGAGAGAAAGAAGCCCTGCTTGATTAATAGTTTGGACTTTCTTGCTATTCTTTCCTTATTGGACACTGTTAGTGGTGGCAACTGTTCTGAGTGTTTTTTTCTTTAAAAGCACTGAAGATTTTGTTCAGTTGAGTTGTGCTGCATATATATATATATATATATATATATATATATATATTCACTATATGTTCATTATTATTTATCCTTAAATGATAGAAAGTTGTGTTAAAGATTAAAGGTTTGTTGATTTGTTCAAGCAATTTCATATTTATTTGTTGAGCCACAGGGTGCTGTCATATATTATTTCCTAGGTCTCCAATGGAGATTGATGTGGCCAAGGATAAATAGGTTACAATTGCAAACACTGGAATACTATCAAATATGAATTAGAACTACAGTACTACTGCATGAGCTCCCCTAATAAGGAAAGCTAGGATGCCCCAGTGAAGGGAAGACTACACCAGTGTGGCATAGCAGTTAAAAGCAGGGGGAAACCAAGTTTGATTCCCCACTCCTCCACATGAAGCCTGCTGGGAGACCTTAGGCCAGCCACAGTATTCTCCGAGCTCTCCGCTCCACCTACCTCACAAGGTGCCTGTTGTGGGGAGAGAAAGGGAATGTGATTGTATGTTGCTTTGAGAAAAAAGGTGGAAAAAAGCAGGGTAAAAAAACAAAACCTTGAAGTCTCCTTGAAGAAGAAGGAAGGCATCTCTAATGAGGCCTGGACTCAACAGATGGAAAGGCAACAGGCAGAAAGGCAATTTGACAAGCAGGATCCATGGCACCAAGACAAGTGGAAAGTTCTGAAACCAAACAGAAATTTATACCCCCATCTTGGCCTGTTGCCTTCCCAGGTACTTCCCTCCTCTGAAAAAGAAAACATTTTAAATTGGTAGCACCTTCATCTGAAGTCTTATGCACTGTCAAGGTTCAGTTGTTTCCTTATCCGTTTATTGACACGCTTGGCACAAGCTCAACATTTCTACGGGTTTGGTTGCAAGGTGTAATAGTTTATTGGAAGGCCATATGGAGTTTCAGCTCATGCAGCTCTGGCCCACGCATCCGGTTTTAGCTCATGGGTTCTCATGCACCACCCATATCAAGCCTCATTATTTGTTTTTATTTTATTTAACTTTTATTTCCCCATTCTTTCCCAACAAGGCTGGGCTAAGAACAGCCTCCAACAATAACAAATCACAATGTATTACAATATAAGAGTAAAACAAACAATTTAAAACCCATTGTCCAGTTTAAATTAACAAGAAAGTATCCCAACTCCTTATCTGGCTCCCTTGCAGGCTACATGAGTTCACTAGCATCTTTAGCAAGAGGGGGAAGAATTTTTTTATTCTAGCTCATTCAGAGCCAGCCTGTCCATTACGAGTACCTAGACCAAGGTTCTTCAAACTATGGCCCTCCAGATGTTTATAGACTACAATTCCCATGAGCCCTACCACTTGGCCATGCTGGCAGGGGCTGATGGGAATTGTAGTCCATGAACATCTGGAGGGCCATAGTTTGAAGACCCCTGACCTAGACAATCATCTAAGGCGCCAAATGTAAAGGGATGCCCAAAAAACCCTGTTGCCACCCTGCTGGAAGTAACTTCTAATATAGGGCAAGTAGCAGCCCCAGGCTGTGTCCCATCCCCAGCAGATGGCAAGCTTTCTCCTTCCCTTCCTCTGTTAGGGAAGCATGGCAAGGATGTCTTCCTCTCTCCCTGCCCACCCCCATACCCCCAGCCAGGATATGTGGGTGTGGAAGTTCAGGGGTTGGGATTGGGACCCTATACCAGGGCTATTTTTACTTCCCAGCCTGCTCCTGTTTGGGGTTGTGGAACCATAGCAACCCAGATCCACAACCCAGGGTTGCCAACCTCCAGGTGGTGGCTGGAGTTCTCCTGCCATTACAATTGATCTCCAGGTGACAGAAATCAGTTCCCCTGGAGAAAATGGTCACTAAGAAGGTGATTCTGTGGCATTATACTCTCCTCCCCAGGTTCCACGATCTTGAGACTCCACACCTCAAAATGTCCAAGCATTTCCCAACCCAATGCTGGCAACCCTACCACAATCTCAGCTCCAGTGTAGGTGGCACAAATGGAGGTATATCTCCTGTGGCATGGATAGTGCCTTTCCTACAATGTGGCAGGATAGCAATTCTTGTCTCACTTGATTCTGGCTCATGGGTTTCTGGAAATCAACCCATTAGGTTTATTTTTCACTATTCACACCTGATTCCTTTGCAGATGATGGCTCAAGTCCATTCTCCACTTCCTAGTTCTCTGGTTTAGCACCCTTGGAGTTAATGTCCAGGTTACAGTTTGAGACACCCATAAGGCTTTTAATTTCCTTTTGGTGATGTAGGACTGGCAATCCCAAAATTCACTGGGACCAGATTAGTTTCATATCCATTCCCATCATGAATTCTGCAAGACAGCTCAGTTTGCTAAAGGTGATGAAATGTAGGAGACTTAGTATCATGTCTAGTCTTAAGTGCTGTTCTTTGAATGCATTCCTCTCATTAGGAGATTTTTAATCATGGACAATTACATCCATGACAATTGCATCCATCACAAGCCAACTTGAGGTCTCCCAATCCATTACATTTTGCTCTTGCTAATTCATTCTTACCTTGTGAGCTTACAACTATTCTACCCCCTCATTTTCTATGCCTTATCTCCAGTCATCCTTACAAAACCATCACCACAACTACTATGGAAATAGCTGCTGCATAATCTCTGGGTTCTCCTGCCTTTGAGGCAGGTCTTTTGGATCTGCTCCCAAACTATAAAGGCCATTGTTGTTGGCTGGGACTTTGGCAGGTTGAAGTATATGCCTGACATTTGCATAGGAAGAGTCTTTTCATAGAAAAAAGACAAATATTGCCTAGCCTTTCTTCCCCATTCCCCTTCATCCTCTCACAAGAATAGCTTTCTTTCATTGAAAGATCAGAATGGATTTGCAGCTCAGCAACTGTTTGCTATTTCTGATGGGAGTGAAGGCTCAGTTAGAAGACACTCACACAACTGCTTGCTGTTGATGTTTGATTCAGAGATGTCAGTTGTCAGAGAAGCAGCAATAGCTATTCAAGTACAATTTCAATGCCATCTCCGTCAGGAAAGCTGAATAGCTTTTTTAGATTGTCAGTAAGGGGTCTCTGTTTAGCACAGATTTAACCATTAGCACTCTGAGATCTGTCCTTCTGTGAGAGCAATATATTGCCCCCGGCAGGGGTTTTTAAAAGCGTATTTCTTTTTTTGAATGCAGTCATGTTTTCTGCCTTTGTGGTATTGTCCTTAAAGTCACAAACAAGGTGTGTAATTCTTCACTAGCAAAGCCAGGTGACAGCTACAAGGAAGATTCTAATAAGGTCAAACTATTGATCCCTTATTCCCAATTTAAACAGTAGATATGCCAAATTATATACCTGCCTGGGCACTGAGATCACAGGGGGAGGCACTCCTAGTGGTACCTTCACCATCCAAGGTGTGGGGGGCGGGGCGGGGGGAGACAGGGGCACGTTGAAGGGCTTTTTCCATGATGGCTCCCAAGTTCTGGAAAACTCTCTCCTCAGAGACTTGCCATGTGCCCATCTTTACAAGTTTAGGTATATGATAAAGACCTTCCATTTGGTTAGCCTCCCTGGAACCCCCTTCTACAGCTGCTGGTCAGATAGGATGGGGGTGGGAGTGGGGTTATTTTAATGTGATTTTATTGCTGTTTTAATTGTTATGTTTTATTAATATATTTTATTGTGGGTTTTATTGGTTTTGTAATATTTGTTGGCAAGGATGCCTTAGCATCTTTGCCAACAAAGCTGGAGATCAATTGTAATGGCCTTTAATGTTGCCAAGCGCACCATTAAAGGCCCTGCCAAAGCTGTCAGAGGTCATCTCAGAGTGGGCCTTGAGGTTTCCCAGGTTTATTGTTTTGGGGAATTTCAATGTTCACCTAGATTCAGTCTCATCTATTCAAGCAGCAGACTTGTGCCTTCCATAGCAGCACTGGGACTCTCCCTGATCAGTATAAACCCCAGACATCAAGTAGGACCAGAGGAGTAGCAAGGGGGGAAAGCACCCAATGCACTGGTGCGTCCTCTGCCCCGTCCCGGAACGCACCCCCTCCCACCCCACAACGCCCCTGCCATGCCTCGGCCACGCCCCCACCATACTCCCACACAGGTGCACACACCCCCCCGCCCCCTTGGAGCAACACCTCTGAGCAGGACACACACTGGATATGATCTCTGGCATGGGAATAATTGTGGACTTACTTTCCTTGGAGAAAGTATGATGGTCTGACTACTTAGTCCTGAAGACCCAGCTGTATACTGCTGCCCCATCCTGCTTAGGCAACGGGCTAATTTTTGCCTGCCTGTGGAGACTTATGGATCCATTTGGTTTCCGGAATGCCCTGCGGGATCCTAGACCCAAGAGCGGTTACCTTGATAAGCTAGTGGAGGACTGGAGTATGCAGCTCTCTAAAGCCATTGAGGAGATCACTCCCCAATGTCCTCTTCACTTCCATGTTTGCCAAGCTTCCTGGTATAGTAGATGGCAGTGAAGACCACAAAGAAGCAATTCTATGGAGCCTCCATTGCATCAGTTTGCTCTCGCCCAGCTCAATTATTTAAGGTAATTCGATCCTTGACATCCCTTCCTACAGGATCGAAAAATGTTAGTGATTTCGCTGTGAGGCTTTTGCAAGCTTTTTTTGTGAACAAAATTTTGACACTCCGCCATGACCTCCCAATGATACTTGATACAGTAGAGGAATTGGAGGTCCCTTAGCTGACTTCAGGTCCACTATTGGACCAATTCAGTCTGCTCTCTCATCACGTCATAGTCATAATGTGTAATTGGGCTGTAGGAAAGAAAGAATGTGATTAAAGAGGACCAAAAATTAAACCCCCTGTGTTAGTGGCTTTGGATAGGTCATGTTTCTTGGCTTTCACTATCGTTCATGTTAATGAAATGTATTTTTCCCATGGCTTTTAAAATATAAAAGGTGAACAGAATCCCCCCCCCCCCCATCATTTCACCTGTAACACAGTGCTGACTACACCAAGAATGAGTCTCTTACCTCATTTTGCCACCTAGTGGCAAAGGGGAAAGATGCAAATGAGAAGACAAAGGCAGTCTGGTTCTCAAAGGAGCCAACCTAAGGGCCACTTCATACCTTGTTTTCTTTCTCTTTTTTATTGATCTTTATTAAGAATTTTTAGCAAAGTTACAGAAAGTCAAAGGACACATACACATTTAAAATCACAGATTTCGACCGTCAAGTTTTCAAGTGGGTTTTCTTATGTCATTGTTTCATGCTTTGGGAAGTGTCTGAGAATCCCCTCCTGCTGTTTTTGCAAAGAGATTGATTAACAGATCAATGTTCCAATCCCTTGTATGTAGGCTTAGATTTCTGGGAAGTTCTAAGTGTGCACACAGATCTCTTCTACATTCATGCACAGCCATCAATCAAACTGGGGCTTTGTGGGAAGGGAAAAGAGAGTTAGTCCTTCAGCATAGTGTAGTGATTAAAAACAGTGAACTCTAATCTGGAGAACTGGGTTTGATTCCCCACTTCTCCACATGAGTGATGGACTCTGATCTGATGGATTGGATTTGTTTCTCTGCTCCTACAAATGAAGCCTGCTGGGTGACCTTGGACTAGTCACAGTTCTTTAAGAACTCTCTCAGCTCCTGCTACATCACAAGGTGCCTGTTGTGGGGAGAGGAAGGGAAGCAGTTTGTAAGCTGCTCTGAGATTCCTTCCAGGAGAGAAGGATGGGGTATAAATCCAAACTATTATTATTATTATTATTATTATTATTATTATTATTATTATTATTATTATTATTATTATTATACACATTACAGCACAGCACAAGTGTCTGGAATTCATCTCTGAATATCGAGTCCTTCCCAAGGACCTAGGATATTAGAGGTATTTGCGTAGAATATGTGCAGTTCCTAGAAGTGCTGCTTTCTGCAGCATGTGGACTGATGTTCTGTCTAAGTTTAGGCTTTCCAGATGTTTTTCAAGATTTCTTGGGATTCCTCCTAGAGCACCGACTACTAGTGGGATTACTGTTGTTCTTTTTTGCCACAGTCGTTCGACTTCAATTTGTAGGTCCTTGTATTTTGTGATCTTTTCCAGCTCTTGTCCTCTACCCTGCTGTCAACTGGCACAGCAACATCTATGATCCAAACATGTTTTTTCTCTACCACTGTTATGTCTGGGGTGTTGTGTGCCAGGTGTCTGTCTGTCTGTATTCTAAAGTCCCAGAGTATTTTTTGCTTCTTCATTTTCTGTGGTCTTCTCTGGCTTCTCTCCAGGTCTTGCTACAGGGCAGGCCGTACTTTTTGCAAAGGTTCCAGTGCACCATTGCTGCTAGCCTATTGTGACGTTCGAGATAGTCAGTTTGGGCTATTTTCTTACAACAGCAGATGATGTGCTCCACGGTTTCATCACCCTCTTTGCAGAGACGGCACTTTGGGTCATTGTAGGACTTTTCAATTCGTGTCTTTATTGCATTTGTCCTTAATGCTTGCTCCTGGGCAGCAAAATCAGGCCTTCAGTTTCCTTCTTTAGAGTTCCCCTTCTGAGCCACTCCCATGTTTTCTTGCTGTCAACCTTCCCTTCAATGTTCTTAAAGTACTGCCCATGGAGTGGTTTGTTTAGCCACTGCTCCTTTCGTGTTTTAAACTGTTGGACTCTATACTCTTTTGATTCTTTGGCTTTCAGCATCTCAGCCTTGTGGACTTCTTTCAATGCTGGCTCTTGACTTTCTTGGATGTATTCTGTCAGGCCTCTTTTCTCTTCCTCTACTGATTGCTTGATGTGGAGCAGCCCTCTTCCTCCTTCTGACCTTGCTAGGTAGAGTCTGTCTACATCACTTCTTGGATGCAGTGCTCGATTGATGGTCATAATTTTCCTTGTTTTTCTGTCCAGGATGTCCAATTCGGCTTGTGTCCAGTTAATTATGCCAGCAGTGTAGCGTACGACAGGCACCGCCCAAGTATTAATTGCCTTTATTGTATTTCCTCCATTTAACTCTTTGATTTCAAAATTTTTCTTACCCTTCTAAGATATTCCTTCCTAATTAGCCTTTGACTTCTGCATGCTTGATGTTCTCTGCTTGCAGTATCCCCAAGTATTTGTAGCTTTCATTCACTGGTAGGCTCTTTATTTCTATGGCATTTGGCATATTCACACCCTCGTGATGTTGTAAGTTTACCTTTACTGAGTTCCAAAGTTGCACACTTGTCAAGTCCAAAATCCATTGCAATGTCAGTGCTAAAGACTCTCACTGTGTTCAGTAGTGACTCAATCTCTGCTTTTGATTTTCCATAGAGCTTTAGGTCATCCATGTATAGAAGGTGTGAAATTTTTGGTGAGTTTCTTGCTGTCTGATATCCTTGACCTGTTTTCTTCAGAATTATAGAAAGCGGAATCATAGCACAATGAAGAGTAGTGGGGACAGAGAGTCTCCTTGGAATATTCCCCTTCGGATGTTGACTTTCCCTATTCCTGCTCCATTGATTATTAATTCTGTTTTCCAAGTGTGCATTGCATTCTTGACCAATTTCTTGATGTTTTCACTGACTCCACCATCTCCAGTCAATGAAGTATCCAACTGTGTGGCAGTGAGTCGAATGCTTTCCTGTAATCAATCCAAGCTACATGCAAGTTGGTTTTCCTTCTTTTGCAATTCTCAAGGATCATTTTATCTATGAGCAGTTGATCTTTTGTTCCCCTACTGTTTCATTTGTTTCCTTTTTGTTCTGGGGGCAGTGAGTTCTTTCCTTTCAGGTGGTCGTGTATTGCATCAGCTAATATGCCAGTAAGCAGCGTACAGGTTGTTGGGAGGCAAGGATTGGTCTGTAATTGCTAGGGATTGCTCCGCTTTCTTGGTCTTTCATTATCAGGAAACGTTTTCCTGTTGTCATCCATTCTTCAATTTGGCCTGTTTGCAGCACTTGATTCAACTGTTGGGCAATTCTTTCATGCAAGTTGGTCAGTTTCTTCAGCCAGAATCCATGTAGTTCATCATTGCCTGGGGCAGTCCAGTTCTTCACCTTTTTTGCTCGTTTTCCAACCATTTTAGTTGTTATTACAAGGTTGTCCATGTTGTTGCTGCTAAGTTCAGCCTCCACATCTTTGGCCCAATTTGCATTTTGGTTGTAGTTCTTTGGGCTGTCCCAAATGTTTCTCCAGAACTCAATTGTTTGTTCTCTGTCTGGCTCTCCTGTGTTTCGTTTCACATCTCCACTTACATTCTGGTAGAATCGTTTCTGGTTGGAGTAGAAAAGTTGATTCTGCTTGAATTGAGCAACCCTTGCTTCGAATCTTGCAATCTTCTTTGAAACTGCCACCAGCTGTTGTTTGACCACCTCTATTGCCTCATTGAGTTTCCTCTTGTCCAGGTGGTATCTCTTAACTAGGTCTGCCTTGATTTTCTCATTTTTCAGCTTCTACTTCTTCATGTGCTTTTCAGTTTGCTGGCATCCTGATCGTATGGATTTGCTGATTTTTCTTCCCAGTCTGATTTTCCACTCCTTGGAGTATCTATTTTCGTTCTTCTTTCTGGGTGATGGATCTTTACCCCTAGCTCTTTAGTAATCACTACTGCAGTGCTGTACATAAGCTGGTTTGTTTCATGCAGTGACATTGTTTGGATTCCAGCAATGACCTTGTTTGCATCTTTCAGTGAATTGAGCAGATCCTTCCTTGGAACAATCTTCAATGGTGGCAATCTTGTACGTTCATTTGCATTGTTCATGTGTTCTAGGATCTTCTGCATCAGCTCTTCCTGCTTTTTTGTCAATTGGGAACTTTGGGTTGTTTGGGTTGGCTCCTTTGGAGGTGTGATTATTGTTGTTTCTTCCTCCTCTTCATATTCTGTCTCTTGCAGTCCTTGAATTGTTGCCAATTTTGTTGAATTTCTTTGAGTGTTTCTTGGCATATTTTCAATACCATTGTCTTGTGCTTTCTGCTGGATTTCTGCTAGCTCTAGTGCACTAAAAACCTTGTTCCTTTCAATATATCTTCTTTGATCAGCAAGTCTTTGCTCAGTAATTTCTGTGTCTGGGTGAAGTTCTTTCCAGACTTGGTACATTCGTTTGAGGTATCCTCTTTTTGACGGGGTTGATTTGTAGTAGCAAGCCATAATTTCTCTATTCTCTGCACACGAATATTTTCGACGTTTGTTCGGTACTTCCAGTAGTCCTGCAGTCTTCAGCCCTGGTTGCTCAGCTGAAGATCCTGAGTCCTGTAGCCCATTTTCCGCCAAGTGCCCAGGTACTCCAGCACTAGACGCGGTCCTTGTTGACCCGGGCGACGACCGAGCCGGTATAAAGTTTCTTTTTCTTGTCTTCACCATGGTTTTGGGTTTTGGGCGCATTTAGTCTGGCTCCTCATCAGAGGCCTCTCTGGTTTGGGTGGCCCTCCAGCACAGCCCTCTGACTCATTGGAGCACACAAGCCCCACCACCACAACAAGGTAGTGCCCTTTGGGGGGATTATTATTATGTCAGTAGGATTATTATTATTATTATTATTATTATTATTATTATTATTATTATTATTATTATCATCACTTTAAAGAGAAAAGATACATCATTGAAAACATCTTATTTTCCCCTTTAAACTTCTAATAACAGGTGTGGGGAACCCAATGTAAGTTAGCAACTTCATCAGTTCATCACCCAACCCCTTCCCTCATGACCCTGATCCAAATTAATAATTAATTTTAAAAGTTAAAAAATGAATGTCATGCCCAGTAAAGCACAGTAAAGTCATGCCCAGTAAAGCACAGAGTTGCATGCTTCACCACTGTGGAACTGAGTAGATATTGTAACAGAGACCTCCAGATATTGTAACAGAGTTATAGAAAACCTCTAAAGTTTTTAGGAAGGTACAATAAGTGAGGAATCTTGAAGCCCACTCCCAGCCCCCCCCCCCTTCATTCATATCCTACTGACATATAACCTTTGTGCAAAGACTTTCCGGAATGCCCTGCATAAGTCATTGGTAGCATAGCTGTGCTGTCAAATGAGGTAAGATTCCCTGGCTTGGCAAGCAGCATCAACACAATGTTCCCTAGTATAGTAATTTTGGAGCATAATTAAAGAACTGGTTAGGCAGCCTTACGTCCATTGATGCCAGTTGGTGCAAGTCTGTTTAACTCAGTGTTGAACTGTTGATGTTGTGCCTAAACGTAATGGTCTTCTTTGCCGGCAGTGTGAGCCACAGGATTGAGCCTTAAGTGCATTGCACTGTCATTCTGGATTATTCTGCTGTCAGCCTGTCAACCTGCTGTGGCTGGTTGCCAAAATGCTTTGAAAAAAAACCTGGATTTGTGTACATTTAAAGGCCAGAAATTGGACCTGCCTCCAATGTGCGCCATTTTGTTTTCATAGATGCTAAAAGACTAGCCTGAATGGGTGTGGTTCGGTTGAGCCCTTCTAAGCCCTTTCAGGGCCCTATGTGTTCCATTTGGTATTATAGGGGCCATCCAAAGCAAAGTCTACTTGGCATTAAGTCTTGTTTTATTCACTAGCACATACTCTCAAAAAAACCTTCTTAAGATTGAAACTAAAGAGACTTTTGCTCAACTATGGTTTTTAGATTTTTGGTTGGAGGGTGCTATTGCCAACCCCACCCCACCCCACCCCCCACCCCCGCATTTTTAGGAGGCCCAAGGCACATCCTCATTATTAACTCCACCTACCACCATTTTGGTCTTTTCCACACAAGCTGTTTGCAATGAATCCTGCCACCAAATGTTATGGGTTTTTTTCTTTTAACTCCTCACTTGTTTTCTTCTGTTTGGTTTTGGAAATGTTTTTTTCCTCATTTTTCCTCCATGGTTTTCCCTAGCACTTCTACCGCAATGTTTTTACAATCCATTTTCAAGCCAGTTCCCTTGAGCATGGGAGCATGAAATTGCCTTGAGCATGGGAGCATGAAATTGTCTTTATTTCTCCACCCCACCAACTTCCCCTTCAGCCATTTCCTCCTTCTCTTTCTCCTCTGTTTTCAAAAGGATGTTTTTTTCTCTTTGTCATAATGCATTAGTGATGTAACGTTAGGGCACAGACACAAGCAAGGTTGATTGTATCAGCTTTGTCAATTTCATCTTGAATCAATGATATAGCCTTAAGGCAAAGATATACCGTGTCTGCTGTTATGAGTAAGTGAAATTAATAAGGGAAGCTGGTTTTGCAGGAAGAAATTGACAAGGGACTGCAGCAGTAATTATCATGGGTTATTGCAGCTCTAATTTGGCCAGAAAATGTGGTTCTTGGGGTGTAGGCTACATGTATCTGTTCCTTTAGGTCAGTGGCAGAGGTGGGATCCAGCAGGTTCTCACAGGTTCCCGAGAGCAGGTTAGTAATTATTTGTGTGTGCCTAGAGGGGGTTACGAATTGGTGATTTTGCCACGTGATTTTTGCCTTAGTTACGCCCCTCCTCTCAGCAGTAGCGTGCAGAACTTGAAGCAGTCTAGCAGGAGGTGCACTGGCATGCGTGGCAGCCTGCGCCTGCGTGCATTTGTTTCCTGCCCAAGGACCAGCGCAGCGGCTGCGTCCTTGCCACAGCCCCGCCCAGGAATGCCTCGCCCAAAGAATACCCGGCCACGCCCCCGTCGTGCCCCACCCAGCCCCATTGGCACTACTCCACAGTTTGAATCCCACCACCATGGGAACCTGTTACTAACATTTTTGAATCCCACCACTGGTCAGTGGTGGTGAACCTATGGCACGAGTGCTAGAGCTGGCATGCAGAGCCCTCTTTGTGGGCACACGCGCACAGGGTTCGTCATGTGGGGGGAGCGGAAAATCGCCCCCCCACACACACACACACATCTAGGCTGGCCTTGCTTCTGAGAAAACCCTCCTAGGGTCGTGATTCACCCGTTTGAAGTGTTGCACAATTGCTTCATCAAGCTTACTTCCAAGTAACACGTGCCTCGGAGCAAACTGTTTTTTCTAAACTAAAACCTCAGTATTCAGGTTAAATTGCCATGTTGGCACTTTGCGATAAATAAGTGGGTTTTTGGTTGCAATTTGGGCACTCGGTCTCAAAAAGGTTCGCCATCACTGCTTTACGTAATGGCATCTGCTCCAAGAGTTGTTTTGGCTTCTGTTTTGGGTTAATAGTTCTCAATAGTAGAACTGGAATCTGAGACATTTTTGAATTGCCACTTCAAAATGTAACTGCTCAGTAACACTAGAGTGCCTGCACAAAAGAAAAGCGGGGAGGGTTATTCTTTTGTGTCAGAAATGACAGCCTCCCAAAATGACAGGGGGAAAGGAGATGGTCAGAACGATTTCTCAGAAAACATTTCCAAGATACAAGAACCCGGTAAGCTTTGCACACAGAAAAGACCTTTATCTGGTCAAATCTGTCTGGCCTTCTATAACAGCTGCAGTCAAGAGGCATCACAATCAGAGCCTGAAACACGCATACACACCCCACCCAAGTCAGAAAGGTTCTGGAAAATTATGAAGCTTGCGTGCTGTGTAAAGTTATTTCAGTTGATATTTCTAAGTGTTTCACATGGCTTTTTGAAAAAGAGCAGAAGGTGGAGGCAATTCGAACTACTATCATGCATGAGAGGCTCTTGTAGCTTGAACTCCCAGAGTCTGCTGGACTCTACCTGCTAGCTCCACTGGCAACCCTCATGGCAGTTTAGCCCAAAGGCCTTGTTCATCAGAACAACAACAGGCAAACTGTATCCAGAATCTGGTGTTGGCTAGAGATGCCGTGCAACACAGACTCTGCATCAGGATAAAACTGTTTTCTCTCTCATGCTCTCCGTCTGCCTGCACAGCAAACAGGATGAAATCTTTTTTCTCCTGCTGCTAAATGGAAAAAAAGAAAACAACAACAGCAGCAGCCTAACAATAAATATCTTGGAGGGGAAAATAACTGGAGCATTGAAGATAAAAGCACGGCTGTTAAATGAAAATGTTTGGGCAGAAAAGCATTAGACAGCACTAGTAATTGTTAATTTGTACTCAGTTTGGGTACGGAAGGGCTTTTATTACTTCAGATATGCATTTATTCTGTTTTTCCATTTGGAGAAGTAACACACAGATGAACCTCTAAACCCCCAAGGTATTGGGTGAAATAAAGCAAAATTAAATAAAAATCTTGTATAATGGTTTTCAAGCTTTCCCAGGCTCAGCCACTAAGCAACATTCTTTTAAACTGCCTTGTAACGAGTGACACACACACACACAAGGAATCTGGTAGTGCCGACAGTGACAGCGGTGGGCACACAATTGTTGTGATCAGCAGGAAAATAAATCACATTACACAGTAAACTCATGACACTCCAATCCTGTATACATTGGATTGATGGAAGTGTTTCCCAGTGGTTGGCACCCAGACTGGGAATGTTTGATGATCTAGTAGTAGATATTTTCATACCTACCATTAACATGATATTTTCATACCTACCATTAACACAACACAGCAGCCACGGCTGCTGGAGGCGGTGGCCGAGTGGGTGTTGCTATTCCCTCGATTAATTGTTTTGGGGGATGTCAACATCCATGTGGATGCCGCCTCATGTTCAGTAGCAGTGGATCTAGTGTCATCCATGGCGACGCTAGGACTCTCCCTATTAAATTCTGGCGCCACCCATGAGGCCGGTCACACCTTGGATCTGATTTTTGGGTCAGGAGTAGATTTGGTCGTATCCTCTATTAGTAGAGTGCCATGGTCCGACCATTTTGCCTTGAAGGTCCGGATGGACCTGCCGCGCCAACCCTGTCTAGGCAACGGACCTATTTATGTCCGCTCACGGAGACGTATGGAACCGATTGGGTTCCTGAATGCTCTGTGGGATCCTGAGTCCCCTGGCACCCTCGATGAGCAGGTGATAGACTGGAATTCCAGACTTTCCGATGCCATTGAGGTCATTGCTCCCAAGCGCCCTCTGCGTCCCCGCCTACAGCGAGCTCCTTGGTATACTGAGGAGCTACGCCAAATGAAGCGAGCACTCAGACGACTAGAGCGAGCGTGGAGGAAGTCTCGCAGCGAAGTAGCGCAAACAGCTTATAGGACGTTTATGAGAGCCTATGAGTTGGTGACGAAGAGGGTGAAGAAGGCCTATTTCTCGTCCTCTCTCGCATCTGCTAGCTCTTGCCTGGCACAACTTTTTCGGACTGTTCGGTCCCTCACTTCGCTAGTAGAGGGCTCCACAAATTCCCAGTTGGCTATTGGCTGTGAGGCATTCCAGAGCTTTTTGCAGATTAAGTCACGCTACTCCGCCGGGACCTTCCAGCCACACTTGATACAGTTAGAGAACTCGAGGCTCCCTCGCCGTCTTTGGGTCTTACCTTAGATCGGTTTTCCCTGCTCTGCGAGTCCGATGTTGGCAGGGCCCTGGCTGCTGTTAGACTTACTACCTGTCCTCTGGATCCATGCCCCTCCTGGCTGATTAAAGCCTGCCAGGAGGAGTTACAACCCCACCTGTTGAATATAGTCAATGGCTCCCTTGAGCAAGGAGCATTTCCGGGTGGGCTGAAGGAGGCGGTGGTCCGCCCACTCTTGAAAAGACCATCCTTAGACCCTGGCGATCTGGCCAATTACCGCCCTGTTTCAAATCTTTCGTTTCTGGGGAAGGTAATTGAGAGAGTGGTGTTGGAGCAGCTTCAGGGCTTCCTGGAGGACGCATCGGTGCTCGATCCCTTCCAGTCCGGTTTCCGTGCTGGGCATGGGATGGAGACTGCTCTCGTTGCCATCACAGATACACTCCGCATGGAGCTTGATCGAGGCGGATCGGCGCTGCTAATGTTACTTGATCTCACTGCAGCGTTTGATATGGTCGATCACGATCTTTTGATCCACCGCCTGGCTGCGTCTGGGGTACGGGGCACTGTCCTTCAGTGGATTGCCTCGTTTCTCCAGGGGCAGGGTCAGCAGGTGTGGTGTGGAAATCAGACCTCTTGTAGGGTCCCACTTAGTTGTGGGGTCCCGCAGGGGGCCTTGCTCTCCCCACTTTTATTTAACATCTACATGTGCCCCCTCGTTCAGCTGGTGCAGAGTTTTGGGCTAATCTGTCACCAATATGCAGATGACACCCAGCTCATTCTGTTGATGGAGGGGGGGCGGCCTCTGCCCCTGCAGCTCTACAGCACTGTTTGGAGTCGGTTGCTGCTTTGTTGCGGCGGAGCAGGTTAAAACTTAACCCAACAAAGACGGAGGTCCTCTGGTTGGGCTGGGGGGAGAGACCAGGGGATTTCCAGCCACCTGTTTTGGACGGGGTCATGCTGACCCTGACGTTCCAGGCCCGCAGCCTGGGGGTCCACCTGGACTCTTCTTTATCTATGGAGAGCCAGGTGGCCCATGTCACCCGGGTTGCGTTCTTCCATCTTCGCCAGGCACGGCGGCTGGCCCCCTATCTCTCCCAGTCGGATCTAGCCACAGTGATCCATGCAACGGTCACCTCACGGTTGGATTACTGTAACTCGCTCTACGCGGGCCTTCCCTTGCGACTGATCCGGAAGCTGAAACTGGTCCAGAATGCGGCGGCTCGGCTACTGTCGGGTGGTGGTTATGCGGATCATATCACCCCCGTGCTTCACCGTCTGCACTGGCTCCCAGTGCAGTTCCGGATCGTTTTCAAGGTATTGGTTATGACCTTTAAGGCCTTACGCAGCATGGGGCCCTCATACCTGCGGGATTGCATCACCCCTTATGCCCCAAATAGGCCGCTGCGTTCAGCAATGGCAGATTTGCTGCAGACCCCCCGGCCCTTCAGTGATGCAGCTGGCCTCGACCTGGGCCAGGGCCTTTACGGCTCTGGCCCCTGCCTGGTGGAATGCTCTTCCTCCAGCGGTCTGGGCCCTGCGGGACCTTGGTGAGTTCCGCAGGGCCTGTAAGACGGAGCTGTTCTACTGGGCCTTTGGCGAGACTGGCTGCGGATTTACTGCCCCCCAATGAGGCTGCCATTTCCATTCTGGCAGGGCCGTGATTTTGTTTTCAGTCCTGCTTTCCCCCTCCCGGCCTTTTTCTGATCAGGCGCTGTTCTTTTGTTTGATGTTCTGCGGTTTTATTTTTGTTTTATTCATTTTAATGTAATTGCTGGTGCATCTTGTTTTAATGGGGTTCTTCTATGGTTATATGTTGCGGCACTGGTTATTGCCAAACTTGTGAACCGCCTTGAGCCCTTCGGGGGTGAGGCGGTCTATAAATAAATAGATAAATAGATAGATAGATAAATAAATAAATAAATAAATAAATAGATAAATAAATAAATAGATAGATAGATAGATAGATAGATAGATAGATAAATGAAATCTTTTCCCTCTTTCCAGGGAACAGAGGTCATGGTGCCTAACCTATTTTCACGTGAGGCACAAGGCTCTTGTTGGCTAGGGCTATTAATCTTTGTGTAACCCAGCCCACTAGAATAGAATAGAATAGAATAGAATCTTTATTGGCCAAGTGTGATTGGACACACAAGGAATTTGTCTCCGGTGCATATGCTCTCAGTGTACATAAAAGAAAATACATTTGTCAAGAATCATAAAGGTGCAGCATAATGATTGTCATATGGAGTCCTGATAAGCAATCCAGAGAGTAGTAGTAAATAAAAAACATAAAATGTAAAATCATAAAATGGAAATGAAATGTCAGCACAGGCTATGATCATACAGTCATAATTGGGGAGGAGATGGGTAATAGGAATGATGAAAAAAGTAAGTGCAATGTTATATAATAATATCTCAATATCAGGAATGGCGTTTGTGATGGCATTCGGGAAAAAAACTGTTCTTATGTCTGGATTGTCTTGGTGTTGCGGTATATGCAATAGCGATTTTAGAGGGTAGAAGTTGAAACGGTTTGCCCCTGTCCAGGATGCGGAGGGTCAGTAAACACTACAGCCCTTTTGACGTACGTACCAGGTCCTCAATGGAAGGCAAGGTTAGCAGCAATTGTTTTCTGCAGTTCTGATTATTCTCTCTGAAATACAGCCTTACAAGATCTTGTTGGGTTGCAGAACCAAACCACAGTTATAGAGGTGCGAATGAAGCGAACTCAATGATTCCTCTGTGAGAACATCAGCAGCTCCTTGGGCGGTTGAGCTTCCTGAGTTTGGCGCAGAAAAAGACATTCTTTGTTATTGCTTTTTTTGATGACATTTTGATATTAGGTGACCATTTTTTAAGGTCATGAAGATGATGGAGCCTAGAAATTTAAAGGTCTCCTACTGTTGATACTGTGTTGTCTAGTATTGTGAGAGGAGGTAGGATGGGAGGAGTTTCTCCTGAAATCTACCACCATTTCTACGGTTTTAAGATGTGTTCAGTTCTAGATTGTTCAGTGGCACCAAAGAGGCTAGTTGTTCAACCTCCGATCTTGTATGCGGTTCATCGTTTGTCTCGAATGAGACCAATCGCTGGTATCATCTGCAAATTTCAGTATTTTAACACAGATGGATCATTTGAGATCATTGGTATACAGAAGTGGTGAAAGTACACACAGCCTTGGGGGGGGCCTGATAACTCATTTACAGGTGTCTGATGTAATTTTCCTAGCTTCACCTGCTGTTTCTTCTATCTGTTAGGAAGCTTGTGATCCCTTACAAAATATGCTCAGGTACTGCTAGCTGATTTAGTTTGGTTAGAAGAATGTCGGTCTGATAGTATTGGATGCTGAACTAAAATTAACAAAGAGAGGACCCTTACATAGGTCTTTAGCGATTCAAAGATGTATGCGATATAGTGCAAAGCCATATTAATAGCATCATCTAATGGAATCTATTTGCTCGGTATGCAAATTGCAAGGGGTCCAACAGTGGATCATTGATGGTTTTCAAATGGTACATCACTAGCCTTTCAAAAGTTTTCATAACTACAGATGTTAGAGCAACTGTCTGTAGTCGTTTCAGTTCATGATGGAAGGCTTCTTCGGCACTGGAGACGTTGGTGAGTGTTTGAAGCAGGAAAAGGAACATAGCATCTCTAGTGATTTGTTAAAGATTTGGGTGAAGATGGGGGGCCAGTGGACAGCTGAACTTTTAGGCAAGAAGGTGTTATCTTGTCTGGGCCTGGTGCTTTTCCAGGCTTCTGTCTGTGAAATAGATCTTGCACTTCCTTTTCTGAGATCACCAGGGTTGTAAACCCAATGAAATGGGTTCAGTTGTAGGAAGTTTGGCTATTGTTGGTGCATCTGAGATAGAGGTTGTGGAGAAAGGTGACTGTAGATTGTTTTCAAACCTACAGTAGAACACGTTCAGGTCGTCTGCCAATTGCTGATTTCCTTCAGCTTGGGAAGGTGGTTTACTGTAACCAGTGATATTTTTGAGAGTTTTGAGAGTTCACTAGTGTGAAGGGCCTCTGCTTTGCCCACAGACAGTTTCAGGTTCAGTCCCCAGCATCTCCTGTTAGAACAACCAGGCAGAATAAGATGTGAAAGATCTCTCTGTCTGAGACCATGCCAGTCAGACAAAGCAGTGCTGATCTTGATGGATTCTGTGTGTCTGCATGCAGTTGTGTTTGTGTGTAGTTTAGTAGGAGTATTTAGGCTACCCCCAACCTCACTTCCAAAACAGGCAGCTGCAACAGATAACCCACCCACTCACCCATTTTAAATAACATGGGATTAGCTGGTCACCTGGTAGGGCAGAGCAGGAATGTCTAGGTCTCATTTAGAATTGACTGTGAGGGAGGGGGTGTCTGTCTTTTGCCTGAGTCACATAGTTAACTGGATTAAGATGGATTATAATTAAACGTGACCCTTGACTGGATAGACAATAGGTAGGATTGGCAGGAAAAGTACAACATCCCAAGTATGGTTGTTTAGTGAATACTATGAAGCATCTATTGCTGAATGACTATTCCTAATCCAGCCCATCACTGGCTAGAGAGAGGCTGAGGAGGTTGGGATGGCTACATTTGGTGCTGAGAAGCATCAACCAAGCCCTTGTTGCTTGAGCAGTGTATGAGGGAAGGGAGATGGGGATTAATAGCTCTCAGCACAGTTTGGACATGCATTTTGAAATACATGAATGCAGGTCAAGTTTGTAGCCAGGGTAGATTTTTCCTACCTATATCATATCAGAACCATATCTATCAGCAACCTCAATAACTAATTTTTATTCTAGGGCATTTCTCAATCAGGTTTTCAGGGAAGATCACACAGAAATACCACCTAATCAATATTAAAACTACTTAGTAAAAATACCCAAATTAGTAAATCAACAGTCGCAATAAGTAAAGTTAAAAACACAGCCAAACAAAGGAGCCTGTGGGAAACGCCACATACAGTCTTACTTATCTGACACCAGAGGCCTAAAAGGACAAAAATGTCTTCATTTGATATCTAAAGCTCAAATGAGGGCCAGGTGAATAGAAGATGGGGGGAGGGTGGAATTCAACAAATTTGGCACTATAATAGACGTAAACCTGTGTCTTTTAAGTCAACCAGTCACAGGGGAATACAAAGAAAGACCATCAGAAGATCTTCAGCTGTGTAGGCCAATATGGAAACAGGGAGTTCCTCAAAAGCGTAGATCTCAAGCCATCCAGAGGTTTAAATATGCACTAACACTTTGAATTGTGCCAACAAATGAATTTGGTGCCAGTGAAATTCCTTCAGCATTGGCAAGCTGGGTTCCCAAAGGTTACTCCTGATGAGCAGTCTTCTTGATGCTAAATTCTGGATCAGCTGAAGTTTCCAAACTATGTTTAATGACAGCCCTTCATAAAGCACATTGCAGTAGTCTATCCTGGATGTGATCAGAATATGGAAGAAAAAGGTAACATCTTGCTTACCCAGAAAGCAACACAATTGGCAAGCCACTTGCAGTTGTTTGCAGGTACACATTCAGACTTGCTTCTTTAGTGGGAGCTGATACCACTAATCTCTGGCTGGCCAAATTATTTATTGGTATGATGCCAGACCAGACCTCTTCACACACTACTACCATCTCTCAGGTTTGCCTGGGTTGTGCTTTACTTTACTAGCTATCCTCCACATACCTGCTTAGAACAATGCCTGAAGAAATCTGGAGCTATCTAGCCACCATATACTTTAAAAACCCACTCTGAAAAGCTGTTAAATTTTCAACCAGAGAATAATTCTTCGCATTAATTGAATCTGGGAAAGGCTTACATATATACTTCAAGAGAAGCTGCAAGTAGTTTGCTTCCCCTCTTCCAGCCAGAAAGAACTCTGCTCCAATGGTCAGTTGCCCTGCAACTACAGAAAACCACTCTGACCATCACTGGTATTGGCCAGTAAGGGCAAGTAGGTAACATCTCCCTCCTCATGCCAGCAGGAAGAGCAGTCTGGCCCAACTCAGTATTAATGCCTGTTAACAAATCCACCTTGTGTTCTGATTTTGGTTGCACTCTGCCTTTTACCTGTACTTCCTTTCCCTTTGTTTATTTTAGATGGTAAGCCTAGTTAATTTATGTGCTTCAGAAATAAATAACCAAACTGTATACCTTGGACTTCGTTCCCTGACTAAAGCCTCCCTCCTCAGTAGCTTTATTCCTCAGTCTTCTGTCCTTCACTCCTTTCTTAGATGCTTGCCTAATTGTTTACTGCCTTTTGGTGAGACAGAGTATTTTATGGTTCAAATCTCTCCTGTCACAAATTTATTTGGTGGCCTTAGGTAAAGTCACTTTATTTCAACTTCCACCTAGTTGAAGCAGCAGTGGCATAATGGTTAAGAGCAAGTGTACTCTGGTAATCTGGAACCAGGTTTCATTTCTTGCTCTGCCGCTTGAGCTGTGGAGGCTTATCTGGGGAATTCAGATTAGCCTGTGTACTCCAACACATGCCAGCTGGGTGACCTTCGGCTAGTCACAGTTCTTCTGAACTCTCTCAGACCCACCTACTTCACAGGGTATTTGTTGTGAGGAGGGAAGGGCAAGGAGATTGTCAGCCTCTTTGAATCTCTTACAGGAGAGAAAGGGGGGATATAAATCCAAACTCTTCTCTCTTCTAGTGTCAACATGGAGGTAATAATATTCACCTACTTTTTAGGGACATTGTAAGGGATTACAAAATAAAGCATGTGTAGAGTAGACTTTATTTACAGTCAATGACCAAATATATTACAAATCTCCAATTTAGTAAAAATATCTACAACAAAACAAGAATGTAGAACTCTCTCCCGTATTCCAGCACTATCCATCTATATATCATTATACATTGTGAACATACCAAACAGCATAAAAACACTAGACAAAACAGAATTATCTAAGGGGGTAAAGCATGTGAAGCAGTTAAGATGACTGAAAGTGATGCTGAGTACTATATTATGTGGCATGTGACTGGAGATTTGTGAGAGATGGCTTTGTGCCATCTGTTTACATGGGTTCAAGAATAATTTGTAAAATGTAACTTCTATTGGTTATGCATGAACTGAATAGTAGTATTACTACTACCACCACTAGTGATAACCATGGGTAGAGAGAGTGACACCTTGCCTATGCAAGTGAAGCCATCTTTGCCCTGTATTTGTTGCCCATCTCCTTGTGTATGCATCAGCTGTCTTTATGCATTCCTGATCTGTCTGTGCACTACAGCTTTATAATATGTTATTCTCTGTAATGTTTCATTAAGAGTTTGTAGCTGAAGTTCCCAGTGGGTGGGTTACACTGACTGAACTGCAGTGTTGGGACGACCATGTTCCCAGCACACAGTCTGATCCATTAACAAATAATCCCCTCCTTTTCTGCTTTCCAGACCAGTTTCCCTTTTATGTTGCTTCTCCTCTCTGATTTTCTCTAACCCTCAAGGTACTTTGAACTCTCTTGTGGCACAGCAGTGACAGGAACCAGGGAGACCAGGGAAAGGTGTCTGTACATCTTTTCCTCCTAATAAAATATTGACCTTGTCCAAACCTTTAAACAGAAGAAGAGTGGCAGCTAACCTGAAATGCTTCCTTACCTTTTTCTGTTCTTACTTGGGATGACTCTGTTGTTTATGTTGCTGGCATGAAATCCTAATGCCACAGCTGTACAAAATCCAAACACATGACATAGCTTAGAAGAAACTTTGATTACAATCTTAAGGGTGGTTTCCTGGGAGTGAGACCCGCTGAGTAATATGGGATTTACTTCCAAGCAGACTTGCTTAGCATTGTCCCTCATGTCATGCCGATGACAGTGACAGACAAATGTATGAAACATTTCTGGCACCTTAAAAACTAACAATTGTTATTCCAATATGAGCTTTCATGTATCAGAGCTTACTTCTCCAGATATGTGAAGAGAAAATGGTTTGGGAAATTTTTATGGAAAATTACAAAAGTGGGGAAGTTTGAGAGAAAGAAATAATTGGTGTGATTCTTCCTCAACTCTTCTGTCCCCCTTCCATAATTTTCCCTAAAAGAATCCCCAAAATAATTTTCTCTTCCTGTATCTGGAGAAGTAAGCTCTGACACACAAAAACTCATGTTGAATTATACATGTTATTAGTATTAAAGGAGCCACAGAACTTCTGTTTTATTTACTACAACAGAATAACCCCTCTGCAAATACAAATACATGGATGTTTCCAAGTCACTGCGCTTACCTCACCTGCTCCTCAGTTGCCACTTTAAACAGCCATTACCATGTACTTGTGATGTAGATGGTAACACAACCATCGCATTGGAAAGCTACTAGACAGAATCTGCCACACATTTGTCTGCACAGTGCAAAGCATGTTGTTCAGATTATAAGAATGATTAGCAAAAGTGGTTATAGTACATCTGGAGATAGGTATAAATCTCTTCCATTAAAATCAGCCATAATTAAAAACACTTCCTTGGTCTGGAATATTCCATCTTTCCACAGGTCTCAATTTCATTTTTATTTCATAATTCTTTGTCTTGCCATCCTGCATAACAGCTCAAAAGGCTCCAGCTGATATTAGACAATGGTGTTAATTGAAAAGCACCAGAATTTTAAATGAAAATGTGCACTGAACTTTATCAGTTTTCGTTTGGACTGCACTATTCCTACCATCACAGAAGCAAGAGTAGTGACCATGACCTGAGTTGTTGCTGTTTTTTTTTAGCTACAAAAGTCCAGCTAAGAAAAATGCAACATGGAAATCATTATGCTGCATTTCTTCTGTCCTTCCATGTTTTTATTGATTGTGTTTAGCTCTGGCTAGATAGACCAGACAAGCTCGATCTCTTCAGATCTAGGAGTCAGACATTTTTAGAACTTGGATGGGAGACCACTAAAGAATTCCAGGGCAGCTATGCAGAGATAAGCATTGGCAAATAACCTCTGAACATCTTTTGCTTTGAAAACCCTATGGGGTCACTATAAGTTAGCTGAGACTTATGTTTATTTCAACTGTGCAGCGTTTTTATAGACAAACATGTCTAATAAAGGTTTACAAAGAATTTGAGGGGACTGCTGCAATGTTCCAGTGACATATGGTATCACTTATAGTTACATGACTGGAAGTAGTGTAATGGCATCACATATTGTTATTTTACTCCATGCAATGCATAGCACCACCCCCAGAAGTTCCTGGTTTTGCAGAGCGTTTCCTAGAGTACCCATGCCCACATTTTGAATCTTGTAGGGAAGTCGGAAAATGCACCAGTTTGGCTCATACTCTGTTCACTGGATACAAGCAGAGAGCTGGTTTTTTGCCGAGCTGTTTGGCTGTTCATGAGCAGCTTAACCCAAGTTACTTTCTACATATTATAACAATACAGTGCAATGCAATCAGCAGTATTTCAGGCCTGCAGATTGTCACACAGCCCAATGGGAGTCCTCAGATCTTTCTTTCCCGTAAAACCTATTATTGCCACTCACTAATCACTAATTGCATAAATAGTGAATAAATTAGTCAACCTGTGATTATGAATACTATATTTAAAAAAAACAAATATTACCATTTGGGGTTCATTTAAGCCCATGCTTAAATGCTCATGCATGTTTTCTGGAAGTCATAATTCCCATCATCACATCATTTAATCATTCACCATCAGTAACCCTGGGGGATCATATACTTCATCTACTGGCAGATGCAAAAGCAGTTTATAAGTAAGAAGGAAATGAAGCTGAAATGCTATGGTTTCAGCTCAAAGCTGCTCAATGGAGGCTTGAGACTAACCATGACAAAGGACAGAGATTCTGAGACTAGGCACATCAGTGACCAGTGACCACTGCTGTTGAACATGGCATGCTCACCTGGCAAACATGTTTAATGCAACATTTGTGACATCCTTAGAATCTTGCATTTCTGCAGCATTCTGTGACTCCTGGCTTTGGCATCCTTATCAAGTGATGGCAATCTTGGAGGCCATTGGAAGAACTAGTTTTGTGGTGGCTACAGCAGCATTTTTGGGAGGGTAAAATATTGACTTTGGGGTTTAGCTCTAGTACTGCTTCTCTCCAGCCCGTTTCCTCACTGGTTCAACCAGGCTCTAGGGACCATTCATAGCTGCTACTTCTCCATTAACATCTGGTCCTGCATCAAGGGTTGGACTGGATGACTCTTCATTTGAGTCTGCATCAGGCTCACAAAGCAGAGGCATAACAATCCAAAGGATTCCTTCATACCAGTTAATGCCCTACCTTACTAACAGCCAGTCTGATCCTTCCCATTACTCCAATACAGTGATAAATATGTCAGGTGTACTAAGAATATGAGAATCGATTCTCTTCACAGGATCAACAAAGCAATTTGCTGTCTGGGTCTTGTTCTGTTATGAATAATAAGCAGTAATAATGGAAGCCTGGGCAGTTTAACATACCTTGCGCAATCTGGAATTTAGAAACCGTTAAGGGCCACATTAGTCATTAAGGTAAGAAATTTTTTTAAAATGAGGGGAGATGGGTAATAAAATAAAGTCCAGAACCTGACTGTCAGCATTGTCTCTGGCACTTTCTAATCCATCAAGGGCTCTTCAGGCTCCAGAGCTCTGCCATCAAGCAGCAGCCACTAATTCAATGAGGTGTGAAAGCGCCTATTTGTGCAAGGAGAAAGGAAATGGTACACTTTGCCCAGAGATAGTCAGCCTGCCGCCTTTAATCAGTTCAGAGGCTATCAGTGGCTGAATGGGGTTTGGCAAAGGTTGTGTTAGGACTCTGATCAGTGCAGTTGCCTATAACTGTCAGTTTGGTAGTTGTTGACAAATGGGGACCTGTAGTAACTGCTCCAGTACTTTTTGCAGGGTGGGAGGGGGGTCTGATATCATCCCCACCACAAAGCATCCTGTCCCATGAGGTCATGCATGTGTTCACATAAGTACCCTTCTTGCAGAGCATGGCATTTTTACCATTCTTTCAGTTATCTGGGAACCTGCGGGGTTAAAAGGAGTGTGAAAGTATAGTGCTCCACCACCTATGTGCATCTTTCCCAAAATGAAATGGGTATCTTGGGAAGAATCCATTTCTTGTGGGCCTCAGCAAGTATCCCACTGTACTGAGTCTTGACTCTTGACATCAGCCCTGGGTGATGCACATAGATGTCACAGTCAAGGAAAAGGTCAACCTCCGTACAATGTTTTTAGCATAATGGTTTCTGCACTGCTAGTCTGCATTAAAAAGCAAAACCACGCAAGGAGTGATTCTCTGCAACCCACAGTCTCCTATCAGTATTTTTTCCTTCCAAGTCACATCTGACTTACAGTGACCCTGATGGGATTTTCAAGGCAATAGACATTCAGAGGTGGTTTGCCTCCACATCATGACTCCAGAGTTCCTTGGAGGTTTCCCATCCAAATACTTGCAGAGTTGACCCTATTCGTGTAGCTCTTTGCCTCGAAACTGGACAAGGGCTTTATGGAATGAGAGTGTGGCTCACTACTATCAAGTATTGGTTACACTTAGATTTCAGATCTGATCCTTCCACCCTTATTTACCATACGCTCTGCGTCTGCGATTTCAATCTTCTAAATGGCTCTGATGAGATCTTCTAAATCTGATGAGATCAGGGTAGCCTAGGCTAGCCAGGTCAGGGACTGATCAGTATACGACTGCCCATTACGTGAAAAAGTCAATATCCATTAAAGTTTTTTAAAATCTTTACTGACTATGCAAGAGGTGTATTCAGGAAGGATCAGCAACTACTGCTGTATTCTGTCCCTTGGGCTCGATGCATCTGAGCACGCACAAAAAGCCTTTCCTATCTTATAGGAAGGAGTTTTTTAAAAATAAAAAATCAGGGTGCAGAGTGTTTCAGTGGGTTCAGAGTGCACAAAAGTAAAGGGTGGAAGCTTGCAGAGCTGTCAGCATCTGCTGTCATCTAGGTTTCAGAGCAGCTCAGAGTACTAGCCAGAAAATGCTAATCACTTGCCGGATTACAGTAACTCAGCCCTAGGAACTCTAATTGGCTGAATGGCACCAAGGGGGGTACAGTCCTAATACAGTTGTCATAGTTACTTTGGGTGTTAAGTCAAAAATGATTTCCACTGTTTTTCCAGTACAGAAGCACCATAGAGCCAAAAAACACCATTATGGACAATCCTAGCCAATGCCAATTGAACAATTGAACAAGAACTTGCAGGAGGGTATCAGTTGGCTGGTGGATGGGAAGGAGAAGAGGCTATGAGGACTTTCAAGGATGGGAAAGAAGAAATAGTGGGACAGAAGGAAATTCATCTTGCAAGTCATTCAGTATCCCTGTTTTGGCTGTTCTGCCTACCAAACCCCATACTTTCACTGCTCTACCGAGCTACTCCCCATCCATGCACGTAGGTAAGGGGGGGTTCTCGGGTTTGAACCCCCCCCATTCATGTCTGAAGCTCCGCCCACCCGTTTGTGGGTTTTTAAAACGTTTTAGTGCTTTTTCGGATTTTGGCCTGCAGGGGGCGCATTGTTTGGGCTAGCACAGGGGTAGGGAACCTGCGGCTCTCCAGATGTTCAGGAACTACAATTCCCATCACCCCCTACCAGCATGGCCAATTGGCCATGCTGACAGAGGCTGATGGGAATTGTAGTTCCTGAACATCTGGAGAGCCGCAGGTTCCCTACCCCTGGTAGCAGCACCAAAATTTCAGGGATTGTTTGGGGGACACTCCTGATGATACTTACCGGGTTTGGTGAGGTTTGGTTCAGGGGGTCCAAAGTTATGGACTCCCAAAGGGGGTGCCCCCATCCTCCATTGTTTCCAATAGGAACTAATAGAAGATGGGGACTACACCTTTGAGGGTCCATAACTTTGGACCCCCTGAACCAAACTTCACCAAACTTGGGGTGCATTATCAAGAAAGTCTCTTATTGATACCACCCAGGTTTTGTGAAGTTTGGTCCAGGAGGTCCAAAGCTATGGACTTCCAAAGGGAGTGCCCTATCCTCCATTGTTTTCAATGGGAGCTAATAGAAGATGAAGGCTACATCTTTGAGGGTCCATAACTTTGAACATCCTGAACCAAACTTCACCAAACCTGGGATGTACTATCAGGAGAGCCTCTTATTGATTCCACCCAGGTGAAGTTTTGTGAAGTTTGGTCCAGGGAGTCCAAAGCTATGGACTCCCAAAGGGGGTGCCCCCATCCCCCATTGTTTCCAATGGGAGCTAATAGGAGATGGGGCTACACTTTTGAGGGTCCATAACTTTGGACCCCCTGAACCAAACTTCACCAAACCTGGATGGTATCATTAGGAGAGACTCCTAAAGATACCCGGAAAATTTGGTGCTTCTAGCTTAACCATTGCACCCCTGACAGCAGGCACCCCCCAAATTTCCCCAGATTCTCCTTTTAATTCCACCCCCTTCGGCATGGAGTTAAAGGGAGAATCTGAGGTTCTCAGTTTAGAAGAAGAAGAAGAGTTTGGATTTATATCCCCCCTTTCTCTCCTGTAGGAGACTCAAAGGGGCTTACAATCTCCTTGCCCTTGCTCCCTCACAACAAACACCCTGTGAGGTGGGTGGGGCTGAGAGAGCTCCGAATAGCTGTGACTAGCCCAAGGTCACCCAGCTGGCGTGTGTGGGACTGTACAGGCTAATCTGAATTCCCCAGATAAGCCTCCACAGCTCAAGTGGCAGAACAGGGAATCAAACCTGGTTCCTCCAGATTAGAATGCACCTGCTCTTAACCACTACGCCACATTGAAAGTGATGCTGTTTCAGGGTGGGGGATAATCCACCCCCAAACAGCATCACTTTCTATGTTGTTTAACTAGGGACCCCAGATTCTCCCTTTAAGGTGGATCTAGTTTAAACACCATTGAAAGTGATGCTGTTTGGGGGTGGATTCCTGCATCACAGCGGCTGCCCTGGGGGGGGGGGGGCGCAAAACTCAGATTTTGCACTAGGCTCCATTTTCCCTCTATGCCTCAGCCCAGAGGGGAGGGGCAGGGGAGGGCAGGGCAGGGGTGTCTGCCATCCCCGACCTCGGAGAGCTGCTTTTATAAGTTCTAGGCCAGGGGCGGGGCTTTGGGAGGCATGGCCATGCCCTGGGGCGGGTGTGGGTGTGGCCCCCCCGAACCCACCCCATAAAAATCTATACCTACGTCCCTGCCCCCATCCTTGGCATTCCACTCACCCCTCCCCACAGCTCCGGCTACCTGTCCCTATCTTCGGCACTCTACTCCCTGCCCTATCCTTGGAGCTTCACCTACCTAATACCCCATCTTTGACACTTAGGTCACCTCCACACTTGCTGCTTTGTCTACCTATCCTTTATTCTTGGCATTCTACTCACTTCAGCAGCTCCCCTGCCACTCCAGCTGCCCATCTTACCTGTTTGTTGCCATGGGGGCAGTAGCAGAGACCCTCGCACCTGCTTGCCCAGATGGTCAATATATGGAAACGAGATGCATGCAAGAGTAGAAAAGCGCAGCACCCTTCCCTCAACCTACATGTATTTTCCATATTACACTCTATGCATCTACAAAGATGTGTAGCTGTGCCTGAACGAACAAAGACCATGTGTTTGGCAGCCTTCTTAATTGCTCATACAGCACCTAGATCAGGGGTAGGGAACCTGCGGCTCTCCAGATGTTCAGGAACTACAATTCCCATCAGCCCCTACCAGCATGTGATGTATGCTGACAAACTGATGGGGTATGGTCCTAATTATTCGTCATACATTTTCACATGTGTAAATCTGCTTGTCCAATCTACTGAATGTTCACAGGTTAGAATGTGGCCTGCCATCATGAGCTGGTCGGAGCCTTTTGAATGCCTGAATGGGACTATTGTGTTTTGGTTATGAAATACTGCTTTATCATTCTCATTTAGACTATGCAGACATCGCCTTCACACACGCAGTCTGATATGTACACATAGCACACACTGTGGAAACTGTTTGATGCTGCAATTTCAGTCAAAAATTTTCCAGCTGGCTGCCACTTCTCCTTAAGGACACACATTTTTCAAAATAGAAAACAAGAAACAGGCTTTGAAATGATGGCTTTCTGTTTTATTAGAGGAAGTGTTTTTCTTGTGTCCTAGTCTCCATCTCATTGCTTTGTGTATTGTTTCTCCACCCACCCCCCACCCCCAAAAGACCTTTTCTAAAATAGTTCATTTAGGTCTATCTGAACATCTCTGATTGTTAAAGAGAAGCTGTGCCGGGGAACTGGCATCCAGCAGGCGTGGTGCCAGAGAGAGCATTAAGCAAAGGTGCTCTATGGTCAATCATCATTTCAAGAGATGGATGTAAGAAATAAAATCTTATTTCTCCTTTACCTAGAGTCTTCTGCCTTTCAATCACATCATGTTCCCTTTTTCTTGTGATCCCTTTTGCTTCTCTCTTTTTTTTTTGTTATCCTGAATTCCTCCCATCCTGCTGGCACTTTTAAGGTGTCATATAACATTTAATATAAGGTTGGCTATTATTATGACTTGAAAATGGGACATCCAAACACTCCCTATTTCCAGCCTGCTGGAAGACTCAGTTTGAAAATCCCCATTATGTGCTCAAACCTCAGTTCTCCCTCCGGCACCCATTTCCAAGGGAGCCAGAAAAAAGTAGAACACACTATAATGTGTTATTTCCCTTGAACAGTCAGAGATCACAGACACTTGGAATGTACTTTTTCAATATATGTCTTCATTTGAAGGTTGAATTCTTGTAGGCATTTTCAAGAAAAGAATGAAAGATGTAAAATGTATCATAAAACAATGGCTTGAATTCTTTGACATTGTTCCAGCTACTGAGGAGGCTTCCCTGCACTGTGGCACATGCAGCTGATGAAGTCAGTGCCACAGTGGAGAAACACCTCTGCAGCAGCCAGACAGAAACATGAGGAAAATGATGTCACAGAATCCAAGCCACTGAGTTGGAGACTGAGATATCAGAATGATATCTATTTGAAGTTCAAACACATCATGTTTACTGCCAAACACATTTTACATGGGGGAATTCAAGAAAGCCGTAGAACATACTGTATTGAGGTATTTGAAACAAGATCTTTGAAATGTTGCAACTTACTAGTCATACTATAGTTTAAAATGGGTTCTTAATGTCCTAGTAGTCTTTGTTTCTGCTTACCTTCTATCCTACTGGTAGATTTGTGGCTGTAGTTCTAAGAAGGAGCTCAACATTATTCAACTTCTTTTCATTTCTTTCCTGATAAACAGAGTTCTCCTTTGAAATGAAGTGGACCTAGGGCAAAGTAGGAAAGCCTATTTTGACTCCTTGTCATACTTTTCATTTTCACATGAAATTACTATAAATCAGCCTGTTTTATTAGTTTTTTAAATAAACTGGATCATGAATATAAAGAAGTATTGATTATAAGGCTGCCTTTGAATGCTGTGTGCTCTGACTGGAGTCAATCACCTTTTGTTCTTTCCCTGCACTGACACTGATACTGACTTCAGTGAATAGTCAGAGGCAGTTTTATTGAAAATTACATTAAACTATATAGGAATTATGGGACATAACCTACTCCTGTCAGAACCTATTAAAAGCATATCTTCTAGGTGCAGTGTCACCAGTATGAGGCATCATTCTTACACATCTTAAGCCCAGTAGACCCTAAATATCCATTTAACGGGATTATTTTATTCCATCTAAGATGTGTTGCACCTGTGGTAAGACGTACATGGTTAGAAAATTTACCATTTTTATCATTGAACTTTGCTGGCTATTATTACAACTTATAAAAAAGCAAGCATTTGTCTCCTGTTTATAAAAATCCTTTAGTAGAATGACAAAGCATCTGTAAAGAATCACTCACCTAAGCAAGTTTGGGTATTCCGTTTTATGCAGGTCCTGCACATTCTGACCTGTCCTTCTAGCCTGTGCATCAGCAAGAGTCACTGACACTGTAGGGAAAGGTAGGGAAAGGTAGATTCAGAATGTGTACATTAGGGTTGCCAGCTCTGGGTTGGGAACTAACTGGAGATTTTGGGGCTGTGGGGGGGGCGGTTTGGGGAGTGAAGGAACCTCAGCACCATAACATGTCATAGAGTCCAGGCTCCCAAGCAGTCATTTTTCTCCAAGGGAACTGATCTCTGTTGCCTGGAGATCAAATGTAGTACTAGATCTCCATGTCCTGCTAGACAGCCCTATGTGCTACAGAGCTAGGGCTCTCACTGTCTCTGAGCACTGGACCTCTCTCTCTCTCTCATATATATGTATATATGTATGTATGTGTGTGTGCGTGCGTGCGTGCGTGCGTGTATGTGTATGTGTATGTGTATGTGTGTATATATATGTATACGTATGTATATGTGTATGTATGTGTATATGTGTGTATATGTATATGTGTGTGTATATGTGTGTGTATGTATGTAGATATATATGTAGATATATGTATATGTATATGTGTGTGTATGTATGTATGTATGCATGCGCGTGTGTGTGTATGTATATGTATATGTGTATATATGTGTATATGTATGTGTGTGTGTGTATGTAGATATATATGTAGATGTGTGTGTGTGTGTGTGTGTGTGTGTGTGTGTGTGTGTGTGTGTGTGTGTGTGTGTGTGTGTGTGTATGTTTTTGATCCCTTCCAGTCCGGCTTCTGTGCTGGGCATGGGACAGAGACTGTTCTCGTCGCCGTCACAGATATGCTCCGTCTACAACTAGACCAAGGCGGATCGGCGCTGCTGGTATTGTTAGATCTAACCGCAGCGTTTGATGTGGTCAACCATGATCTTTTGGCCCACCGCCTGGCCACTTCCGGGGTGTGGGGCACTGTCCTTGAATGGATTGCCTCGTTTCTCCGGGACTGGACCCAGCAAGTGTGATGTGGGGACCAGGCCTCCCAGAGGTGCTCGCTTCATTGTGGTGTACCTCAGGGAGTGCTGTTGTCCCCGCTATTATTTAACATCTATATGAGCCCCCTTGCTCAGTTGGTGCGGAGCTTTGGGCTGACGTGTCACCAATATGCTGATGACACCCAGCTCATTCTGTTGATGGAGGGGGGAGCGGTCGCTGCCCCTGCAGCTCTCCAGCACTGTTTAGAGGCCGTGGCTGGTTGGTTGCAACAGAGCAGGTTGAATCCAGAGCAGGTTGAATCCAGCGAAGACGGAGATCCTCTGGCTGGGACGTGAGGGGGAGGTCGGGGATTTTCAGCCACCGGTGTGGGAGGGGGTCTCATTGGCACCGACCTCCTCTGCCTGCAGCTTGGGGGTCCACCTGGATTCGTCTCTTTCAATGGAGACCCAGGTGGCCCACATAACCCGGGTCGTGTTTTTCCATCTTTGACAAGCCCGGCGGCTGGCCCCCTTCTTCTCCCAAGCTGATCTAGCCACTGTGATCCATGCAACGGTCACCTCCAGGCTAGACTATTGCAACTCGCTCTACGCGGGCCTTCCCTTGTGTCTGATTCGGAAGTTGAAATTGGTCCAGAATGCAGCAGCACGTATGCTCACAGGGGGTGCCACCAGAGACCATATCACACCTGTGCTCCACCGTCTGCACTGGTTACCGATTGAATTCTGAATCATTTTCAAGGGGTTGGTGTTAACCTTTAAGGCCTTGCGCGGTCTGGGACCTCCGTACCTGCGGGACCGTCTTACCCCATATGTCCCAAATCGGTCTCTGTGCTCGGCAGAGGCCAACTTACTGGTGATCCCTGGGCCCTCAATAATGCGGCTAGCCTCTACCCGGGCCAGAGCCTTTACAGCTCTGGCCCCGGCATGGTGGAATGCTCTCCCCCCAGCTGTCAGGGCCCTGCGGGATCTTAGCAAGTTCCGCAGGGCCTGTAAGACTGAGCTGTTCCGCCGGGCCTTTGGGGAGGCCGGCCACTGATGGCCCCCTGTAACATCTGTAACATCAGTGGATCCTGCCGCCCCCCCATCTGGTTTTTAGGGGATTGACAGTAGGTGCCATCAATTATGCTGATTTCAGTATGGGGTGGGGTTATTTTATTTTATATAGAGCCAATTTAATTAATATCTAATGGATTTTAGTCTTTGGTTTATGTGCTCTATTTCTGTTTTGTAGTTCACCGCCCTGAGCCCTTCGGGGGAGGGCGGTATATAAGTTCAACCAATAAATAAATAAATAAATAAATTTTGTGTGTGTGTGTGCGTATATATATGTATGTATGTGTGTATATATGTGTGTGTGTGTGTGTAGATATATATGTAGATATATGTAGTTATATGTGTGTGTATACATATATGTATATATGTACTATATATATATGTAGATATATGTATGTGTGTATACATATATGTATATATAGATGTGTGTGTGTATGTATATGTATATACATATGTGTGTATATATGTGTGTATATATATGTATGTATATGTGTGTGTGTGTGTGTGTATATATATATGTGTGTGTGTGTGTGTGTGTGTGTATATGTATGTGTATGTATATATGTGTGTGTGTGTATACACACACACACATATATAAGTAGAGGTTTAGATACAAAACTGGCAACTCACAAGGAAAAATGAAAAGATAAAATTTTATTCTAAGCTCTCTAGCACTGCACAGACGTTAATTTGCAGAGCTGGCCCTAATTAGGGACTAGAAATGCTCATATTGGTATCATTTTTATGTTTTTGAAATTTCTCATAGTGTTGCAAACTCCACATTGGAGATTTAGGAGTTGTGCTAAGGGAGGGTGGAATCCATGAAATGGCCACAGAGTCTGCCCCCTGAAGCTGTCATTTCCACCCTGGGAATTAGGGTTGCCAGCTCTGGTCTGGGAAATGCCTGGAGCTTTTGGAGGGTGGAGCCCGAGGAGAGTGTGGTTTGTGGAGAGGAGGAGCCTCAGTGCGGTATAATTGCAAGTCCACCTTTCAAAGCAGACATTTTCTCCAGGTGAACTGATCAGTCATCTGGAAATCAGTTGTAATACTGGGAAGCCTCTAAACCCCACCTGGAAGATGACAATCTAGGTTTAAAGTCCTAATAAAAATAAATGACAACAGGTGAAATAAAATGAGGCACCAAACCAGGAGTTTGAATTTAAGTCCCAGGCCCTGTGTCCCTCCTGGCTCTCCCATTTTCCCTGCTCTCTTTCATGCACAAAGACACACATGTAAACATACACCATGACAGGAAGAAGCCTTTCAAATCAAACCATTTATACAAAGGTATAAGCAGGATGTTCAAACCAGCTATATTCAAAAGGAAGTCTAGCTATGCTGATACTAATGGCTGAAAACAGAAATGCATATTTAGGCCATAAGGACAGGGATCGTTGTCAACTACCACCATCAGTGGGTGCTTAGTGAGAAAAGGTTTTGGCAAATTACAACTGAAGTCTGAGGCAAAACCCCAGTATACCTTTTGCTGTTTCCTGGAATCAAGGCAACAGCCGCAATTTATTTGAAGCACATATATGCTGCCTCTTGGCCACAGACTCCCAGTGCAGGCAGTTAACAAGGAGATAAAACATCGTAAACATAAAACATCAAAAATAATGAGATTTACATATAAAATACCTCACAGCTTGCAAGAACTACTCAGCAGCTAAAATAATTTCGACAGGTACAATGCACCAATCTCAGGGGTGGGGGTGGGGAGACAGGGAGGGAAAATGAGAAGCAAATGACACAAGAATAGCCAAAACTCAACAAAATAGTCGATGCCAGGGTGAAAAAAAATGTTTCAACTCAATGCATGATAAAATGACCAGCTGGCAGGCACACAGAGGGAAAGTAAGGAGCCACTGTGGAAAAGGCCCTCTCTCTGGTAGCCAACCTACCTTGCTTCTGAAGGAAAGGGCATATCAAGAAGGGCTTCAGCCTTTTACTCGGACTCTTGGACAGAAGGTGCTCCTTAAAGTACGTTGCACCAAAACCAGATAGGGCTTTCAGGGAAACAACCACCCATTTGAAGTGTGCCCTGATAGAAGCAACCAGTGAAATCCTTTGAATAGAAAATATATTGCCTGTAATTTGTGCATATTAGCAATTTTGCTTCTTCATTTTGAACCAATTGAGGCTTCCGGGAAGTTTCTGTATAAACAGAGCATGGCAATGAGGTGCTCTATATGGGACACTCTAGCTTTAACATGATTGGCTCTGCAAGATGCAAGGTGAGCCAATGGTCTCCTTTGGCCGAATCAAAGGAATGGTTAGGGAATGTGGAGGAAGCAGCATTATTGAATCCAGCTCCCAAGTGATGCAGTACCATCTCTCTTTTATATATTTTTTATTTAGCAATTACCAAAGCCAAATTTTTGCTGCGTGTTTTGAACTAGGTTCCCTTGGTTTCTGTTCACATCACTTTCAGTGTTCTTTACTGGATTTACTCTTCTTTGTCCCTATCTGAATATTTAGCAATTCACTGACCTAATGGTATTGGCAGAACCAATCTTACATCCTTCCATAGGAGCCACTACTACCAGAAATTTGGCCACAGACAAAGTAATACCAGGATCAGCATCAGCAAGCTGGAAAGGTATAGAAACAAAGGAAACCTTGAAAACTCTACCCACAGCTCTCCCAAAGGGGCAGTCAGCGCACAGTCAAAGAAAGTATGGGATAATTGCCTGAGATCCACATGTAAATCTATCTGAGTAAGGTACTCCACAGAATCTACCCACCCCAAAAAAGCAGAGGGGAAGTATTTAGCATAGCCAAAAGAAAAAAAGGTAAAAGTTAAGGTAGTCTCCTGTGCAAGCACCCGGTCATTGCTGATCGGTCATCACTTGCACAGGTCATCACACCACAATGCTTACTAGGCAGACTATAGTTTATGGGATGGTTTGCCCTTGCCTTCCCAAAACATTACCAGCATCCTTACCAACCTTGCAAGGGTGGAAGGCTGAGTCAATCTTGAAATGGTTACCTGAAACCGGTTCCTATCAGGATCAAACTCAGGCTGTGAGCAGAGCTTAGATTGCAGCACTTGCAGCTTACTACTCTGTGCCATGGGGTTAAAAGAAAAGCCCTTTGATATTTTGGGACCATCCACTGAGGAAATTATGATGGAATGGTAAGAGGCGGTATAATACCAAAATGCAGCATGCAGTACAGTAGATGGGGGGAAGTGGAGCACTGCAGTGGCAAGAAGTAATAGTCAGGGGCACCACTTGTTGAACCACCAGTGGATTACAGTGTGGATAACTATGCTAAATCCTGTCAGTCAAACAGCAGCTGTGGCCTGCACATTGGCTCCAGTCTTCTGGCCCTCAAGCTGCCTATGATTGCAACAGCAGCCCATTTCATAACTGCTGCAGTTTCATCTGACTCATCTTCACATAGCAGAATCAGCTTGCATGACATCCAGAATCAACTCACATGGCGCCCTCTGCAGGCTCCACCCTCTAAAATCTCCAAGCATTTCCCAGTCCAGAGCTGGCAACCCTGGTGTACACTGAGTTAAAGCACTACTTCAGGGAGCTTTTACAATCTAAAATTTGGAAAAGGGACATAATAAAGGGAAGACAGGAAGGCAGAGTTAAACATGGGAAGGACATGCATCTAACATTCTTAGGCAATAGGGAGCAGAGGCAAGGGCCTTGAAGAAGGGTTTGAAGAAAGTGAAATTTTCTGGGATTCAGGAGGCAGTTCCAGACAAACAGAGCAGCAAGAAAAAAAAGGATGGAGTTCTTGGACTGAACAACACAGGGCATGGAGATGGAGGAACTGAAGTGTTCTGAAGTATTAGAGTGGGAAGGGGAGGTAAGCACTGCTGTGGAAGATTCTGAAGGCAAGGACAAATAAGGATCACCATTATCCCTATTGTCATGGAAATTCAAGGGTCAGTGTGATTTTCTACAAAGAAAGGGTATCAAAATAACCAGAAAGCTTTTCGATAACAGCATCTCAACACCATGATCACAGGAGGTTTCTGCCACCTAGAGACCATAATAAGTAATTTTCTAGGGTAGGGGGAGAGACAAGGAAATACTATAAACTTTTCAAAATCTGTATGCCATAGCAATTTGGTTTCCATAAGTGAGATGGGTTATTATACTTCTTGTTTTTCTTCTTTGGCCCTTTGTTTGAAAGTCTGCTTCCGCCACAGATTTGGGTTTGGTGTTATTAATCCCGGAGGGACCTCGCTAGTTCTAGGTCCGTGCTCTGTGACTTGCTACATGCCTCCAAGTATATTATTGCAGTTCTGCAGAAAATTAAGCCTGTATAATTTGAGAACTATAATTATTTGATTAAATTAATTGAAAACCAGTTAATCAACAAATGCATGTTTAATCAATTTGACAGCCCCATAGGATCAAAAAGAAATTAATATCGAAACTGACCAGAACTAGGAGAAATAACATTCTTTCCTTATCAGACCTTCATACCAAGATGTGGTCTGCAACTACCCTGGCAAATTAAAATGCACAGTTGAGTGTTAGAAAGGCAGCAGTGTAATATTTCCTTTTAAGTTGTAGATCAGGGGGTCTCCAATAGGGTGCCTGTGAACACCACGGCTCTTGATAACATCTTTCTGGTGCCCACCAAATGTCTTTAGAAAGTGAGCAAGGCCAGGTGGGATTTTTGCCCAGCAATGCTACTGACTGACTCTACAGATGTTTAACTCTACAGATTTCTTTGCCAGTAGCTGCCACCACAGGTGAGAGTGAAGGCGAACTGCAGCAGCCATTTGTGGCTGGCTCTGCCTTCTGGGGCAGCTATTTTGTGGTTGCATCAACCACAGTGTGTCAGAATTCCAAAGACTTAAAAAGGTTGGGGACTCCTGTAGACAGTATGCTCCAGAACATACAGCTATGTTTCATGGAACTTATATGGAACCATGAGCAGCTTACACAGCACTTTCCATAAGATTTTCAGAGGCCGTTTCTGCACGGCCTCCAGTCGCCCCCATGCCGCCAAGAGTTCTGGCGGCGAAAGCATTTCGCCTTAAGCGTCGCGAGCAGAGGCGGAGGCGGCAGACGGCAGGCGGCTCCGCCGCGAGGAGCCGCCTCTTCCCCTTCCCGCCCCCACTCGCGATTGTCCTGCGTCGTCACCTGCACGGGCATCGCAGCCCATGCGCTGCCCTCCGACCCCTGGAGGATTAGGAGGACGGTAATGAAGCTGCGGCAGCGCTTAACTGAAGCGATGCAATGAGATGAAATGGCGAAGACAAGCGTCTTCCTGGCGGCTGGTTCGCTACAGCGCCGCCAGAGAACTTCCTCAACAACAACCCTTTAAAGGGTTGTTGTTTGGCGACCTAGCGCCCGCCCTGGGGAGGAAGTGGAGTCAGATGCGCCCGCTGCTGCGTTGCAGCAGCGAGCGCTATCTGCGAAGCAACGCAGCCTGGAAGCGGCGTTTTTTACCGCCCCAGGCAAATGCGTTAATAAGGCTGTCGCGGAAATGGCCAGAGCTTTCATCCAGGAACTGGGGAGGGACTGTAGCTGACTAGTGTTGCAGGAAAGTTTTAGGGATGCCGTGGATCACAAAAATGGTTGTAGGTGAAATCAAGCCTGATTTCTCCCAAGGAACTAAAATGATTAAACCAAGGCTTTGCTCATATTATGCGGAGATAAGACTCATGGGAAAAGACAATAATGCTAGGAAAAACGTAAGGCAGAAGGAATAGAAGAGGACCCAACATGAAATGAATTGACTCAATGAAGGAAGTCATGGCTCTCAGTTTGTTAGACTTTAGCAAAGCTGCTAATGATAAGATATTTTGGAGGTCATTAATTCTATAATCATTAGTCTATAAATCCAAAGTGACTTGATGGCACTTAACATACATATGGAAGGCCCCATATTCAATCCCTTTGCAGTTGCAGTTTTTGCAGTTAAAGAATCTGGCAGAAGGTAATGAGAAAGACCTTTGGCTGAGCCCCGGGACAGCTACTGTCTGAGTAGACAACACTGACTATGATGGGTCAATGGCAGAGGTGAGATCCAGCAGGTTCTCACCAGTTCCCGAGAGTGGGTTACTAATTATTTGTGTGTGCCGAGAGGGGGTTACTAATTGGGTCTGCTTTTCCGTTAGAAATTCCATTAGGTCCAAAAATCATAAAGTCCTGTTGTTTCTTATGTGGCTGGTTAGCGAAGGTAGAAAACGGGATAATTCTCCCTGTTGGGCTGTTTTAAAAACATGTTTTAGAAATATGGTAAAGTTCTTTGTTTAAGGAAAGTCTCCTTCTTTTGATTTCTAGAAACAAAATTAAGCATTTGAAAGTATTAAGTATTTGACAGGCAGTCAATTAGAGGAAAAGTAGTTGTTTCTGTTGGCCGTAGACGATAGGACTTGCTATAATGAGTTTAAATTATGGACAGAAAGATACCAGCTGGAAATTAGGAACTTTTTTTTTACAGTAAGAGTTTTTTACAGTAACAGAGAAATTATTAATGCCCCGCCCCCAGAATGCCCGGCCACGCCCCCGTTGTGCCCCGCCCAGCCCCGTTGGCGCTACGTCACTATTTGAATCCCACCACCATGGGAACCTGTTACTAAAATTTTTGGATCCCACCACTGGTCAATGATTTGATTTAGTGTAGGGGGTGTGTGTGTGTATTCTTGCTAAGCATCAGCAAAGTTGCTGTAGCATGTGCCCTGTGACCTGAAACCCTTCAACCTTCTCTAAAGATGTAGTCTTATCCCAAATGAACATAACTAGAAGGGTCAACTTAGAGTCTGAGGCAGTCTATAAGCAGAATATTTGTTTCTATAGTTAGATAACTTCATTTGTGGTGGTGAGGTGGGGTTCATCATGCACCCAATCTTCCATTTATCCTTCTAAATGCCAGTGGCAGAATGGTTTTATTCGAGACCATCCAGGACTGCTGTCATGGTGGGTGAAGTCTGCAACCTGATACAGTGGACATCTAATCATTTCCTATACTAATAGCTTGTCATGGATGCCACTCCAGTCATTAATCCACACTTCCTGCTTACTATCTGAAAATCAAGCGGCAGTAAAGTGTGTGGAGCAAGTCATGCAGTAGGTCTCCTTTGGTGGGCTTCTAGCCATTTGTAGGCCAGGCTGCAGTTCAAACCTGCCAAATGCTGATGCCAGTCCTGACCGACAGGCAGCCAAAGGAGCTTTTTGCCTAATTGTCTGCCTTCTACTCCATATTAAGCACCTAAATATTGGTTAGCTTTCACAATGTTGCACCTCAGATAGTTTTTCTCAATTCCTAAGCAAGGAACTTGGCATGTGTGGAACATTCCAGAATAAATTCACTCCAGAACCAATCCTATTAGGACAATGGCTCAATTAGGGGTAATACCTTTTTCCTGGAAAGTTTCCCTTCCTTTTGCAGCTGATTATCAGATAAATTTTTAATAGGTAAAGCTTTCCCCATATATCCAAATTAGATGAAGCACTGACTACAGCATTTATTCCTGACAGATTTTTTTAAAAAAAGCCCTGCCAGATGCCAGGCATCAACCCCAGGTCCTCCAAATCACAGATTAACAATTTTCTCATTGGAGCATTCAGCAAACAACAATTTTCAGGAAATCTTGTTCGTTTCTGATTCTAATTTGTCCCACCACAAGGGCTCAGCCTGAGTAGCAATAACAAAAACCCCAAGGTTAGATGGGCCGTTATCTTAACCAGGAAAGTTCTCAGTGGACCATTGATCTGGAGGGCTACTGGTAGCCAGAAACAAGGACAGCCACCGGCCAGGCCTGAACTCAGCAGCCTCTGCAGTGCTGTCTCCCTGCCACCATGGCTGCTCAGCTTGGCTTGTTTCTGGGCTATTCAGATATCTCTACCCTCTCTTGCCCATTTCTCTTACCTGGGACAGTTGATCCACACAAAGAATTTCTGGGGTAAAAAACAGCAGCATTGATCGCGGTTCCCAACTTCCAGGCAATGCCTGGAAATCTCCTGGGATTACTACTGATCTCCAGGTGACAGAGATCAGTTCACCTGGAGAAAATGGCAGCTTTGGAAAGTGGACTTTAATGACATGCCCTGTTGAAGCCCTGCTCCTCCCCAAACCCCACCTCCCTCAGGCTGCATCTCCAAAATCTGCAGCTGTTTCCCATCCTGGAGCTGGCAGCTTTACTGTTGAGGCTGCTGTTGCCCCAATTGTAATGCACAAACAGCAATACAAGATAGTCCCCAGTGCTGGAACTCTGATTAACAGCCTACTCTCCCGTATCACTGAACAGCAGAGAACATGATGAAGTCATAAATTAGCAGAGTCCTTGAGACACAAGGGACTGGCTGGTGCAACCTGACCTCAGGAGACAGTGGCTGGAAAACACAGAAGACTGAATCAAACCAATTGTGTGGGTCTGGCCTGAATGTCACCAGTTGGGCTAGGCGGGATTAGCTGTGGGAGTAGCCCTACCTGGGAAGGGCATTTCTGTGAGTTTGAGATGAGGAGAGAGGCATGACTGGGGCCCTCTCTCAGCTACCAGATGGGAAGCAGCTGATGGGGATAGATTTAAAACAGATGCAGTCAGGAGTTGAGAGGAGGAAGAGGAAGGAGATAGGCAGATGCCATCCAATGCTGCAGAGGGTCCTGATGGAGCACAGCTAGGTGAGGGAACCAGGTGGCCAGAGGCAGGGAGTGAGGAAGCTCCCCTGTGAGAGACTTGACCTGTAACCATAGCCGGAAATAAAGCACTTTGCTGGAAATTACCTTTGTGTGATGCCCTCTGCGTAAGGAAACAGAGGAGGGTCCCTTTCCAAGCCTGCTAAAATAATTGATCCTGGTGACTACTATTCCCTGGGCAGCACCAAAGCAAGACCCAGCAGCTACAATTCCCTCACATCTTTCTCATTTCCTGCCTCTTCAGTTTCACACTTAGGCCCCTTCCGCACATGCAAAATAATGCGTTTTCAAACCACTTTCACAACTGTTTGCAAGTGGATTTTGCTATTCCGCACAGCTTCAAAGAGCACTGAAAACAGTTTGAAAGTGCATTATTCTGCATGTGCGGAATGAGCCTTAGTGACATTCTCCAGCTCATCCTCACCGAAATGGTAAACTTGTCTCTGGGCTGCACCAATTCAGTTTCGCTGTGCAGATTCACAAAACTGAATGTTTTCCATATTTTTTTAAAAAAAAACCTTTCACATTTATTTTCATTTCAATTTATTGGATTCATATCCCACCTTTTCCCAGCTGAGGCCAGGCTCAGGGCAACTTATAACAATTCAATAGACTATAATATAATATAATATAATATAATATAATATAATATAATATAATATAATATAATATAATATAATATAATATAATATAATATAATATAATATACATAATAAATCAAATGAAAACATAGAAAAATATAAATTATTGTCAGTCTTTAAAATCCTAGAAGGCCTAACTAAAAAGCAAAGAAGATCCCAGGGGGAGAGTTCTAACCTAGCCATCACTATCACATGTTTGGGTTTTGTATGGGGAAACACAAACTGAATTGGCAGCCATGTAACAGGTTTACCTAGCTGACTGTTTTCTATGTCACATTTGCTTTCATACGCCTCCTTGATGACCCAGAATCCCCTTTCCCAAAAAAAAATCAAAGCACAGAGCGCTGCTTTATACATTGGGTGAGATCACTGGATTATCAAGGTCAGCATTGCTTCAGGTCCATTGCCTGTAAAGTGATGATGTAGATAAATTGAGTGGTGGGCAGTGACTGAGACATTTTTAGCTAGGAAGAAGATAATTATATCCAAACAAAGAAGATGGCTAGTATCTAACTTTGTATATGTGCTTCTAAGACCAACCTCTAAAATTGCTTGTATGGATTTTGCTTGGACTCTCGTAGCAATATTTGTAATTCTGCAGCCAGTGGCCTAGAATGACTTCTTGAAAAGATACATTTCTGAAGTGATCTAACCCTTCAATGAATCCTGTGCTTTCACTTTAGATTTGTACCCCACCCCTCCTCAAGGTCACAGGGCTTGGGATGGCTCACAGACATTTAATAAACACATTCAACGATGGAAAAATATCTAAATCTTTAAAATGCAAGATAGTAAAATCACATCATCCCTTCAGGCAGCAATGGATTTGACAGTGAAAGAAATAGAGTATTTTCCCTTCAGTGCAGTTCTATTCAGTTTTTTCAAGCAAACTTTAAAAATTGGATATGCCTTTCACATGAAACAATATCTATTCTAGCAATATTGCTGTGAATGAAAGACAGAGAGAAAGTATCCAGCAGTTAATCAAATTATATGAACAGTAGCAATGAAAGCAGGAGATATTGTAAAGGGTGTCAGAAAAATTAAATGTTCCCATTTTTGCAGGGCTGCATTTTATACTAGTAACCTCTCTAAGGCAGAGTATCTTTCTTGATATCTTCTGTTGCCTTGAACTATAAGTGTGGCTAAAGCTTTATAACATATGGTGGAAGTGCATCATTCTGAAAGCAGGTGCAAGTACACATTTTTTTTAGCAAAGTAAGCATAGAAAAGAATGCAGAAGTTCAGTATCAAGTACATTATCAGAAACAATAACTGTTTTTTACATGGGCAATGCTAAGGAAATTCTCCAACATATGATGGCAAGGTTTGGTAATACAAGTATTTGAACTCACTTATCATAACTGAAACATTTGAACTCACTGAGATCATAACTGTTTGTCAAAGAAGCAGATTTCTTTTGCCAGTTGGTGAAGGCATGAACAGACTAGCTTGCAGTAATATATCTGTACTATGAAAGAATCCTGAAAGAAATACTAGACTACTGTAAGTATTTGTGCAGCCTTAGTATAACAGACTTCGGGATATTTGAAATAAAGCACCAATTTTAGAATATAACAACACAAAAGAATTCAGGCGATTGCAAATGCCTCATGCATAATGCCTTAGGAAACCATTCATACCAATTTGATGTATTGCTTCATGAAACCACATGTCTCTATTTTGGGCATAGTGACCAATCTTACAAATGTTCCACCATGTGGGGTGCTATGTGGTTTCCGGGCTGTATGGCCGTGTTCTAGCAACATTCTCTCCTGACGTTTCGCCTGCATCTGTGGCCCAAGCTGCATTCCTTCAGAGGGATCTTCTTGAGATCCTCAGTGATGCCAGCCATGATGCAGGTAAAATGCCAGAGAATTTGCCTCTGAAGACGGCAAACAAAATTGTTACAGGAAGCCCATGAGAAACCATACCTTAGAGCTCTAGCACCCAAGTGATTCCAGCTGTGAAAGCCTTCGACAATACATGTTCCACCATATGCCTGCTGCATCCTAGCTCAATACAGACCCACACATATTTGGGATCCGCTAAGCCACAGTGCACTCTGCTCACTGTGAAATGGTTAATCTCTACAAGGAGATTATCCAACACTCACTTTATCCCACCTCCTCCACCCTTGAGGTGCCAATCAGCCACCCTTCCCAACTGCCCCTGCACCTGGGTCTAGCCCAGTCATCCTTGTTTCCTTGGGCTAGGTAGCCCCTTTCTATCATCTCTTAGCCAGTTTCTGGTGATTCGCTAGTCTGTTTCTTAGCACTGACTGATGACGCTATAAGCCAGGGCCAGCAGAAGGTTTTATTTTGTTGCTGCTGCAAGGCCAGATACAGGACCAGGGATTTAAAAAGACTTGCTACTTAAACCAAAACAAGAAAAATATCTGATGGCTAAAAGTGCATTAATGTATAAAGGAAACAATTGGACTCATACACAAAAATGGGGAAAGAATAGGCAAAGCTACACAGAGAAGTACCCAAATGCTCTTCGTGAATATAGGGACTAGAGAGAACTACCACAAATCACAGTTTTGGTGGCACTAGAAGAGGAGGAGGAGGAGGAGGAGGAGGAGGAGGAGGAGGAGGAGGAGGAGTTGGGATTTATATCCCCCCTTTATCTCCTGTAAGGAGACTCAAAGTGGCTTACAATCTCCTTTCCCTTCTCACAACAAACACCCTGTGAGGTAGGTGGGGCTGAGAGAACTCCGAAGAAGTATGACTAGCCCAAGGTCACCCAGCATGGAATGCACATGCTAATCTGGTTCATTAGATAAGCCTCCAAAGCTCAAGTGGCAGAGTGGGGAATCAAACCCAGTTCTCCAGATTAGAGTGCACCTACTCTTAACTATTATACCACGCTGGCTCTACTACACTCCAGAAATAAAATCTTAAATCTCTGGAGGCTCTGCTCTGTACTGGCAATGTGCATAATATGACATCTCTGAAATGAGGTCTTTGTAGGAGTATAAACCAATCAGGAAATTTTGGATTAGGGTGAATAACATACAGGAAATGGTCAAACACACATTTGCTCTTGCACCTGTGACCTACCTACTGGGAGACTTGTCTATGGATATAAAAAGTATAAGGAAATTTAATGAAGAATACAATCATTTTAGTATTATAGTAAGTTTAGCAGTAGCTCAAAACAGCAAGCAATGCCAGGTGGAGAAAAAAGTTTAATAGTGTATGGTGTATAAAGAACATGGAACATGATGTAATGTTCATATTTATATGTAAATTATTTTTATATGCATTGGAATCCACTCTGAGCCTGTTTCAATGGGGAGATCGGGGTATCAAATTGAATCAATCAATCAGTGAACATATAAGTACATATTAGAGAGAAAGAGCTGGTTGCAGGCTATTATGTATAATGTGCCTTGGATTCATGTGAGAAAAGTGAACTATAAATAAAGTAAATAAATAAATATTTGTAAAAGGTTGGTATCCTTTTATTACTTTCTGGGGAAAGCACACTATTATTTTTATAATGGATTTGTCATAAATGAAAGGGGAGAACCATGAGAGTATGTATATGACAGGAATTCTATCAAATCAAATTCTTTATTGCAGTCAAAGACCAGCACATAATAATACAAACTGAGAAGTGCACTTATACACAGTCGGTGACCATTTACTAAAAGGTCAACTCACGAAAAAGCAAGTAGACAGGAATTCAAATTTGGCATCTTTGTCTGTGATTTTATACTTCTGTATGATATAAAAACTTTTAAGAATGAGTAAAGTATTTTTGCCATTGTTATCCATTAGATAGATGTTCTGCTGCTACCTAGTGGCTAGATTTTACAACACTCTTCCATAACATTTTTTACAAAATAGAAAGCTTCCCTTCGGCTATTGTACTCAGAAGCTTGGTTGGTGTACAAAGGATTTTATTTTAATTTATATAGCACCCCCTGTTCTTCCTTTAGAAGTCCGGCCTGGCCCAATTTCCCATCATCTCCCATCTGGGCACTGATGAAATCCACATTTTTTAGCTTCATTACTGATATAGGTGTCATGCTTTCAGACCAACTTCTGTATTCAGAAGTTTGCAACAACTGAAATAGGTAAGGCGTATGAATCCCAGTCCATTTATCCTAGAGAGATGTCCAAATAAGTCAAGGTTACAGAGATGCATTTTGTTTAAAAAATGCTTTAAAAATGCATCATGAATACCACCTGCTCAATCATATTTCGCAGAACTTGGAAAAAGCAAAATGCATGCATGTTAGAGGTTGTATTTCAAATCATACTTGGTCAATGGCATGTTTTTTAAATCCTCACACGTTTATATGGCATCAGTGCCATAGCAATTTTCATCAGTGAAGAAGCTTTCTCTAGGTATGGTGATCTGATTTTCATGAAAATATCAGAATTCCACCATTGTGTTGCATGTAGGAGGTACCAGGTTCAGTCTTTGGTAACTGCAGTTAAAAGAATCAAGCAAACTGATGAAAAAGACCTCTACACAAAACACTGGCAAGTGATGCCAAGAGACAAGAAGGAGCAATCTTAGGTATATTCAGAAGCAAGTCCCGTTCTATTCACAGGGATTCCTTCCAGGAAAGGGAGGATAGCAGCCACATTTTTGCAACAGTGCACTCCAGCATCTTATTTACATCCAAATGGAGGGGCACAAAAGGGCTAAAGTGAGTGGCACTGCCTTGCACCTGCATATTTGCCCTTCCTGGACATTTACCCTGGCGGAGGGATCAGATGCACTGTCAGTGACGTATCCTGCAGCCCCACTTTTGCAAAACCTGGAAGTCTGGACTACAGTGGGGCTGCGCTGGCATCCTGCTCAGACACCAGCATGGGGGGGGGGGGCAGGGTCAACAGTCATCTCCCACATGGGATTGAGGGCCAGGAGCATAGCGCCCTGGCCCTTGGACTTATGTCACCCTTTTGGTGGCTTATGTCCTGTATATCCTCTGGGGCTTTCCAGTGGCCAGGGGGAGGGGTTTTCAGGGCTTTTCCCTGCCTCCATTCTGCCAGAAAGCCCTCTTGGAGGCATCAGGGCAGCACTGCATTGGCACCATGGCCTGCTGCCTCCAGGTTTGGATGTGGTTGCTCAACTGGGCTCTCAGATACTTGGGATGCAATATTACCACACCAGCCCTGTGTATGTGTGTGAGATTGTGCTGCGACTTGCATTGTATGTGTAGTGGGACTCCATACGTAGTGGCCCAGTTTAAATGAGAATATGGAAGCATGCAGTGCTTCCTTACCATCAGCATCATATGCAAATCAGATTCAACTGGGAGGTTAAAAGGAGTCAGAATAGGTTTCAAGAGCAGTCTTATTAGGATGATCCTGATCTGCTTGGCATGACTATCACAGATAAGATTCAGTCAGTTGGTCAAAGAGAGAGGACACTATGCACTGTCTATTTCTCCAGCTAAGAATTCAGACTTCTCTTTGAGGAACAAACACCCACAGTTCTATCCCCCCATCAGTTACTCAAAGGCTTATATAGAATGTGAGCACATGAAGAGGCAACCCAACAAAGCAGCAGCAGCAAGCCTTTATTGGCATATTCAACAGTACAACAATAGTAAAAAAAAACATATACAGTACAGGAAATAAATGTTAAGTGGAAGGAAATCTACTGGCATTTAGTAATTTCCAGAAGAAAGTCTGCCACTATCATACAAAGAGAAGGATCAGGATTGTCCAGCAAGTAGTGGAATGAAAATAAATCAGGGAGATTGGGTAAATGTAAAGGAGTAAGATTCACATACTTGGATCTGATTTCCTTGAATCTGAAACAGTGTAGTAATTGGTGGGCCAGAGATTCAACTGAGCCATCATTACATGGGCACAATCTATTAGCCTTTTCATGCTTGTTAAATCTGCCATATAACAAGGCAGAAGGCATAACATTAAACCAGGCTAGCATTATGGCTCTTAGGTGACAACCCAACAAAGCTAAAGTGAAAAAGTTTGAACCTCTGACCTGTGAAACATCTGCTGGTTCCTAACTGAATGCCGTGCTACTGCAATTCTGCTTCTAAGGGGCAAATACACTGTATGTGCGACATGAGTGTGGCAACTGGTAGCCAACAAATCTGTCATTACACATATGATCAGGGGGAACTCACCTCCAATGTGTTCTGTTGCTGCAGTCGGTTCGAGAGTGCTGCAAGGGAACGGACTAATTTTTACAGGGGAAATTGTCTAAGGGCCTCTTTGACCCTCCTGTGGAGCTTGCAGAAGCAGCAAAAATCCCACTACAGCTGTTTCCACTAATCAAAATGGCATGGGGGGGGGGGGAATCTGAAAGCCTCCTCCCCTGCAGTTCTCCTGAGCCAAACAGAGCATGTGTCTACAAGCTGGGTTGGGCACGTGTGACCTGACTCATGTCAGGCATATCATGTTTTTGGGCCCTCAGATGAACACAGATCCCTACTGAAGTACCATTTACTTTTGGGAGCTGTGTCATGTCCAGCTTTACACTATTAGCTATAAGAATTTGGGACCTGTTTCTTATACTGGAAAATTGTGGGTTTCAGCTTGGCCAGAACAGGCAATTATCATGGTGGATGGGAGGAAGGGAGTTATAGGCTGATTACAAACAAAGTCTTTGCTGTGGAAGTCAGTGTTCACTGCAGCAAGATTTCTTGTTCGGACGTATTTTCTGGAGTCCCACCTTCACTTTTCCCTCTCTTCATGGCAAGCGAAACCAGTTTAGCACAATTTAAATCTTGCTTTGCTACCAGAGTGGGGCCGATTTGCCAGTAGACAAAGCTTTGCCCCAGACATCTTCTCTCTGCCTATGGCCAGAATTTCTGTTTTTGATCTCTTTGACTATCTTTTAGGTAAGCATCCAATGACAGAAAGAGCCGAATAAAAATAACTGTAAAAGTTCTTCATAAATCCAGATATCCCTGGTAGAACAGAGGCATCATAAGCAAGAAATTCAAGAATACTGTCTGATGTTTATGCAGCTTTAAATAACCCCTTTTCAATCTTACAGTCTTACAAATATATGCAACAAACCATGACTTTGTAAATTAACCAAAGGGGGGGGGGGTGTCTAGATGTGGTCTCAAGGTGTTTCAAGAAGTAGAGATTGTTGAGCATGCTTGAAAGTCAGTTAAAGGGGAAAAAGGGGGTGGTCATATTAAAGCCCCTACAAGCCTAGAGTCCCTGGAAGGAGGCTATCTGGGGAGACTTCCAAATAGTGTTCCCTTCATATGATTTCTCACAGATTACTTACCAGTTTCTTCTTTCTTATTGTTATTGTTTTCTGATCCTGGCAGCAGATGGCAACATAGTCTAACAAATGAAACCAGCATCATGGGGCCTCTCTCTCTCTCTCTCTCTTATTGCTTTTCATAACTGAATAATTATCACCTAGTTTTCTTTGTTCTAAATTTAAAACTTCCCAGACATTATATGACATTCTTCATGTGGAAAAAGCTCCAACCCTCAGTCAGTTGTTCTTTTCTTTGCCATTTCCATGGACCTGAACTGCAGATGGTATTCTAAATGTGGGGGAACCAAATGTTTGGTGTAATATTATTATCTTTCTTGCTTCAATCCCTTTTCCAAACAGTGATTAACATAATTTTAGAGAATTTAAATGAGACATTGCCAATCTGAAAATGATACACAGTTCTACCAAAGGATCCCTTTTCTGCATTCAGGTGCATGCAGAATTGAAACGTGGGGTTCCACATAGTACTCACAGAGCATTAGGTCCAGTTCCATGCCCAAGAGACTCAAATGACTGCTTAGGATGACACAACTAGGAGGGTGCCAACATGTTGCTAGGGGTAAGATTGCTTATGTTTGTTATTGGTCCTGACTTGGCATCAGCTGATTCAAAGCACTCATTAGAGAGCTGCTTAGAGTGGCAAAATACCTTAATCCAGATGAGCAATGCCTGTCTTTGGCCCCTTCTGCACATGCAGAATAATGCACTTTCAATCCACATTCACAATTGTTTGCAAGGGGATTTTGCTATTCCACACAGCTGCAAAGTGTATGGAAAGTGGATTGAAAATACGTTATTCTGCATGTGCAGAAGGGGCCTCTAAGGCAAGATTCTTGTCTGAAGCTGTTTAATTATCAGTTATTAAAGTTCAGCTGATAATTCGCCATTTATTCAATAGTGTCAAGAGAAAAATGGCCAGTCAGCAAAGAAGAAGACATAAGAGCCCTGGGAAACTATAATAGCACTCTGGTTATCCACACAAGACAATCTTGTGTTGACATTCCGCACAAAATGCCACATGGGTCTGGGGGAAGAAAACATACGAATCCACACACAAAAAGCGGAGTGCTGTGTATTGGTCCCATTGTCATCTGAATTGTCTATTAAAAATGAATAAATGTGTTATGGCAATTCCAGGCTAAATAGTTTATATAGAACCAGCCTCTTTTTCTCTGAAATGTCCTAAATTGGTGCTTGGGGTCAGTAATGGACTGTATAAGTGCTAGTAACATAAACTTTAATCCAGATAAAATGAAGATGGTGGTGTTTACACTATTCTGGAGAGGTTTACACTCGGGGGGCATTTGGATGAAACGTTATGGCTGCATTTTTAGGTACATAATCTGCTGCGTAAAGTATCTTCCATCTGCTTTAGCCAAAAATGCAGCCTTTATTGGGTAGAAATTTTCTTACCATGATTTTCCATACTCAATTACTGTACATGCGACTACCTTTTGAAGACCATTTTTGAAGAATATTTAGAAACAGCAGCTGGCTCAGATTACAGCAGCCAGACTGTTAATTGGGACTATCGATAAGAAATATATTTCCCTGGCATTAAAGGCTATTCACAGCCTCCCAGTTTGTCTAGTTACATTTGAGAACTCTCTTTCCCTCTTTGCCATAAAGTCACAGCTGTTTTATTGTGACCACTTAAGGTTTTCAAGGCAAGAGATGTTTTGGAGGTGGTTTGCCATTGCTGCCTCTGCATCACAACCCTGCTACTCCTAGGAGATCTCCTAGCCATATACTAGCCATGGTCAGCGCTAAGAGTGTGTGCTAAGACTGGCCCAAGATCACCCAGCAAGCTTCCATGCCATGAGTGGGGATTTAGACCAGGGTTTCCTAATCTGACACCTTAACCTCTACACATGCTAGTTCTCTGTATTTACCTATGTATAAATTATGTTTGTGCTACTTTTATCATTTTGGTTAGTGGATGTGAGCTGGTATAGAGATTTATTGCAGTTTTGTACTGTTGCTTTAACATTTCAATTATCTACCTTCAGTAGCACCTTCAACAGGAAATGGAACATCAATACAGAGAGGTTCCTAGAGGTGGCAAAGGACTACGGCTCTCAAGCTGCTCTTCCAATAGCTAAAGGGAGTGGGATGTGACTCATTTGGGCTCCTCTAGAACACATCAGAGCTGGCAGGGCTAAATGTTAGATCTCAGAACCTTAAGCCAGTAAACAGACTCTGAAGTATCGAGCAGTAACGTTTATTGATGAGGCATTGAAGCACCATACTTGGCAAAGCCAGTTCTTGCAAAACTGGCATTCACAGTCCCCTTTATTCACCACTGGAAGCCCCCCTCTCAAGAGTTTGTGAAAAACAGTCTTTGGAGCTGAGGCGCCCCAAGGTCAATGGCAGATAGCAAGAAAGAGCCACCTGGCTTCTTGCCCCACGAGATAACTGTTGTAATTGTGTTCTCCTGGGACAGAGGTATTAGGGGAAGCCTAGTTGTCCACAAAGTGTGTGAAGCCATAAAGTAAAGATCAAGGAAAGAATGCACAGCTTGCAGTGGCTACATATAGCAGACTGGTAACAGATATCCTACTAGCAGCATTGATTTGTTGGCTTAAGCAAATACATTGAATTGGGAACACATTTTAATCACATAGATAACGTCCCCTGACACTAAAAAACATGAGCCTTCTCTTCCTATTGCTAAGGGGAAAGTGTTCATACATGTGCATGCACATGGGAATGGGGTGGTCTACAATACTTGCCTAGAATCCCCAAAGTCCATCATAAGTCTTGAGTCAGTTTAGATTCCAGCAGATATATCTAAAGTTAGGAATTTTGTCCCACTATGTTTTATGTTCAATTCTATCTTTTAAAGCAGAAATTAGACTTACTTCAAGTTAAACTTCCAGTTGCACCTGCAATTCTGTTGGCCAGTCATCATTTTAGAGAGTTCTTTGTTTAGGCTGAGGGAGAACAGCAAGTGGATATTTTATGGAAGTGGAGAAAACAAAAGTAAATTTCCAAGACCTTTTTAGCCATTCCTTCTTCTTGTTACACCTTGCTCTACTATAAAGCCAGAGATTCATGCATGTTTATCAGAAAGACTCATGGGATTCAGTGAAACTTCATTCTGGTTTAGGATTATACTGTTAATCAGCTACTACTCTTTGCTTCTCAGAACTTTGCCTGCCTGACCCCTTCTTAATTCATGACTTTTTATTAATGTTCCCTAGGTAGCTGAAAGAGACTAATGTTCCACTGGGGCAAACAGTCAGGACTTTGCATCAATCACATTATTTACAACCATCTAGTTGATTTCTAAGAGGGACAAGTTGCCATCTCTCTCCCATAAAATGTTTTCTTCATGAAGCAATATTTCTTTTAAAGAAAGGATGGTCATATCTTGCTACCTCCAATGCTTGCTCACCTGGCTAATAAAGCTGATTGAAGTCCCTTAACGTCCTCAGGGAGTTTCCTTCCTAGTTTTGAAAAACAACACTTTAGGAAATTGAAGGTGATGTCATGCAACAGAAGGTAGGCCTGCAGGAAAGTTCTAGGTTTTTGGAGTAGGAAACTAAATTTTATTTACACTTGGCCATAAGGAAGCAAACAATGAAGAAGGTACACAAAGACATGAATTAAATATTTGATTGGAAAAATAATTTCTGTTCTGTTCCCCAAGCAAACTGAAAATCAGGTGTCTTGCGCTTGGCCAGAACAGAGTGTAAGACCCACAGACAAATAGTATCAGTTCAAAAATGGTTGTGGTGGGTTTTCCAAACTGTGTGGCCGTGGTCTGGTAGATCTTGTTCCTAATGTTTCGCAATGCACAATGCATAAATTATGTGTGTAACAGACTTCTCTTTGTGATACACCTCTGAAGATGCCAGTCGCAGATGCAGGCAAAACATTAGGAAAAAGATCAACCAGACCATGGCCACACAGCCCGGAAAACCTACCATAACCAGTTGAATCCGGCTGTGAAAGCCTTCAACAGTTCAAAAATGGTTAATATTGAAAGCTTAGGACTCTTCCTCCCATGAAGTCTATCTAAATACAGAATGCTTTCAATGCTGGAAATGTCTGGAGATGATTTGAAGAATTTGCAGACATCAATTCTTTCCTTAACTACTTCTAAGGAAGTCTGTGCTGCTTGTACTGCTTCTGAGATCTCCCGGTGTCCTCTACTTGGACACTGTTTCCTTACAATTCTGTTGAAACTGGATTACTTAAAATATCATGGATGTTTTATGCAGTGGCATAGTGCCAAGTGGGTGGGGTGTGTGCGACACACTGGGAGCGTAAAGGAGCAGGGACATTCTGGGGCAGGGAGGGGTGGGCAGGGAAGGGAGGGGCACGGGGCGCATGCGTGTCCCAGGCGCAGTTTCCCCTTGCTCCGGCCCTGCATTTGAGATATTGCTTTTCTGAGCCCTCCCCAGACACTTGAACAACTGAACAAAACTGTAAAACAGGAACTGCTAACCAATAAGTATGCCTCTAGAGGGTTTCTTAAAGGGATAGGGTCTAACTAAGGTTCCCTTTCATAGAATCTGTACAAAAGGCAACTAAACCCATTCTAAGGCTACAACTGAGGCTTAAATAAGGAAAATAGGGAGGGTGACTCTGGAGCATGACAGTTCCATTTACTTTTATTTCTAACAGATATCATATATCCATATTCCTGCCATGCTGACATTGCGCAGGACAGCTGCTTGTATTTTCTCACTATATTATGGAATTCAGAGTGCACTCTCTTCCTTTACCACAAGCCATAGATGCATTTAAACATAGTCCTTCATACATGGACTTGAATGCATAGACTGACAGTGGAACAGAAAAGAAACCACTGTGGGACAAAGGCAATACAGGTTAGATACCACTATAAATTATTTTTTAGATGCACACCAGGGTCTGAATCTTGCAACAATGGGCAAAGGAAATAGTTGTGCACAAATAAAAATCTATCCTAATTCTGCATGAGGGAAATGCAAAAAATTCCCTCCATAATAAATTATGTAGATCAACAAATGTGACAATGTTCATTTTTCATATAACCTCTCAGTTTGTTTGAAATATCATAAACCTGATCTGTGATGCAGACTTGCAATTTTTCAAATTTTCATTTCAAAAGTATTGTTTGCTTTCATTATGTTTTTTATTCTGTGTTTTCATTTCCATTGCAAGCACACGATTTTCCTCCTCCCTCTCTTCTATATCACTTAGTGCTCATGGGTAGGAGGAAGAGAAAAAAAATATTTGTGATAAATCTCAGAGTTTAATAAATGTAGACCCCTGGTTCATTAAGCATATGTATGCTGTTGACTAGCTAGTATTTCTTGGATTTTATTTTCAAAAGTGGCATTTAGGGTAATAAATGGGTGCATGAATATTGATGAAGCAAAAGGTTACAAGAGTGGAAAGATAATTCAGAGGCAAGGCTTTGAGATTGAGCTGTTCAAAATCCCAGTTTTAGTTCTGTCAACCTAGCAGCTGCCAGCAAACCAACAAAGCACTTAAGCACCTGATTAAATCAATACTGCTTTGACTAATTCTACTTTTGCTCTGCAAGTAATATGCTTCAATTATATTGAAGTCATTTGACAGATAAACAGAGGAGTTTGTATCTGATGGGAAACATTTCTAACAGGATATGACAAAATGTCAGGTTTGTATATTTTGCCTGTGCCTTGTTCTTCAACTTTTTTGGCTGTTGTCATCGATATGGCCTGGTCTTGACCAGCAGGATAATGGAGGGTGCTTCTGCAGGCCAGAAACTGAGCTACTATATTATTAGTAATTTATTATAATAATATCCAGTGGTGTACCTGGGGAGGGGGCATGAGGTGGCTTGAGACCCAAGTGCCACTTGCCTGGGTCTCATTAGACAGAAAGTTCCACCAGGCATGGGCCAGAGCTGAAGAAGGCCCTGGTCCTGGTTGAGGACAACCAGATAGTTCTGGGGTCAGGGACCATCAGCTAGTTCAGGGGTAGGGAACCTGCGGCTCTCCAGATGTTCAGGAACTACAATTCCCATCAGCCTCTGTCAGCATGGCCAATTGGCCATGCTGGTAGGGGCTGATGGGAATTGTAGTTCCTGAACATCTGGAGAGCCGCAGGTTCCCTAGTTATTTCCCAAAGAGTATAAAAATCTCTGGGGGATAGACCAAGAGAAGCAATCCCACAGATTTCAAATTTAAGAATCTAAAAACCCAATAAAACCATCTAAATCTTTTATATCTACCAATGTGGCAGGTATTTCACAATCATTTCACAATCAAGTCTCCCAATGTTGGATGATAAGAAGGGAGAGCATTTAGGGATAGGAACTCTGCCATGAGATGGGGGAAAGGGGATGGGGAGAGAGAGAGTGGACCCCAGATGGAAACCAGTTCTAAGCCATTAGAACTGGAAGCAGTATAGACAACTATTTCATAATGGTGATACAAATAAAACTATCTTCAGCCATAGGCCTGGTGAAAGAGCTCCATCTTACATGCTTTGCAGAATTATGGTCCTGCAGAAGGAGGGTGAATTGACTGGAAGGTTCGTCTAAGGCAGTACTTGATTATCACCTGCTGGTTTTTGAGTGATATATTTTAGTGTGTGCATGTAATTGCTCTCCTTTAATTATCTCTGAAGCAGGAAAACTAGTTACATGCCTAGGAATTCTTAATTCCACACCTATATCTGAATCAGACCTGACCAGAGTCATCCAGAACACAGTGTGTATTCCTTTGTTTTACAGTTCTTTGTATCTATCCAACCAAGGTACAGCTTTATACATGTAGAATTCAAGTATTATTTGTGTGGACTGGATGCAAATATATAGCACAGACAAGCATATGCACATCCCATTATACATTCTCATGAGTCATGAAAGAAATAACTATTTTATTTCTAAAAATGACAATGAATATATCATGGGCTTACAGCCTGGGCCAAGTCCCTTGGACCTCTGGGCTCCAGTAAAATATACCAATCTCTCCCCATGGTTAGGCTTTGTTCACGCTTTCCAGAATAGGAACCCTAGGTGAATTCAAAGCAACCCTAAGTGAAATCAAAGGTCCTTAACTCTATTTTGTTTTGTTAAAGTGGGAATGTTTTCCAGTCTGTGCTGCTTGTCTATTCCTTGCTTCTTGTGAATAATTTTTTACTTCCTTTGCAAATATCATAGGCATAATCTGGAGCTAATCTGGGCCAGGGTGTTCTGATTCTCTTCATCTTTAACTCCCACACTCACCCTGAATATGGAGGGCAATTTTAAGCCCCTAGCTTTATTTTCTGATTAGTTATGCCTACCACAGACAGACAGGCATGTGGATCTATTTTATGATTAAAGGCGGATTAACATTGGGCTGATTTTGCAATGCCCGAAACAAAGCTCTTAGATTGATATCTGCATTTATGTTAGTATTTTTCTGTAAGGTGAGAGAAGGCAAGCATGTCTGTTCCCTCTTGCAAACCAGACAATGACAACTTGGGTGTCATTTTCAGAGCTTCACCAATTGAGGCAAAAAAATATACCTTGGTTCATGAGAGCTACTGAAAAAGGGGAAATGCTTCTGTACTCTGTTGCTTGACACAAGTGATCACTTGAATTAAAGGACAACAAAGGCTACTTCTTTATGGCAGGAAGACAAATAACACATTTTGGTCCCTTAGATTTTAAAAAAATAATGTAATACAGGAAGCAATGCTACTGAAATTATCGTGGCTGAAAATGTAGATATTCACTGAAATTATCTGTTAGATGCACATTTTGCTATTCTACACTAGTGCTATTCTCCATTTTTATCAACTGAAAAATGTAGCATCTGCACTGCTGTGTTTGCATAAGGCCCTGTTATTTTTCCAATTCCTGGTAATTAATATTTAGCAGCTGTTAAATGATAATCAACTAAATTATCTGCTTTTTAGAATGTACAGAATGTTCCAGAATCATTATTTGATATGGCCTGCATGCCAGCTGAGATTTCCTTCTCAGGTCCTGATCTCTATGTCCCTGCTTTCGGATGGCAGGAGGATGGTGATGAAGTTTTATTCACTAGTGACAGTTCACCTTTGGCATGCCCTCCCCTTGAGGTTCACTGGCGGCTACTTTCCTTTCCTGTCCTTTCAGGACCAGGCCAAATTCTGTTTACCCAGGCGTTTAACTAAAGAGTTCAACCTTTTTTAATGTTTTATGCGCTACTTCTTCTTTAGGAGTGTTTTGTTAATACCATTTTAAACTGTTCTGTTGCTTTATGTGCGTTTATGCCTTGACTGGCTTTTAGAGGTAGGATTTTTAAAATGATTGCTGCCTGGATTGTATTGTTATGTTTTGGACTGTTTTGATTTGTTTTTACTGGTTTTGTTTTATTGCTGTGAACTACATGAATTAGTTGCACAGAGGCTGCATACACAATTTCTAAGTAAATACACAATTAATAAACAACCTAAGGTTGCTGGATCTCATGCTTTGACTCACAGAATTAGATTATCAGCTCATTATTAGGGTGTCAGAATTGCAGGCTGAAATCTTAGAGCCATCTTCTAAAACATCTCTGTGTGACTGCCTGCGCTAAACTACTGCTCCTGTAAATTGGAGACGGGAGGCAATAATAAGGCATGAGCTAACTACATTAACTAAGTATATTTATTCTTATCTCATCCAAACATTTTGACTGTGCCACCAGGAAGTGTGTGGCATGAACTACATTGACTTGGTCTTGAACCTTTTTAGTCATAAACCCTACCCTCTGGAATGAGCTATTAGATGAGATATGCATTTCTTTATTGCAGATTCTCAGGAGCGTACTCAAAATATTTCTTTTTTACCTAAGAGAATGGTGTGGAGTTTGTTTAATGCGTACTTTCTAGAAGGTATTGCCTGAAATTGTGATTTTGACTTTGCAGGGCTGTGGTATTTATACTTTTGTCATAGGGCTGAACTAGAGAAAATGGTTTCCCCAAGTGTGCCCTGGCAATGTATCAACATTTTTTAGAGTCAGTTCTCACCAGGGAACTCCTTTTAACATCATCCCAAGGACCTGATTTTGGTCAGAACCACCGTGGCGAAGGGGGAGGATGGGCTCCTGCCTTCTCCCCACTGCCAGTTTTTTGACCCATCTGGGTGGGGGAGATTATTTGCCTTTTTCTACAGTGCCATTTTGGATTGGAAAAATGGCACCGTAACAAGGTTCTCTAATAAGAATTCACTCTGTCAAATGGCAGTGCATTCCTGCAAACTCAGGGAAACCATCTCGTCTAGTTTGACCCATAGTATGAGCTGCTGAAGAAATTCTATAATGATGGTTCTGAAGTTAAGAAAAGATAGAATGAAAATATTTTAAAATAAATACATAAAATAATGGCCATGTTACTTTTTAATGTGTAATAAATAATCATTATCTTCAAAGTCAAGCACCATTAGTATCACTATTAGTACAGCTATTAGCAACATAACAAGGCTTGCCTCATGATAACACAAGGCCCTACCACACGACATTATCCATGAGACTTGGTTTGTGCTGGAGTCTTGGTAACCCAAAATGTATCAAAGCTGAAATAAATATGCTTTGAAAAATTCTCCTCTTAATTCACATTTGTCACTTTTGATGTAAAATGTTCTCTAGATCAACGATCCTATGGCTCAGGAGACACATGACATGCCACCTGTGAGGGACCTAAGGAAAATAGCATATAAAAACTGGATTTCAGATAATGCTACTTCAAAGCTAGAAGCATGCAGAGGCAGAAAAATTCGATAGGAAAGGGTTAATTCTTCACAGAGCCTGTGTGAGTGAGTGTCATGCTGGAGTGGGTGGAGTTTAGAATTCAGTCATTGTTGGTTCTAGGATTATTGGTTGGAACTCTTGGAACCTGAGAGTTCAGATATATTTATTGTCTGTGTATAGACCTGTGGTGTTGGCAGGGAAAGAATATTTGGGGAAAAGTTTATTCCTCTCTAATTAAAGAGATGTGTAAATTTCTACGGAAAGAAGAATTCCTAACCCAGGTTCTAAAAACAGAGCTGTTTCAACTCTTGAACTGTGCATAGAACTATGGGAGTTGGCTGAATGAGAGAGATGGTGCCAGAAAAGGACCAATCTCTAGCCAGGAGTCTCTCCTCATAGGGAATGGATTCCAGACCTTACGATTTTGATCACCCTCCTGTGGACCCTATGGCACCCCACTAGTTACTTTTGTGTGATCACTAGGCTGCTGACCCAAGGAATGGGCTTAGTCCCCTTTTCAATGATACCTGAGCCTGTCACAAATGGATAGGACCTGCCAGAAGGTGTATCAACTGAAGCATAACATCCAGACTGCAAGATGTCATCATCATTATGCATACCACATTGGTCAGGCTGTACCTGGAGTATTGTGTGCAGAGTAGAGCAGGTGGACAGAGTAGAGAATGTGGACAGACAGGTGCAGAGAAGAGTGACAAGGATGATCAGGGACCTGGAGTCCTAACCCTATGAAGAAAGCCTGGGGGGGACTTTGGAATGTTTTGTCTGAAGAAGAGGAAGTTGAGGGAGATCTTGATAGATCCTTCTAAGTATTTGAAGGGCTGTCAGCTTAGAGGAGGACAGGGAGCTATTCCTAAAGGCAACAGAGGATAGGACTCACAATAACGGGTATTGTGATATCAGGATATTAGGAATTTTGTTTACATCAAGAGTAGTTCAACAGTGGAATTGGCTGTCTGGGGAGACAATGAGCTCCATCCACCTTTTTTTTTAAGCCGCCCATTCCTGAAAGGGCTCAGGGCGGCATACAAGCAAATTCACAATAAAATACATTTGAATTTAAATACATTTAAAACCCAATAAAAACATCACTACAATACTTCAGCGGAACTAAAACCAAGATGCCGATCTTCTTTTTGGCAGTCCTCAAGCAGTGGCTTGATGAACACTTGTCAGAGATGCTTTAAACTAATCCTGCACTGAGCAGGGAGTTAGACTAGATAGCCTGTATTACTCCTTTCAACTCTATGATTCTGTGACATCTTGTTATGTTCCCCTTTGTTTAGAAATCAGGAATAGGGTTCCTCAGGTTCCTGCTCTTGGGATCACACTGCAGAAATTAACATGTTAAAAATAACATCCATTTATTAGGGATTGGAGCAGCTGGTTTCAGGACAAGGGAGTTCATGCAATCTACAAATAGAATTGTCTGAGCAATGACTTTACCTCATGAGTTTAAACCAACACACACATGCACAAATATTGGGGCAGGGTAGTGCTGGGGGGAGGGGGTGGAGGTGGGGGGTTGGGCAGAGAGAACTCATGCATCCAATGCACAAATACATGACAAAAATAATACCAACTCAACAAAAAGTCTAGAAAACTTGGTGCTTAACTCTGAAAAGGCTCAGTATTCGTTGAACCAATATGGGGAGGTAACTTCATAACATGGACACCGTCAAAACCTTCTATAGTGCTTACTTGCCTGGTTTCACATATTGGTCAAATGTGCTGCAAGGTCTTTGATCAGAGCTATCGGGAAGATTTGTAAAGGAGCAGATAACATTTCCTTTGTATCAGCTTTTGTCCCACCAACTCACATTTCAGCCAGCCTCCTGAATTAACCTGGTTGAAGAATTGTTACTGGAATTTGTGTGTTTCTAAGCAATGTGACAGGAACGATAATGTTGTGGCCCTAAATGTGCCTTACTCTGGGTTGGATGTGACCCTTGTTGTTAATGAAATGAAAGGTCATGGACTGGGCATAGTTGAAAGGGACACAAAGATAATCAGGCTGTTTAATGCCCCCTCAAATGGATCATGATTAATCCGCTGTCTTTAAATGGTTTGATGATAAACTAAACTCTGCTTCAATAATGGGATTTATGAGTCCCAGTTTAATGGTGATTCCATGTTAGAAACTTCAAGGAAATTATTACTGACATCAGCAGACACGATTAACTATATCCCACCTGTTACATGAGCAAATGCTTTATAAAATGTATAATTTGATGTGTGATATCAAAGATATTTTGAAGACATGTTTGTCAAGAAGTTCCTTTAAGCCTGTCAGGACTAAGTTTCAGTTTTGTTTCTTCAAATCCCCTGGTTCCTGCCGCTCCAAAGGACCACCCACTCACATACCCTATATATACTGGAACTGAGGGCAAGAACCCTCAGTTCCAGCACCCTGTGGCTAGGGTGACATAAATCAATAAAGTTTGTTCCTTTTCATAAAGTCGACTTTGTTTGAGTGTGTTCAGCCTTACAAAGCCAGGGTCTCTTCCTGCTTGCCAAGCTCTATCTCTGCCTCCAAAAGGGAACTAGAGTTTCTCAGCCAACCCCTTAAAGTAGGTGAGTTTAGTTATCCGGAAGCATAGCAATAGCAAGGCACTGGGATGGAAGCAACCAGCACACTGGGAAGAGTTGAATAGTTTTATTTTAAGCTTGTGCAGAGTCAAATAAATAAAATTAGCAAGATGCTGTACAAACAATCAAAAGACCTACTCCCTGAGCCATAATTCTTTCCAGCAGCAACTCTGGCACATAGAATATAGTTTCAAAGTGTTACCTTCCCAGCTCACTCTCTCCAAAGGCGCTCCAGCCTAGCCAGCCCTCTCCATCCTTTTCCAGGGGTCCAGCCAGTGCCCTCAGACCGGCGGGAGGCCTTTCCAGGAAGCATGCAACTCTTTACATACACTCTTTATACCAATACTGGCAGGTCGGGATTCAGCTAGTACCCAGTCAAATGTAAGGGCACTATACCCCCACCCCTTCAGAATGACACAGCAAGATGACTGCAGCTGGTCTTTTGCACTGGGCCTCAGGGAAGGAGTCATAGGTCCATTATACATGGGCCAATTACATATAATGTACTTGTTGCATTATGGGGGCAAGTGTCCATTGCAGCAAGATTTCTTGTATGGACATGTATCCTCAAGCTGTGCTTTCACTTTCCATTCTCTCCATGTCAAGCAAGATCACTTGGTGACAGCTGCTTCAACTAACAGAAAAGAAGCTCAATCACACATCACCAACTTCTAATTCTCTTGATATTTTGAGATATCGATATAAAGAGAGATTGGAAATAACAAGCCGCTGTCCTCCAGCGGTAGCAGCACCAGCAGCAGGAAGTGTTGTGGGGAGGGGAGGGTGAGAGAATATCTGCTATAGGATGGTCCCCTTCTTTAGTAGTTTGTGGTTCAAGGAATTGCTGTGCCTCTTTCATATGGGGTGGGGGGGGAGATTTACTTTTGGATCAGTAGTATTGACCTAAGTGCAGTTTAAAGGACTAAGCCAGGAATGTTGACTACCGGGTGTAATGAGGTCTGTGCCTTTGAAAATTACTTAATGGGTGGAGTTAAGAGAACCAGGCCTGGAGAGCTCTCTGGAGAAAAAATCCAGGGAAAGGTGGGAGTGCCTCCTCCTGTATAAACAGAGAAACACAAGAAGAACCCTCTGCAAGCCCACTGCACAAAGGAGAGTCCCAAAGTAAGTGTTCCACCAGGACTCTTCACTGCGCAGTGAGCTTGTAGTGGTGTATCCTTGCATTTTTTTCTGTTTACACACAAGGAGGCAGCCCACAGCCTGAAGTGCAGCTTGTCTGCTGAACTCTGCCAGGCCTGGACTTCTCCTGGTGCTCTTAACTCTACCCATCAACTTAGCCTTAAAGGCACAGATCTCATCACACCCTGTAGTCTCAAGACTGGAGCTGATATTCTCTCCCCTTCCCTTCCCTTCCCCTCCACATACATACTCACGCACTTACTTATTCACTCTCTCTCTTCCTGCCACAACTGATGCAAGAGAAAAGAGAGACTTGTTATAAAATACAGTCTTATTTGAAATAAAGTTCTAAAAAGCCAAATCATCAGGGAGGGCAGAGGCAGAGTGGGGAGGTGGGGTAAAGCCCAAAACAGCCCCTGCTTGTACTGTCCCTTGCAAAAGTTAAATCTCTGTTATTATATTGATATACTGATATATCAATATGAACATTTAGAGAAGCAGAAATGAGCCAACAACATGGAACAGGAATGATGGGGAAGGCATGGATGGCTGCATGAGGGAATGGGAAGGCTGGCTGTGGGCAGAAGGAAGATGTCCAGGGCAAAGCTGTGCTCACTGGTAAATCTGCCTGCTCTGGCAGTGAAGCAAATTAAAAGTTATGCTAAAAGTGGTGTTACTTGCTGCAGAGAGAATGGAAAGTGAAAGCAGGGCTCTAGGAAATAGGTCTGTACAAGAAATCTTTCCATGATGGATATTCACCCCTATGTCGCAGCAGATACATTCTGCATAATCAATCATAGTTTTGGAATGTGAAGCAATTAGCTAGCCAGGACATGTCCAGACAAGTTTTAACAAAAGAAGCCTCAAGTAGACTAGAGGTTTCTTCACAATGTTCACATACACTGATAGTTAAGCATAGTAACAAAACCCAAATCTTTAGCACACAATATATGTAGGTCTTCTGAAGCATTAAGCAATACAAAAAATGACAAGGTAACTAACCTCATTCCTCACTTCAATGATTCCCACAGCTAAAACAAAGCCACATGAGACTGCAGTCCTAAACATTTCACCAGGCAGCAAGTTCGGATTAATTTGGTGGAACATGATTGCAAGCAAATACACAACAATACAGACTACATCTGAACTAAACTGAAAGTGCTTGAATTTAAGCTGATTCGGTCCTACTGAGATCAGTTGGACTAAATAGGCTTAATTCCAAACTGTTTTGTTTAATTGGATTATGGGTAAATCTGTAATTTATCAGTCTTTATGCTCTGGCGTTTTAAGGAGATGTAATTATAGTAAATGTGGGATTACTTCTTCAATTTCTTGAAAGTCTCTTAAAGATCCATTTTTTATCTCTTCAGTTTTCTTCAATTGGTCTGGGTTCAAATTAGCATTCCTTTTGATGTTCTAAAGTTACCATTAGATTCAGAAGTAAGCAGAATCTTGGTTTTGCAACCATACCTATAAATGTTCAAGAGTTCGAAAAAAAGAAGTGGGCCCCACAGAAAAACTATATTAAAACCAGATTTAACTAACTTAACTAAATGAATACATGTATTATTAGAAAGATATATAAAATATAATTGAAAAGTTCTAATAGATTATATATACTGTTTAATTATTTAGTTATACTGAAATGGTAAAATATATTAAGTGAAGGATAAGCTAAATTAAAGCTGTTTCTTTAAAAGAACCTTATGTAAATGATTATAAAGAGGGACAAAGGAGAAGTCTCAAACGGATCTGTAAAAAATTTTTTTTCAGAAACTGTACATTATATGTTAAATGTAATGGGTATTGTGTGTGTGTGTGTGTGTGTGTGTGTATGCCACCAGTACTTCTTTTCTTTCTTCTTTTTCTCTCCTTTGTTCTTAATTTCCATTCTTTCTCTTTAGTAGTTAAAATTTAATGGAAGGATGGAGAGCTATTTGTCAATATGTGTTTATTTTATTACGTGATGAATGTGTTTCTACATGTTATTATGTTACCAGTACTTATTATAACAACCTAAATAAAGTTTTTTTTAAAAAAGTTATCACTAGATTATTTTTCATAGTCATTTCTTTATAACTATTCAGGGTCAGACTCAGGAAAACAGTAGAAAATCCTTTAGGAGATTATGAATCTCAGATCTCACTGTATAGAGACATATCCCAGATGTCTTTGGTGTACAAATGATAGGGAAAAGACACCCTTGGTGATAATTCTATACCAACCTAAGGACTGATTTAACCCTTTTTTATGTTAAAAAAAAGATTCATCTATAGGAGCAAACATTTGCCTACCCCACCAGCACATTTGGCAAATGTGCCAGCAGGGGCAGCAAACTGGGGGATGGGTGCTGTGGACCTCAGCAGCAACAGATCCAGAAGGGAGCCTAGCCTTCAGAGCTGCACTGGTATTTAGGAGGTTGCTGGTGTGGCTCAGGGCATTCTGGGGGGGGGGGGGCATTCCTGGGGGTGGATCCGATGTTAGTTGGCTTTTGCCTGGGCTTTGCTGCCAGGAACACAGCAGTGGTGTTACTGTTTCAGGCAATGGAAGTCTTTCTGGTGGATAGGGAATTTTTATTTTTTCCTACCTCCCTCTGCTGCCTGAAAACCCTCTGGAGGCAGTGGGGTGACACATCAGCAGTGCTGTCCCTAGCCAACTTGGGCTTTGGATTGAGTTGCCCGCAAGTTAATAAAAGGCAGAATTTTTATTTTGTATTATATTGTTATTGTGCAGTATTTTGAACTATAATCTTTATCCAAGATGTCTAAATTTTATACATTTGAAATCTTTGCCTAGACCTAAGCTTGGTGGAAACTTTACAAATAAACAAATATATGATTTCCCCAAACCCTTCCCAAATGGATAGATAGCTAAAAATTGATTTAAAGTCCATCTCAAATTGGCATGATTGATGATCATGTTCACACATGAGAATCTTCTTGATTTTAACAGTACTCCGAAGGGAGTGCATGTAAATATGTCCAGTAAGAATTCCTTGTTCTACAATTTCTACAAAGATTGATCATGGCAAATTAGCGGTAGGTGCAATATGGAGGTTCCGGCTTTGGATCTAGGTAAGTGGAGGGTGAGAAAGGTTTTTTGGTACTTTTTCTACCTTAGCAAGGAAAAATGAGTGGTGTGTGTTCTGCCAGTATTTGCTGCTGCTGCTTGGTTTTCCTATCCCGTACTAGGCTTAGTTCTGTGTACTGTGAAACAATAATGCAGTTGCTCCAACAAGGAGCCAGTCTGGATCACAATGTGTGTTTCTTGTGCTACCATTCCATCCCTCTTTGAGCATTTCGACATCATTATCATAGCTCTGTACAGAAGCACCAATATACACACAAACAGCTACAAATACAAATCTGAATTGGACTTTTTGAAGGAAGGCACCAAAATGGCTCACAATCTTTACAAAATGCAACAGATTCCATTTTAAAAATTAAAAATATTGTTTTGTTTTAAAAATATCAAATGAATCGTGTATAAAAAGAGCTGGAGCTGGGGTAGAGGCTAAACCAGTAAAGAAGCCTCAAACATATGAAGACCATGATGTTAGAGGAAAGAGTAAGACTGATGAGGGTATAACTGTTATGTCCCATAGATCTCCCAATAAACAGATTCAGTGGATATGAAATCAATTTATTGATCTGAGCTTAGACAGGATACACTTCCAGGATTTTTGCCAGAACCAAAGGCTCTCAAACTTGGCTTTTCCATTAATCACCACTTTGCACTGCCACCGCTGCCCCCCTCCCCCTGCTTTGCACTGTTGCTAGGCAATCCCCTCCCTTCATCTTCTCACCAGTGGTTCAGAAGACTGCAGCTCTCCAAGCCTGTGCTCTAAGGACCCAGGTGCAAACTCCCTCCCTTGAATAGCCATTAGCCCCCACATTTCTACATAGCATAGCTCTAAATAACACCAGAAACAGCAACAACCAGATTGCCACATCCTCTCATCCTCCCCTGGAGGGATGGCAAGCCGAGTCATGAAAATAACGCACATTATACTGTTTCTGAGTCTACAATGAGGCTCTATGAAAACAGACCTTTGTGGAAAGCTCCAAGCTGAAATGTAATTATCAGGTGCATGGGGACATGATTCATATCCCACCTGTGGCATGCAGGGAGAAGGGATTTAAAGAGCCCTGGGGAGCAGCTGGTTTTTTTCCTTGCCTCATTGTGCGGGGATACCTGGATTCATAAACTACAGAGGAGGGGGGAAGCAGGCACATGAATTCCCTCTGGGATTTCCCAGCAGGAGCAATGCCCACCCCCCATGCTGCCAGATAGTTTCAGGAAGATGATCAGGCTGTCTGATTCAGCCAGTCCTGCCTGTATCTATAGCAACTTAAAAAGTTTGCAGGAAGCATGGGGTTAGTTTCGTTTGATTTTGAAAATATAAGGCAATTAATAACACTTGTTACCCAAACTTGTTCCTGAAGAAGGGAATTAGCTATAGAATGGCTTCAGAAAGGGGTAACACAAGATTTTGTAGTCTGTCTATACCAGGGTTGATCTCAGTATTGATGCCCAAAATAAAATTATGGAAAAAGAGAAAATGATTGTAAACTCATACACATAACTTTATTGTGTTTAAAATAAATATAAACAACCTACACGATGCACCTGACAACTGTACCAAATGTGTGCATGCACACCCACAAGAGGCCACACCCTTTTAGAGGGAAAAGGGAGGAAATGAGGAAGTTTAGTGAAGGGACATATGACCTTTAGTTTAGTGAAGGGAAATGAGAAGTCTACACCCTGGTTCAACTTAAATTATTGGGAAGGGACAGCCTAGCTAAACCAGCACTATGTACATGATTGTTTCTTTACCTGCCCCTTTCCTCTGAAGCATACAAACAAATCATAAGTTTTTGAGAAAGCCAAAAAAGACATATTTCCATACAGTATGGGGAAGGTTGGCCTTTTATAGATATTCCATTTCGGGGAGAACCTATTAAATGCAAACTCAAAAAAATTCAGCATTCAGATCTGAGCTGCCTGCTGCTTCCAAGCCCATGTTGACTTCGTAGGTGGCACAGGGCTGAACACTGGGCTCAGCTGAGCCAATCCCAGTGTTCAGCTCTGCACTGCCTGTTGCCTCAAAGCCCATGTGGACTTCAGAGGAGACAGTGGCGGTAGGGCAGAGTTGACTGTTGGACCCACCCAGCTGAGCCAAACATTCAGTTCTGCAATATCTGCTACTTTTGAGACTCAGCCAGCCAACAGATGAAGGAGAGAGAAGGGAATTCCACCCCAGTTTTTTTAATAGCAGCAGGGCTGAAGCAGTCCAAGTAATGGCAAAAAAATTCAACATTGTTCAGGATCTACTTTTTGACCCCCTCAAATCATTGCCAATTTTAATTCAGCTTTGCCAAATGCAAACCCCTATCTCCCTCCATCAGTGAATTTTGTCAGCAGATTTTGGGTTCATCTGGCATACCCCAATAACAGTTGTTGGACTTCCTTCAAACATTATTTATTTGTGTAGTTTTAATTTTATATTTTATGTGTTTCAAACTGAATTTCATATTTTAACTGTAATTTAATTGTTTAAATGTTTTTATGTTTGGCGGCTTGTAAATCTTGATTGGGTGGCATTAAAAAGTTTTAAATAAATAGAAATAATATAGAACTATATTCTTTCCCACCAACAGATCTCAGTGCAGTTGTAATTATTCAGTGAGAGTGAAAGTGTGTTTCCACAGGTGAAAATAGCCCCGCCCCCTCCTGGGAGTGATTCTGCATGTCTGAGTTAACTCAAGATCATACTGCTTCCCAGAACAAGGCACCTCTGCAGAGCATTGAACTAAAAGTAATGTCCAGAAAGAAATGGCGGATTAATTCACTAATCTTCTGAGATCTTTTGGTGGGAAAGTGAATCGTACAGAAAAATTGTACAGGAAAATCTGTGCTCTGCTGCATGAACTGCCAAAAATCTCTGTCCAGCCCAAGATGATTAAGTGGCTGGGGCACCTATTCTATGAGGAAAGGCTGAAGAGTGCTACTTTTCAGTTTTAAAAAATTAGCTAAGGGGCAGACATGACAGAGGTCTATAAAATTATGCATGGAGTGGAGAAAGTGGATAGAGAGAACTCTTTTCTCTCATTCATAATACCTAAATTCAGCGGCACCCAATAAAGTTGATGGGGAATAGATTCAGAGCAGATAAAAGAAAGTACTTCTATACTCTATGAGAGATGAAACTGTGGAAATCACAGCTACTGGAGGTACTGGTGGTCTGGCCATGAACATATATGGCTTTAAGAAGCATTGCTGAATTAATGGAGGAAAGGTCTATCTATGGCTACAAGCTGTGATGACCGAAGAAAATCCAGGCATTCAGAGACAGGAAATACTGGTGTTAGAAGTCAACCTAAGGCAAGCCTTGCTTTGTTGACCTCTTAGGAGAATGGACTGGCCACTGTGTGAAACAGGATGCTGGACTAGATGAAGCCCTGGTCTGATCCAGCAAGTCACTTGTTATGTTGTCTTTTGCATTTCATCTTCATTCTCCAATCTTTTTCTCCTTTTGTCTACCCTGTGTCTTCCTCTTCAGAAATTGTCCCCACCAGTCAAGCCCATGACTTGAACACCAAGGGGCTAACATAAAAGTGGTTTCTCTCTGCTGTCCATCCTACCACTTAGCCGAGTGTTCAGACGTGCAATCAGCGCAAGACCAGTTCAAAGGAATTTCCCATATCGTGGCTGAACACGACCATTTGGATGATGAAGGGGGGGAAGAGGAACTCGACCAGTGTCCCATCTATCCCAATAAACTTTTCTTTGTTCCCCTTCCAACAGCCACTCTGCAATTGCAAGGCTAAAATTACTCTTTATTCACTTCCTCGTAGACTATCGTAACATATTTCACACTTTCCCCGGTGTCATTTCCTCCTGCTCATTACTCTGTCCTCCATATTCCTCTATTAACCCACCTTCGTTCGTAAGCACCCCGCTAAACGGCTTTCCCCAATTAATGAGATGCGATCTTTTTGATGGGTAACCCATCACCGCCTCCCCGTTCACTGGCACCCACACCCAAACGTGTGTGCCCCCACCCCTCCTCCGCGCTTCCTGAGATCGACAGCGACGCGATCCCCCTTTCTGGAGCTGGCAGCGGGAACGTCTTCACGTGGCCCGCCGGCTGAGGGTGAGCCCGAGGAAGCGGGCTCCCGATATCGGCCGCCTGACGCACGCGCGCTCCACGGCCACGCGCACACGGCGGCGGCGCGCTCGATGGTCTCTGCCCTAATGCGGGAGTCCGGGAGAGAAGGCGCTGCAGAAGGATGGGAGCTGTGCGGGGAGGTGGCGGCGGAGGAAGAGGGATCTGGTAGTCCGACGGCTGGCGCGGATCCCCAGTAGAGGCTTCGGGGAGCCGGGCGGGATGAGACTGCTGTGAGCCTGGCCTCGCCAGAGGAACGGGGGCTCAGTCAGGGCGGCGGTGGCGGCTGCTGGCCAGGTAAGGATGCTGCTGCTGCTGCAGCGTGGAGATGCTTGCATCTGCGAGATCCAGGGCGGCAGCCGAGCCGCGACCGCTGCTTGGGGCTCTGTGGGTGCAGCGACTGAAGCAGGGAGGTCTGAGGCTCTGGCAGAGCCGGGGCTGCCTTTTTTGTCCTGTTTTCTCCCCTTGCCCCGGCAGCGTCCTGGTTTCCTTTCTCCCCCATCCTGTCTCCGCCAGGTTCTCCCCTCCCCTCCCCTCCCCGCTCCCCTCCCCTCCGCATCCCTCCAAGGCTCTCCTTGGCCTCCGCTGCCGGGGTCGTGGCAGCCCTACCTGAACGTTGGGCTTGCCAAGCGGCTCGTGTTCCCGAGGAGCCCCTTTTGCTGCCCGCCGCCGGGCACCCGGAGTTTCTCTTCTGGGGGCAGTCGGAGGTGGCGGCTTCGCCAGCATTATTCGCCTGGGGAGGGAAGGACTTGGAGGTCTGGGCTGCGTTTTGTTCTTGGGGAAGGGGTGGCAAAACCAGATGATTTTGGGGAGGGGAGAAAAGACCACAGCCCTCCGGCACCTGAAGTTGCTGTCAGAGTTATTGTTTGGTGCTCCTGAAGGGCCTGGTTGTTGGGGCTTTTCCGTTTGCCACAGAGGTCGATTTCACCTACCTGAGACAACGCTGCAGATCGAAGATTGTATGTCTTCGGAAATTGTTTGCGTTAAACGTGATGCTGACTAAAACCTATTGCTTAGTTAATGGATCTGAAGGGTACTAGAATACTGTTTCCTGCCACCACCAAATCTAGCCAGTGACGTAGGAAAGGGAATAGCAAGGCCAGCATTGCAAAATGTTATTTTTAAAAAAAAATCTGAAGGCTTGCCTGTAGGACGTTGAGCAGCTAAATGCTTGTATGTTGGTTTCTGGAAAGAGCTTGAGTGTCCAGGGAAGAAAATAAGATGAGACCTCAACTGCCATGGTTCTGGACATAAAGGGGCCTCTGGGGGTTTATGAAAAGCTAGCCCGACTTAATTGGTTTTGGGATGGGAGAGCAGGATGCCTTTCAGAAGCATCTGGTACTAATCCCTGATCGAAACAGGATGCTAGTGTATAGGAGCACCTCCAGCATGACCGCAAAAACACTATTGGGAGGAGGGGGGCGGAAATGATATGATAGAAATAGCAGTGATCCTATTAGAGTCCATGTTAACCAGCAGTGGGTAAGATCAGATCTGTGGCCCTCTGTAGACAGAAGCACTCTTTGCATATGCAATTCAGCTAGTATTGATTAAGGGGGTGAAACTGCTGAATCATATGTACGCTCCTTTTCCCAGCATGTTTTGTGCTTCATCCATTTTGGTTTTAAGTTAATAGGCAGTGTTCTAGTGGCAGAATATTTGTCTTCAATCTCTTTGTTCATTTAAGCCACGCTGGTTTGGCGTAGGAATACCTATGTAGTTAAATGAACAGCTAGTAAGAGCCTGTGTGATGTAGGGTTACAGCTTTCAATTAAAATCTGGGAGACCCAGGTTAAAATCTCCACTCTGTCAGGGAAGCTTGCTGGGTGACCTTGGGACAGATGTGTGGCTTACTACTAACATACTTCACGGGGCTGTTATGAGGACAAAATGGGGAAAAGAACAATGCAAGTTGCTTAGGCCTCCGTTGGGGAGACAAGGAGGGTATATATTAATTTACTTGATTAAAGTTCATCTCAGCATCTTTTCAGTAACTGAGGTTTATTTGGATGTGTTTCCAGGCTTAAAGTTTTGAAAACCAACTTCATCTTTTTACCATGCTTAGTTACACAAGAACATAAGAACAACCTTGGTGGATCAGACCAGCAGTCCATCTAGTCCAGCTGCCTACAAACAGTGGTAAACAAACAGGGCATAGAGGCCAAGACCTTCCCACAATGTTGCCTTCCAGTGCTGGTATTTACAGGTTGGCTGCCTCTGAATATGACTCCCTTTGTTACCATGATTGATAGCCATTGATAGACATCCTCCACAAATCTGTGTAATTCCCTTTTAATCCAATACTTGTGGGCTGCAGTATGTCCACTGGCAGTGACTTCTGGAATTTAATTGCTCATTGTGTAAAGAAGTCTTTCCTTTTATCTGTCATGCATCTATTATCCATCAATCTCATTAGACACCCCTGAGAGCCAGAGGGAAGTTCTCTCTATCTACTTTCTCTGCTCCATACAGTTTTATAAACATCTGTCATGTCCCCTCTTGGGTGTCTTTTCCCCCTGAACTTAACCCAAGGTGCTTTAACCGTTCCTTGTAGAAAAGATACTCCAACTCCTTAATTGTCTTGTTTGACCTCTTCTGTACTTTTTTTCTATTTCTGCAATATCCTTGTTGAGATATGATAACCAGCACAGCACCCAGTGCATCAAGTGACTCCTCACCATTTGTCTATACAGGGGCATTATAATTAGGAGTGTCCAACATGCTTTTCAGTATTTTTTCAGATTTGGGTTTAATAGATCCATTGTTTTTGGAAAATCAGAAAAAAACTGAATCCCCATACCAATATTGGGTTTTTCCTGGCTCTTTTTATATCCACAAATTTGGGGGTCTGTTAAACCCTATGGAAAATCTTTATGCATTTTTAAAATGTAGAGTCACTACATTTTCAGAGTAGCTGCTAGTGACTCATTTTAGGAAAACCTTGAGGGACCCCATCACTCATTCCCCTTTACTGTGAGAACTGTCCATTCCTACTCTCTTCCTCTTGGCCTTTAACAAACATTTTATCCATAAGTGGATGTGTTCTTTCATCCCATGACTCAGGCATTGTTAGTGACATACCTGGCCAAAAGCCCTTTGGAAGGCCAAGTATATTATAGCTATTTGATCACCCTTGTTTACATGCTTATTAAGCTTCACAAAGCACTGTAAAAAGTAGATGAGGTAGGACTTCGCTTTGCAGAAGCCATGTTGATTTTTCTTTGCAGGTATTGTCGAAGGCTTTCATGGCCAGATTCTTTTTATTTTAGAATAAGCCAGCTGGATCAGACCAGAGTCCACCTAGTCCAGCTCTCTGCTACTCGCTGATTCAACTGGTTGTGGTGGGTTTTCCGGGCTGTGTGGCTGTGGTCTGGTGGATCTTGTTCCTAATGTTTCGCCTGCATCTGTGGCTGGCATCTTCAGAGGTGTATGTGTGTAACAGACTTCCCTCTGTGATACACCTCTGAAGATGCCAGCCACAGATGCAGGTGAAATGTTAGGAACAAGATCCACCAGACCATGGCCACACAGCCCGGAAAACCCACCACAACCGGTTTCTTTGCAGGCATTATTTTTCAGTGTTTAATAATGTACTCTTCAATAGACAATTCATATTAATTTACCTAGGACAGATGTTATGCCAACGCCCCTGTAGTTTTCTAGAACCCCCTAATTTTAAAAAAGGCATAACATTTGCTATGTTCCAGTCATTCAGTATGGAGACCCATTTTAGTAACAAGTTGCATATACTGGCTTGTAGATCACTAGTTTCACATTTGAGCTTCTTTAGAACCCTTTAGTGCCGTGGTGGCGAACCTTTGGCACTCCAGATGTTATGGACTACAATTCCCATCAGCCCCTTCCAGCATGGTCAATTGGCCATCCTGGCAGGGGCTGATGGGAATTGTAGTCCATAACATCTGGAGTGCCAAAGGTTTGCCACAGCTGCTCTAGTGCATGTTGCCTGTTCATGGTAGTTCTAGTATGTCATTTCTAGTCACCTCAAATGGACTCACGTCTTCAGACACTGCTTCCAAGAACCATGACTCCAGTGTGTATGTGGCCCACATTTTCCAAAGTTAAAACAGACAGAGATAATTCAGTTTTTCTGCCATCTTTCCACATTTCTTAGGCCACCCTGCCATTCCCTTGCAGTTGAATGGTCCAACTGGCTCCCTGGCTAATTTCCAATTCCCAGTATAGCTGAATAAGTACTTATGGCTTATATTGATGTTTTTAGTAATCCACTCCTCAGATTTTGTATTTGCTTACTGTAGTAGTGCACTGCCGACCCAGCAGTGCCGTAGTAGAACGTTGGGACGCCAACGGACCTGCGGCCTTGCCGGTCGCATCGCACCCCCACTCCTCATCCCCCCATGAGTCACGGGTCATGAACTGTCTGGCTCAATCACCGGGCGCAGGGACAATGGTCTTGCCCCCAGGTGAGGATTAGGCTCAGACGCGTACGCTCCTCTCCGCACGTAGCCAGATGAGATCATGCATCACATGATGATCTCCCGACCTCCCGCTCTCCCGGAACTCCCCCCAGTCCTCCCTCCTACACGCCCCCAATAGAGTAACAATAAAAGGTGCCAGGAACCGGCAGATGGGAGACTCGCTAGGAACACGGACCTCCGGTCTCCCGCTGCTGGCGATCTCCACCAGATGTTGTCTCCGCGTCTCGTCTCGTTCTTACGCTGACCGCGTGGGTCGACTACAGCTTACTCAATTGTTAACTTAGTTTAGTTATCCATAACCTGTTGTTCTCTCTGTTCACTGCTTTGGAAGAACCTTCCACTTTGTGAATGAAGCCTTTTTGCCTTTATCGACATGGATTGTTAACCATATAGACAGGCATCCTGTTAGACTTGGAGGTTTCTTTCCTAACTTGAAATATGAATTTTAGCTGGGTCTGAATGTGTGTGGTTTTAAATACTTTTCAAACATCCTGGAGAGCTGTACATTTTTTAGTTCTCTTTTTTAATTTCCCTCTGAGAAATCCTCTCATTTTTGTAAACTTTATTGTTTTGAATCCATATGTAATAGTTGTAGATGTTGGGAGCTACTTACCGTTAACATGCATGCTGAACTTAATAGCATTGTGGTCACTTGTTTCCAACTGGTGCAACAAAATCTACATCTCCAACCAGATCATGAGCCCTACTCAGAACCAAATCCAAAGTCACTACCCCTCTGGTTGGTTCTGTGACCAGCTGTTCCATCACATGGTCATTTATGATATTAGGAAACACTTTTTAATAGCATGATTTCAACACACATTTGCACAGTCAGCAAGAGGGTAATTACCCAGTATTATAACATTTTCTGCTTTATTCACCTCCCTTAGTTCCTTCTCCATCTTGATGTCTGCTTCATACTACTGATTAGGCAGGCCACAGTATTGTCCACAGAAAATAATGTCCCTTTAAATGAGAAAAGACTGACATGCCACAGACCAGCTCAAAGCTGAGGTGGACTAGCAAAGACTCCTGTTGACTTCTAGGTGCTCCTGACCTACACTGAAGACATGGACAAAAATTCAAGGAGCCTAATAGAGAAGCTAGTAGTTTTTACATTGTGAATGGCATCCCTTTCAGATGTATATTCAGTCGACTGCTAAAATGATAGCCAGCACAACTACTTTGCCTTTGCAAAATCTCAAAACTAGTTCCACGCTAATCCTTTCAAAATAAATACCCTCTGCCATCTCTTCACATTCCTATAAAAAACAAACAAGGTATATTACAAACAACTTCTATTGCTAATCTCTGCAATGGATGCTGCTAAGCACCTCCAAAGTTTGAGGCTGATTCTGTTCATCCTCTTTGAATTCAATAGCAAAAATATGTTTTCTCTTGCTCTGCATTCAGGAATGTGAAACTCTATTGTCTTTTATTTGTCTGAAGTAATTGCAGTACGTACTACTTTTGTTATGGAATGGTACAGGGCACTCTCCTTCTTTGTCCTCACTGAAGAACAAAAACCTTGCCTAGGCAGAAATTTAGATAGTTGGGACCGCTCTTTTCTAGGACAACTTTAGGGTCAATATGCAGTGCCCTTGAGGCACTAGATTCTTGGCCCTAAGCTACCCTACCAGGTTTGTTACCAACATCCTTCTGGAAAGTTATGTGTCTGAACTTGTTTTAAATGCAAATAGAAATGACTTTAGGATTCTAACAGCTCCATCCAAACTTGGAGGTGATGGGCCATGGTGCTGATGTGGCACCATCCACAACTTCCATAGAGACTTCTCAGTGGTGTGAAGAGGCTCACAAAGTGAAAAGCCTCCCTGCTGCCGAGAATCCTCTGTGGGCCTCAGGAGACTTACACCACTTTTTGGTGGCTTAAGTCTGAGGCCTTGGCTGCCAGAGTGAGATGGTGAATATCTGGGAGGAAGCCGACTAACATCGGCTCCTCCTGGCCTACCTCCACTAGATCAGTGGTGCTCCCATGCATGGATTCACACACACACCCCTTTGGATGGGGCTGTGAAAAACTTACAGATCTTACAGATCCAGAACTCTTAGAATCAAGACATATCTCAAATCAACTAGAGTATTAAGGCTGTTTTCAAATGTGAACAACTTCACTGTCCAAATTCTGCTTTTAATTAGGGCTTAACTACATGGGATGCTGGATTGATCCAGATTGGGAAAGAGCTTTCTTAACTCCTCCTCGCCCTGCCCCGGATTTCATGATCAAAAATGCTCCCCGTACCTATATTGTGTCCAGCTATTTTCTGTAGCAGATTATTAAGTGGACTGGAAAGATGACTAGGGAGAGGGTGCAGGAAGGAAAGTTAACCACCCACCTCCAATGTTATAGTCTGCAGCCAGCTCAGATCCCTCTGCCTCCAAACACTCAGGCTCATTCCGCACATGCAGAATAATGCACTTTCAAACTGCTTTCAGTGCTCTTTGAAGCTGTGCGGAATGGCAAAATCCACTTGCAAACAGTTGTGAAAGTGGTTTGAAAATGCATTATTTTGCGTGTGCAGAAGGGGCCTCAGCTGGTTTTTAAGGATCAAAATACATGTCCAGAATGTAGGAGGCAGGGCTATTAAAGGTGGACACTTGGGCCTGGATGGTTATTATCAGCTACTGTCTGAAAATCCATCTGCAACTGACAGGATCAATACCCAGTCTCCTTTCAATTACTCCCCAGTTGGCCTGGAGCATAAGAATGATAAAAACATTATGTATGATTAGTTTAGACCCAGAACATTTACTGGAGCTTGGATTTGGGAGGGCAAAGGCAATGGCACATAACATCTCCTTGACATCAAGGTACAGAGCAAGACAGCCTTACTTCCAAACCCCATTTAGGGCTCTGAAATCATGGTCAGGAATCTCTGCAGTCCTGTACTTATCAAATACTGTACTTTGTCAAATTCCGATGGGCCTTCTCTAGGGTGCTTTCCGCACGTGTGTGGAAACGCACCTCCACCGGCATGAATTATGCCAATGGAGGCTCGAGGACCATCAGCCAGAGAGGCGGCTCCATACGGAGCCGCTCTGGTCGCCCCCCTCCACTCACCGTCCCGTCCAGCATCGCTTGGGAGGGCTGCAGGGACCCGCCCACACTGCCCTCCAACCTCCAGGGATGATGAGTGGAGGGGAGGGGGAAAGCGGCATCTTCCCACTGGTGCTGTTCACACCACGCCGACGGGAATACGGCGCTTATTAAAAACCTCGTTCGTTGAACAAGGTTTACAGTGGTGGCTTCACGCCACTGCTGGGCGGCCAGGACGGCGCTGCTGCAATGCAGCAGCCCTTCCTGTGCGAACAGCAGCCCAGGGACAGTGTTTTTGCCATCCCTGGGACACTGTTTTTCTCCCATGCAGAAAGTCCCTTTGGCCTACACTTTAATGCATTTCCATCAGCCTTACTTAAAGGAAGGTTTTGGCATTGGCCTGTGGAGGTGTGTTTATGACCCTGCAATGCAAACAAGACTGAGACGATCATTCATATTTACTTCATAGTCAAATGTATGGAAAGGTTAGAAAAATGTCTAATGTTGTCTCAGGGGAGTCAGCGTTTTGCACCCTCACTATTCAAGTTGCCCTAATGATTTGTTAGTTAATTTTTTGCTTGAAGACAAAGTCCTTAATATTTCATGCATGGTGGTGAATTTCCTTCACGTTGCTATCAGAATATGGAAATTTAGAGTTCCCTGGTGGTACTGGCTATTAATAATGTTTGTCTGTTATTAGGTATATTTTATTTGTTTGTTTTTTAGTTTCAGAGAATCTTCATTACAAACTTCAACAAAGAATTACAAAAAAATTTCAAATTTGTACTGACATCATTCTATTGTAACAAATACAGATTGGAAACAAATTAAAAATATTTTCTGCAGAAAAAAGATAAAGGTTAAATAAGATATAATCATTAACTTCCACCTCTACTCTCAGATCCATGAGTCTGAACTTGGTATATTTCCCCATGTTATAAACCATTCTGATTTATATGTTATTACAGTTTTCTTAAATCAAGACTTTAATGTACAATTTATATATTTAGATTTTTTTTGTTTATATTATCCTAACATTATTTAACACATTTGCTCCTAGTCTTCTGACACTACTCATGTTAAACTTATATTAAATTGTTTCGATATAAAATTCACGAAAGGAGACCATATTGCAGTGCATTTTTCCAGGGAGTCTTCTCTCAGTAAGCAAGTCAGTTTGTCTAATTCTACTATAGTCCAAACTTTTTCTGTTTAATCTCTATGGTGGAAATTGTTCATATTTTCCAGGTTTTTGCCAGAACAATCTGGGCTGCACTAGCGTAACCTCCATTGGGCAGGATGGGCGGCTGCCCAGGGCATGAGGCCGTTTAGTCACGTGGGGGGCATGCGAGGGATGTAGTCACGTGCAGAGGTGGGATGCAGCCAGCTCCCGAGAGGTGGTTACTAATTTTTTTTTAGTGCCGAGAAGGGGTTGCTAAGGGCTAGCCTGGCCCCTCCCCCTTCCCCCCTCACCGGCCGGCCGCTCGGGCGTCAGCATCCCTGCCCTGCCAGGCAAACAGACTTGCAGCCAGCAGCACCTTCAGAGTTCAGGCTGTGAAGGAAGTTGAAGGTAAACAAAAGGAGGGGGTGGGCCAGCCAGCAGTCGACTCTCAGTAGTCGACTCTCAGCTCTCTCCACCCCCTCCCTTCACATACCCAGAGACTCTCTGGAGCCAGGAGGCGAGGTGAGCTGCATGCAACACGTGGGTAAATAAGGAAGCAAAAGAACGCAGCAGAGGAGAGACTCCGTCTGGAGTCTGGAGAGAAGCGATTAAAAAAAGAGACAAGGTAACTAGCTTCAAGACTCAGTGGGTCAGAGGCAGCCAGGGACCTTTCCTCAGCTAAAGTTTGCTCCTCTCCCTCTGGGATGCAAAGCAACTCCCCCCCCCTCCACTTTTCTCTTTCCCTCTCTTCTGTCTGCAAAACGGGCTTTGCATATGCTATGGGGAAGAAAAGGAGGAGGAGCAGCAGCAGCCAGTCTGAACTCAGTGGTTGGCAAACACAGGGGCAGGCATTCCTCCCAGTTTCCCTGAAAATTGCAGCATTAACCCTCTTTGAAAAAGATCCTCCCTTTCCTGCTTTGTTTATCAGATAGACTCTGTCTTATGAGTCGGAAAGGATTAATGACATCAACCCTCTGGATTTTTGTGATCCATCATCCTTGGGATTCTGGGTTCCATTCAATTCCCACTGGCTCTACAACCCTGTACATGTAGCTGAGTGTATACAATTTTCTTATCCTTTTCTGAAACAATCTGTTTAAGATCAGTGTGAAAGGAAGGGACAAGGGAGTAGGGAGATGCCAGGAAATCTCATCCCCTTTCCAAAGCAAAGTTTTACTAGTGAAAAAGAAAAATGTGTATTGAAATATGGGAACAATGTATTTTTATTTGATTTATTAAACAGATATAACATAACTATGTTGATGCAAAACAGATCAAAAGGCAAAGTATAACAAAAAATTCCTGTCACGAGATTGTTACTGAAATCATATACCAAGTTCTGTACACAATCATTGAATTGCTTATTTCGTAATCAAAACAAATTTTTTAAAATATTCATTTTATTTACACTGTAAGACCCCTTGAGTTCTGCAAAATGGAAAGGAGGTTAAGAAACATTTAAAATAAATAAGTAAAATTAATAAAGAGCTTCCTTGACATTCTAAAACTTTATGTTGCTATTCATTTTCCATTGGTCTAATTACAGAAGGAGAGGCCTACACCTCTGATTGGGTGGGGACTTGTGCTGGCAAGACTTCCCTTTCTCCAGGTATCCCAGAGAGCCATAGATTTTGCTGCCAGAGCCTTTGCCAATTGCGAGGGGTGGGTGGGGATGCTGGCAGCTTTGCTTTTGTTCAGAGCCCTTGCAGCCCTTAGGTGGGTGCAGAGCTGCCAGGTATGAGTTCTGGGCAGGTTGGAGTCCAGCATCTTTCGTTTGGATGGTGTTTTGGGGAGTCTGGAGGATGGAGGATTTCTCCTGCTTCCTGAGACTTAGGGCTCTTTTCAGTGCTTTCTGTTGGTGAGGAAAATAACAGTTCATTTGGGGGACTTTTGTACCTGGGTTTCTGTTAATGTAATGGGTCATTCACTTTTTAATTGTTGTCCTTGCAGTGGGTATTCACAAGGTGATGGCCTCACCTAAACATTCCCCCTATTTCTGGTTGTGGTGGGTTTTCCAGACTGTGTGGCCTTGGTCTGGTAGATCTTGTTCCTAACGTTTCACCTGCATCTGTGGCTGGCATCTTCAGAGGTGTATCCCAGAGACACTGGTTGTTGTGGGTTTTCTGGGCTGTGTGGCCATGGTCTGGTAGATCTTGTTCCTAATGTTTCGCCTGCATCTGTGGCTGGCATCTTCAGAGGTGTATCACAGAGAAACTGGTTGTGGTAGGTTTTCCGGGCTGTGTGGCTGTGGTCTGGTAGATCTAGTGAATGAGCCTAAAATTGTTATAGTGAATGACCCTAATGACTTCGTCATTAATATCCTTTTGATGTATTTGTGCCTGAGCCTGTGTGTGGCACGTTTTCCTGTTTGTCCCTTCTTCACGTCGCACACCATTGTTTGTTGGTATTATTGAACAATTGTAAACAGCTTTTGGTTTCTCTCCTTACTTAAGAACATAAGAACTAGCCTGCTGGATCAGACCAGAGTCCATCTAGTCCAGCACTCTGCTACTCGCAATGGCCCACCAGGTGCCTTTGGGAGCTCACATGCAGGATGTGAAAGCAATGGCCTTCTGCTGCTGCTGCTGCTGCTGAGCACCTGGTCTGCTAAGGCACTTGCAATCTGAGATCAAGGAGGATCCAGATTGGGAGCCATAGATCGACTTCTCCTCCATAAATCTGTCCAAGCCCTTTTTAAAGCTATCCAGGTTAGTGGCCATCACCACCTCCTGTGGCAGCATATTCCAAACACCAATCACACATTGCGTGAAGAAGTGTTTCCTTTTATTAGTCCTAATTCTTCCCCCCAGCATTTTCAATGAATGCCCCCTGGTTCTAGTATTGTGAGAAAGAGAGAAAAATTTCTCTCTGTCAACATTTTCTACCCCATGCATAATTTTGTAGACTTCAATCATATCCTCCCTCAGATGTCTCCTTTCCAAACTAAAGAGTCCCAAACGCTGCAGCCTCTCCTCATAAGGATGGTGCTCCAATCCTTCAATCATCCTCGTTGCCCTTCTCTGCACTTTTTCTATCTCTTTGATATCCTTTTTGAGATGTGGTGACCAGAACTGAACACAGTACTCCAAGTGCGGTCGCACCACGGCTTTATATAAGGGCATGACAATCCTTGCAGTTTTATTATCAACTCCTTTCCTAATTATCCCCAGCATAGAGTTTGCCTTTTTCACAGCTGCCATGCATTGAGTTGACATTCTCATGGAACTATCAACTAAGACGCCCAAATCCCTTTCCTGGTCTGTGAGTGATAGCACTGACCCTTGTAGCGTGTATGTGAAGTTTGGATTTTTTGCCCCTATGTGCATCACTTTGCATTTTGCTACATTGAACTGCATTTGCTATTTCTTAGCCCACTCACCTAATTTATCAAGGTCCGCTTGGAGCTCTTCGCAATCCTTTGTGGTTCTCACCACCCTACATAATTTGGTATCATCTGCAAACTTGGCCACCACGCTACCCACCCCTACTTCCAGGTCATTTATGAATAGGTTAAAGAGCACTGGTCCCAAAACGGATCCTTGGGGGACACCACTCCCTACATCTCTCCATTGTGAGAACTTCCCATTTATACCCACCCTTTGTTTCCTGTTCCTCAACCAGTTTTTAATCCATAGGAGGACTTCCCCTCTTATTCCTTCATTGCTGAGTTTTCTCAACAGTCTCTGGTGAGGAAATTTGTCAAAAGCCTTTTGGAAATCCAAGTAGACAATGTCCACTGGTTCCCCCTTATCCACATGCCTGTTTACACCCTCAAAGAACTCTAGTAAGTTTGTAAGACAGGACTTGCCTCTGCAAAAGCCATGCTGACTCTTCCTCAGCAGGTCTTGTTTTTCTACATGTTTAATAATTTTATCTGTAATGATAGATTCTACTAATTTTCCAGGAACAGATGTCAAACTGACTGGCCTGTAATTTCCTGGGTCCCCCCTAGACCCTTTCTTAAAGATTGGTGTGACATTGGCCATCTTCCAGTCTTCAAGGATGGAGGCTGATTTCAGGGATAAGTTGCATATTAAAGTGAGAAGATCAGCAATTTCATGCTTGAGCTCTTTAAGAACTCTTGGATGAATGCAATCTGGGCCAGGGGATTTGGTAGCATTTAGTTTATCAATGGCTGCCAGAACTTCTTCCTTGTCTACCACTATCTTCGCCAGTTCCTTGGATTCACCTCCTAAGAAGCTTGGTTCAGGTGCAGGAATTTTCCTCACCTCCTCTTGGGTAAAGACAGATGCAAAGAATTCGTTCAGCTTCTCTGCAATCTCCCTGTCATCTTTTAGTACACCTTTTGTTCCTTTGTCATCTAATGGGCCTACTGCTTCTTTAGCTGGCTTCCTGCTTTTGATGTACTTGAAGAACTGTTTGTTGCTGGTGTGGATGTTCGCAGCCATGCTTTCCTCATAATCCTTTTTTGCCTCCCTTACAGCTAACTTGCTTCTCTTTTGCCACCATTTGTGTTCTCTCTGGTATTCTTCATCAGTTAAGTTGGACTTCCATTTTCTAAAAGACATATTTTTTTCCTAATAATTTCCTCAGCCTCCTTTGTTAACCATGGTGGCTTTCTTTTAGACACAACTGTGCTGCCTTTTCCTAACCTCTACGGAACACATTCCAGCTGAGCTTTTAAGACTGTGTTTTTAAATAACCTCCAAGCATCTTGGACAGTTTTGACTCTCTTTGATTTTCCCTTTCAGCTTCCTGCGCACTATCCCCCTCATCTTTGAGAAATTTCCCTTTCTGAAGGCAAATGTAACTACATTAGTAGTTGTCACTTGTTCACATGCAGAGATACTGAATCTGACAGCATTGTGGTCACTATTCCCTATCGACTGAACAACACTGACTTCCCGCACCAGGTCCTGGGTACCACATAGAATTAGATCTAGGATCACCTCTCCCCTGGTTGGTTCCACAACCATCTGCTCTAAGTCACAGTCATTTAGCATATCCAAAAATGTTCTCTCCTTACTATGACCTGAACATGCATTTTTCCAGTTTATATGGGGATAGTTAAAATCGCCCAATACCACTACATTTTTGCTTTTGTTGGCCTCTCTATTTTCTTTTTCCATCTCAGAATCCTCTTGTGCACATTGGTCAGGGGGACGATAATATATTCCTAATGTTAAACTATGCTTCACCCCTGATATTGATATCCACAGTGCTTCTGTAGAGGAATCAGCTCCCCCTGCATTGTCTATTTTATGTGACACTATGCTCTCTTTGATGTAGAGGGCCACCCCACCCCCAATATGCCCTGTCCTATCCTTCCTGTAGAGCCTGTAACCTGGGATAACAGCATCCCACTGGTTCTCCTCATTCCACCATGTCTCTTTGATGTCCACTATATCAATGTCCTCCTTCAAAACTCTGTACTCCAGCTCCCCCATTTTAGGTCGAAGGCTTCTACTATTAGCATAGAGACACTTGTATATTCTGTCTCTGTCCCTAACCTGGGATTTATGTGTTTTCCTCTACCCTTTTGTAGACACTATCACTTATCACATTGCCATGCTCCTTGCTTGTATGTGGTTGATTTAGAAAAACCTCTCTCTGTATCTGCATCCCCATAGATACTGTATTCTGAACCGAAGTCACCTCAGCTCCTGTCGGCTTTCCCCCAAGGATCAGTTTAAAAGCTGTTCTGCCACCTTTTTAACGTTGAGCGCCAGCAGCCTGGTTCTTCTTTGGTTAAGATGAAGTCCCGTTTGTACAGGCCTGCCTTGTCCCAAAAGGTTCCCCAGTTCCTGACAAATCTGAAACCCGCTGCCTTACACCACCTTCTCATCCACACATTGAGACCCTGTATCTCCGCTTGCCTAGCTCGCCCTGCGCGTGGAACGGGTAGCATTTCTGAGAGTGCCACCTTGGGGGTCCTGGATTTTAACCTGTTTCCTAGCAGCCTAAATTTAGCTTCCAGAACCTCCCGGCTACATTTCCCAATGTCATTGGTGTCAATGTGGACCACAACTGCTGACTCCACCCCAGCATTGTTTAACAGCCTATCTAGACGAAGCGTGACATCCGCAACCTTCGCACCAGGCAGGCAAGTCACCATGCAGTTATCACGCCTCTCACAAACCCAACTCTCTATATTCCTAATGATCGAATCACCTACTACAAGGAGCCCCCCACCTCCCCAAGGGGTATCCTCAGTGCGAGAGGATATCTGACCACCAGCTAAGGAAGGGGCCCCATCTAAGGGAGCATCTTCTACCACCTCAGACTGGCACCCTCTGTCTCACAGAACTTATTTCCAAAGAATAAGTTATTGTTGTATTTTCTAAAGTTATTTTCTACAGCACTTTTCACAGTAAAAAAATTTTTTTAAGCATTTTGAGAATGTTGTCTAAATTTTTTATTTCTGCTGTGTGGCATGGCCCATTGCTGTGCTCAGATTTGTGAGTTGGGGCATATTCTATAATGTGATGATTTAGAAATGACCTGGTGCAAAAAAAAATTTTTTTTTTTGGTCGTGGTGGGGTGGCCGCCGGGGGGGGGGGCATACAACTCAGGTTTTGCCCAGGGCTACAGTTTGCCTCGTTACGCCCCTGCTGGGCTGTAGTCACACAGTAGAGAAACAGAACATTATGTTGTTTTACTCTTTTAGCATTACTTATATTTAATAAGTATGATTTAGGAGTCATTTCAAATTTTACCTTCATTATTTTTTGCATTACTGTATAAATCGATCTCCAGTAATTTCATGCTTTCCTACATTGCCACCATTGGTGAAAGAAAGTTGCTTCTTTCACTTCACATTTCTAGTACTTTTGTGAACCTTTTTAAATTTATCTTAGTGCCGCAGGAGCAAGGTACCACCAAGAAAAATTTTGTAAAAATTTTTGTTAATGCTTTTCCATATTTTAATCCATTTGTCTAATTTAACTTTCCCCCCAATGTTTTGAGCCCATTTAATCATGGGTTACTTAACTTCTTTGGTTTTAATTGTTAACAATTGCTTATGTGTTTTGCCTGTTAACTTCTTGTCATTGTTATACAGTAATTCTTCAAGAATTGTTTTATCTTCTCTGAAACTCCATTTTTGTTATTTTCTTTTGAAGTATTCTGTTAATTGAAAATAAGTAAACCAATGACATACTGTCACTTGAACTGGATTCTGGTCTCTGGGTTTCAATTTAATTCCCTTAACATTCCTCTCTATAACATCTCAATACCTTAACCAATTTTTGCATGACTATTTTCTTTTATTTGTAAGGCTTCCATTATTGATAACCACATTGGGGTACTGTTATATAATCGATCTTTAAATTTCATCCAAACTCTTGTCAATGCATTTCTGATAAAATGGTTTTTGAAACCCTTAAAGCTTTTATTTTTTTCCAGCCCGTACGTAGTCATGCCAGCCTTTATTGTTACTATGACCTTCTATTTTAACAGGTTATCATTTCTAAGCATGATCCGCTCTTTTATCCAAACTATACCACACACCTCTTAATAAGTCTGGGACACAAGTGAAAGAGTAACAATTTGGAAGATAATATTCCAAAGACATGTAGATAATATTGCCTTATTAGGAATGATACAGAAAGAGAATGTGCTGAGATTATAGGTTTAAATGAACAAGAAAATGAGGACTTAAGAACAAGAATAGTGCCAGCAATGGCAGAAATCCTAGGACTGTCGGTTGAAGAGGCAGAGAGATTGACAGAATGTTCCATATAAATTCAAGATTTGCAAAGAAGAAAAAAGTAGCAAGAGACATTGTTATATACTTCTCCAGCAAAGTAACAAGAGATGAATCCTCAGATGCCACTCAGCCCAGAAATTAATTATAGACAGAAATACGTTGACTGTATTGAAAGGAATTCCAATACGCATCTCAAGAAAAAGAAAGGACTATGCTTTTTTGGTTGACGCTTTATGAAAGAGAGGTAAAATTTTAGATGCAGTCAATTGGAAGGACTGTCTTTTACATATAACTCCAGAAAATATATTGTAAGAACAAAAAGCACAAGACTTCCTGGCGAGGAAGAAGACTTAACGGTAACTGATCATTAAAGGGTAAGCGGTTACGCGTTTTTTCTGCAGATTATTTAAATATAGTTATTTTCTCTCCTTTTTTCAGTTTGTTATTTTTTCTTGAAATAGTTGTTTGTTATTACTACTTAATGATAATAGACAATCAGTTGTAAAATATTGACCTGCAATGTGAATGGGTTAAATTTGGCACAAAAAGGGGAAAAGGTATTCCATTTTTTAAAAACTGAATAATGACATAATGTGTATACAAAAAACGCATATAAAAAAGAATGAGGAAAATATTTAAAATGCAATAAATTGGAAACCTTGATACATGCAGCCTCCCCCCCCCCAAAAAAAAGAAAAAGAAGGAAATAGCATAATATTTGAAAAAAAATATCAGTCCAAAATTAATATTTGTTGATGCAGAGAAAGATACCTAGGGGTGGAAATAACAATTAAAAGAATTAGACTATTAGAGGAGGGTATTTGTGCCCCTAATAATAATAAATGAAATTTTATGAAGACTTGCTAGACCAGGGGTAGGGAACCTGCGGCTCTCCAGATGTTCAGGAACTACAATTCCCATCAGCCTCTGTCAGCATGGCCAATTGGCCATGCTGGTAGGGGCTGATGGGAATTGTAGTTCCTGAACATCTGGAGAGCCGCAGGTTCCCTACCCCTGTGCTAGACAGATTATTAAATTACACATTTTGGGAGATTCAATGGAATAGTAACCCCTGAGGTAGAAAAATCAAAAGGGAAACTTAATCAAAATTAAGAGCCCTTCGGGGGTTGGGCGGTCTATCAAGACTAATTAAATAACAACAACAACAACAATAACAGTAACAACAGTAATAATAGTAATAATAGTAATAATAGTAACAATGGTAACAATAGTAATAATAGTAATAATAGTAATAATAAATAAGCTCCCCAAACCATTCACACACTTACTGGAAAACTTGCTTTCAAGGACGTATGGAGGGGAAAAGAAGGACTGGCCAAGACATTTACTTTTTTTTCAAACAGACGTAAGAGTTTCACCAGGATTGATATGATCTGGGCTTCAGGCAGTTTGTATACTCAAATGCAGAAAATGAAGATTTTACCTAAGTTAGTATCAGACCATAATCCAGTCCAGTAAAAAATAAAAATAGGGCAGAAACAAACTAACTGGAGATTGAAGGAATGATTGTTACAAAATAAAAAAGTGAAGCAAAATGGTGAGAAAAGTTTTAAATTTTTTTTGAAATAAATAATTCAGTGGAGGACCCAAACATGATTTGGGATACAAGCAAAGCATTTATGGCAGGTGGGCTGTTACAATAGGAAAGCATTCTAAAGAGACAGAAAAGGGGGAGAATAAAGTTAATTTGGAAAAAAGAAAAAGAACTTCAAAAAAGACCAAATGAAAGATAGATAAATAAATAAATAATAAAAGAAGCCATAATAGGACTGAGAAAACAATTAGAACTACAGTAGACAACCGAAATGGTCACAAAACTAAAGTATCCAAAGGAAAGAGATTTTGAGCTAGCAAAAAAACCCAGGAAAATGGCGACCTGCCAAATTAAGGAAATAAAAGGAGAGAAACATAACTGAAATTAAAGGTGAAAAAAGGATATATGAAAGTAAAACAGTTGAAAGAGTTCGTAAGATATTATGCGAATGTCTGTAAGGAGGAAAAGGAAAATTTGACGAGTTACTTAGAAAAACAAAGCATCCACACAGTAAAAGAATATTTACAGAAACTTTATTAATTGAAACCATAAAAGAAGTAATAGAATGTTGTAAGAACTGTGTCCGGGGGTCGCTGCAATGGCTTATCCCGGGCAAGGGAGGGTGCTTCTCCCCCCTCCGTTGGCACCCTGTGGTTCAGGGTGTAGCTGATTTCATTGAGAGCCCCAAAGACCAGGGCTACTGGCCAGGAGACCAACACCTCGGAAAGGGACGGTGGGACGGCTTGTCAGCCCCGCCCACAGGAGAGGGAGGGAGATCGCCACAAACTGTGAAAATAGGGAAGACTCTAGGTCCAGATGGGTACTCTGCAAAGTATTATAAAAACATTTGAAGAGATTGTAGCCCCAAAATTATTTGTAATAATGAATTTTATTCTAAGAGGAAATAAAATACCCCATTCATGGGAGGAAGCGAATACATCACTAATCCCTAAAGAGGACCAAGACCATGCTGAAGTGAAAAACTATAGATCCATTTCTATGTTAAACATAAGCTGATTCCACATGGGCCAAAACAAGTGGTGTGAAAACGGTGTGAAAACAGTATAAACCCTTTTACACCATTTTCACACCATTTTCACACTGCTGTTTTTGGCCCATACGGAATCAGCCTTAGACTATAAAATGTTCTCAGCTATTTTAGCAAATAATTTTAAAAAGGTTCTACAAGAATACATGCATGAAGATCAAGCTGGATTTTTAGCAAAATGGCAAACTAAAGATAATATCAGAATAGTGTTAGACATCTTAGAATTTTTACAGAATTCATTTTTGAATTTTTGTAGTTTGACATCTTAGTAAATTGTGTAATTGGCATTAATGTTAGGTATGCTCATCAGTCACATTTACAGAGAAAAAATGTCTGAACTTTTGTAATTCTGACACCTCTTTTGTAGATGCAATTTATGAATTTTGAGGACTCTTGGAATCTGGTAGATCCCTACCAGTGATGATGGGGATCAGGGCTGACTCTACCTGAGCAAATTGAGATGCACTTTTGACTGTTGTTATTAGTATAAGCCCGCTTGCATCTTGTGGAGCTGTTTCCTTAGCAGGCACCATTATATGATTCTGCTTGCAGCACAGTAGTCTATAGTGTGTGAGTTACTCTGTAGTTTAGACTAAATCACTGTTTTATCCCTTCCAACTTCATGATTACTCTGACACTTTTCATTGAGAGAATTTTTTTTCACTGTCTCATCTATTTAAGAATAAACCGTAGGAGGACTTGAAAACCTCTGGATGTTTCCATGCTCACTAGGAAGGTTGTCTGTTTCATGGCAGGATGTCTGTACCCTTAAGTCACATGCTTTGCAAACATTCAACATGTGTAGATTTTTCTGGCATTGAGATGTGGGCAAGCACTTGTTGAGGCTTCTATTTGTAGAACAGTTGTTAGTGACATAGAACCCCTGTGAGGGAGGAGAGTTTGAAGTTCTATTGCCCTGCCACCTAAAATTCTGAAATGTTTTCCAGCTCTGAAATATATATGACATAAAGCACTATGAAACCGAGTCAAGCATCATGGGCGGCAGAAGAAGAAACAACAGAGGATTTTTGCTGGTCTTGACTGCTTACCCAGCCTTTCCCCTACTCCAGATCTGCCAGTATGTGCAGAGTATTCTGTGATGGGGAAGGCTTAGCCACTCAACATAAACTGGACTGGGATACACAAAAACAAAAATCTCTCGAGCTGCTTCTGAATGTCTGCAAAGGCCAGTGCAAAGTGGGAAGCTTGATTCTGAACCTCCGTCCTATCCCTCTGCATATGCATAAGGACTTAAGATATATTTTTCCCATCTGGAATGAAATAAGATACTACTTCTGTCTATCAAAAGTTTAATGATGCTATCAAAAGTTTAATGATGTTTTAATTTTTGTTTATCTGAGTATCGAAGAACATTACTGTTTTCTGATAGCCCAACCCTTCTCTTATCTATTGCAACCATTGTGGAGGGCGGGGGTGGTTTGGCACATGCATTCAGGGACTCAATGGCAGATCTGATTGCAAGGTCTAAGCTTTAATTAGAGAGTTCCCATCCATCCTTTCTTAACAGATCCCCTGCAGCGGATCTGCTCGCTTGATAGCAGTTAGGCAGCTGCAGTGCTGAGATCACTGCCTAGTGTTCTGGCCAGCATTGTCTCCTACTCCGCCTGTCTGTCTGTCATATCCACCTGTTATCTTTTGTTTTGCACTCACTTTTCTGAAACTAGGCTAATCTAGATTTGTTCTGCTTTGGAGGGGGCGTGTTTGGGTGGGGGGAAATGGTGTCAGTTTAATTCAGTGTGACAGTGACAGTGTCCAGTATCAGAGAAAAGCACTCACTTGTTTTTAATTCTGATATTCACGACCATCAGCAGACATGGACATAATTTAACTTTGCCTCATTCTGCAGATGCTAGTTCTTGTTTGGTCTGCATTCATCCTTCAGTCTTGTTAGGCATTTCTTTTGGGCCTGCCACTGTGAAAAGGCAAAATAATATTTCCGATCAGAACAGCATGTCAAATCTTGTATGCAGATGTCTCTTTTTAGAAATACCATGAGTCTTATCACATTGCATCAAAGTCTTTTACTTATTTTTCACATTTATTTGGAAAAGCCTTCCAAGATATGTCTTTGCTCATTTGCTGGCATCAGTTTGCTAATTAGGTGCTTTTCTTTTTTTACTGAGGTTAAAATCATTGTTTGTTCTTTAGGGTTGCCACTTCCTGGTCGGGAAATTCCTGGAGATTTTGGGGGTAGAGTCTGAGGAGGGCGAGGGACCCCACCAGATATAATGCCTAGGGCTGTTTCCACATGGGTGAGCGAGCGTGGGCGCACTGACATAGTGGCAGTTGGTGCACGCCCCAGGGCCATTCGCATGCCATTCTGCAAATGGCCCTGGTGCCCCAACAGCCTGCGGGGCCTTCTGAACATGGTGCACACCACTTTTTTACCTCTTACCTCCTCTCAGCTGCTGTCGCTGTAGAGAGGCCAGAGGACACGCCCCCGTAGCCATGGTGATGATGCCTCTAGGGACAGAGGCCAGGAGGTGTGTCCCCTGGCTTCTCTACAGCGACGGTAGCTGAGAGGAGGTAAGGTGGGGAGCGGCACAGGGAAAACACTGCCTTCATGTCAACATTTGCATGGCAGCGGGTGGAAGACGTTGCTTTAAAAAAACTCGCTCACGAGTGAGTTTTGAAAGCAGTGTTTTTGCACCACTTGAGGGGGTGAGCACGGCACTGCTGAAATGCTGCAGTGCAAGCTGTGCAAACAGCGCCCCAGGAATGGTGTTTTTACCATCCCCAGGGCGCTCTTTTCCACCTGTGTGGAAACAGTCTTAGAGTTCACCTTCCAAAGCGGCCATTTTATCCAGGTGAACTGATCTCTATCACCTGGAAATGCGTCATAATCCCAGGAAATCTTCAGCTACCACCTGAAGGTTGGTAGCCCTAGTTATGATGGATAAATTAAAGAGGATTTGAAAGTTTTAAACCCCCTCTACAGAACACTGTTAGGGTTGCTGCATCCGGGTGGGGTCTGAGGATACCCTGGAATTACATCTCATCTCTACACTACAGAGATTGGATAAAATGGTTGTGTTAGAGGGTGAACTCTGTGGCATTGTACCCCACCTAGGTCCCTGACTTGTACCCCACCTAGGTCCATTCACACAGTATTGTATAGGTAGGATCCCAGCAGGTCTAACCAGCAAACATTTTGATTGGCCAGTTAAACACAGTGAAGCCTAGTCTTCACAAGCAATATAATGTGAGATACCGGTAATAGAATTCTGTGGTGTCACAAAGGACCACACCACTTCCAATTTCACATGGGGAGAACCACATTTTCAATGATACCCATGTAAAAATTGCCTGCAAATTAAAACAACACGCACACTCACACATCAGTGAAAAGGTTCTAGCCTAGCCCTTCCCATTCTATGGGAGTTTTTCATGTATAAATAATCATTAATGTAAGGGAACTATGGAAAATGCAGTCGTTCCACTTCAGCGTGGTATAGCCCCTGTTTCACCTCCTCAGAACTCTGCCATATTATTATTCTGCTGCACGTATACACAAATCTTTGTTAAGCACAATAAAGACATCTTGATGTCCTTCTCAAAAAATTCTTAGTAGGGATGATTTGCCAGAACTTAAAAAAATGAAATCTGTTGCTTACGTTCATTACAGCTCTAGGTGTATGGACTGGCTCCTGGTTTTCGCATTCACTGAATTATGGAAATAATAGGTCTGATGTTACTTGTGTAATTGCTGGTTACCTATAAATAGGTGGTCCCCCTTCTATGTATAGGGACTGTTTTATGTACATAAAACGTTGAGTCATTCAGAAGTATACTGCAGGGGCTCAATGAGTTGGGGAAACATACATTTCAAAGTTTAATAATTAAAAAGAAAACATTTCATTTTGGAATTGGTGTCAATTTAAAAAAAGAAATTCAGCTTGTCTATTTTGGGGTCAGCTCTTTACCTTCTTCCATTCTGACTGGAAGCTGAAAGAATGTAGAACTCTCCAAAGTCAGCCTCAGTCAGACACATAGTGGGCCTAAACTATTCAGAGACTCCTACTGAAATTTCCCCAGCGCTTGCTAGGAAAAAAAAACGCTATAAATTGACCTGCAACAAAATGTTTTTTCTTGAGAGTCAGTTATTCTCCTCATTTATGGAGCATGAATGAGGGTCTCAGAAACTTCAATGTGGTGGGTGCAAAAACCCTCCATACTCCTGTAGATCTGAATTGTAGTAGGTCACTGAGAGCTTCCTTACCAGATTCCTTTCAAAATGTTTCTTCCTTGATTGCTGGTAGAGGGCACTTAACACCTTACTTCTATTATTAGTGTTTGTTAAGCATTGAAAATATTAAGTGCTATATAAGAAACTTTTTGAAGTTCTTGTTGAAATGCCTCCGAGGGGCATGACTCAGAATGGTGATAGTAAGTAGATGCACAGTAATGCCCAATATCTCCTCACTGATCATGCAAAGGGAGTTTTTAAAAGCTACCGTTCATCTTGCATGACAACTAAACATGTGTACACAAAGCAAAATACCATAAGGAGGTTAGTTCCTTTCTCAGCCTCTATAACCTTTGTAGAGAAAATGTATGAAACAATGGTTTCTGCAGCTCAACTCCTCCCTACCATGTTTATGCTTTTGCGGACTTTTACTTGACTTGCTGTTCATCCCTATTTTTTTGTTCTTCTGTAAATGCCTTGTAGTGGCATTTAAAGTAGGTTAGGTTATGTGCTAAATCTATTTCAGGACCTACCTGAACTGCATTTGTATCCTATGTCTAAGCAATGGAAGAAGAATGAGTTTTCTCAGATCTGCTTGTACATCAGTTTATAAAAGTCAGGTTTGTATATCTGGCACAATTGCAAAGTTTGTAATGGTTTTGTGGGAAACATCATCAATATATCACATTCACGGCATGGCCAAATCTGTGGATATTTAAGTGTAGAAGCTGGAGGCTAAAACAGATGAAACAGATTTCTATAAAGCTGAGAAAAGCCCCGAGTTTGCTGAATAATCTTAAATATGTTTTAAAAGGGGGGGGGACGGGGAATTTACAACCCCCCAAGATAACAGGAAAAGAGACCTATATAAGCTGCTTTTGATCCCCACTGGGGAGAAGGATGGAGTATAAATGAAGCAAATAAATATATTAAAAGAAATATAGAAAATCAAGAAAAAAATGTTTTCCATGCAGGTATGCCTTCTACCTCATCATGGCATACCTAATATTCCAGTAACCTAGACTTGTTTTAGCATGTTTTTTGGTGGATATTAGCAGGAGTGCAGGCCCTCCTCACAGGGATAAAAAACAAAACAAACAAAACAAAATGTCATTGAAGACAAATCTTTTGTTAAAAAGGCACTCTTAACTGAACTATATCAAGACATGATAGAGGACTGTGAAGCTACTTGCTGCCCTCTCTCTAATGGCAGTAGGAAGCAGAAGAGAGTACAGTTCTCAGCTATAAAAATCTGCTTGGATTTAATTGCATTAACATATTCTGGCCATGAGCACATATCTGGACAGCTACTGATGAAAATTCAAAGTGTTTAACATTTTATCATTTCTCTCTGATCAAGTGTGTTAAACTGGATCAATTCCTGTTTATTTGACACTTTCAGTCTCATTGTATGATTGAATGGAGTTCAAATGTGCCTGCAGGCAGTCTTATATGTTTCCATTGTTTATATCCCTCTCATCTGCCAGAAACCCCTAGGCAGAAATGCACAGAGTACTGATACCAAACATAGCCTAGTAGTGCTACCAAAGATAATGCTGAAGCCTATTCATTTACAGAGAGGTAATTCTCTGCCTCGCATTGTAGGCTAAAGGAACCTATTACTTGATGTATCAGAGAATGCTGTATTTAGAGAATAGTGCTGAATATGTTCTTGATGTCTATCTACAATAAAATAACATTTTGGAGCTTTGATTTTTTAAAAGAAAAAATGTTTCAAGTACCCAAGGGCCCAGGGTCTGATTGGGAGTTTTCACAGGGTACTGCCAACAAGAAGATTGCAACTATTCACTGGGTTGTACTCAAAACTTTCTCACATTTAACTTTATAAAGAGGGCCATTTCCTGCATGCAGCTTGTCACAGTACACATCAGAGAAAGGGTGGAAACAATAGGGAAAGCAGTGTAGAAAATCGGCTTTTCTCTTGAAGTAACTGTCCAAGGTGCTCAAATTTTCTTGGTGGGCTTTTCAGTTCTGTTTAGTGCCTATGTGTCCTGCAAGTAGAATACGAATTTGACAAAGGAACTGCCCTTCAGAGCAAAGGTAGCAATGTAAGTTTCCAAATGGCCAGGCATCTTTGTTGCCTTTCAGGTATTTTGGGAAGTCGTGTGTTCCCCTATTTGAATAAACTACTAGAATGAAAATATCACATTCCAACATTGTGACATTTGTGGCAGGCATAAATACAGCCTTGTTGCCATGCTTGGGGGCTTTTCTCCTTTCTCCACACTTGCATGCTCTCCTTTCACACATGGAGTACAGTTGAAAACTTCTGGATTTGGGAAATCTTTAATCAAACTTCAATTGACTGTGATTTCAGAATTCAAGCACCTGAACAAATTGGAATGTGTTTGTGTTCCACAAATCTGAATTCTAAATTTTGGTTTAAGGCAGTTTAGAATCCCATGTGAGAGGGACTCCCATTTCCCCAAGTGCCTGCATTCAGACATGATGGCACATTTCATTTCAAACTTCTCAAATCTGGATGTTTTCAATCAAGCTACATGTGCAACAGGATGATGGAGAAGAGCATTCAAATACAGAAATAAGTTGTGCTTGTGCCCATTATGGATAAACCCTTGTATGTCAGAATTTAGGAATGCAACCGAAAACTCTAATAACTAACTCAGTTTTAAAAATCAGTAAGTGCAACTCAGAGTCTTAAACTGGTCATATGGTCTGTTGGTTTTATTGGGTAGTTAATATTAATACAGTATGCAAAGTGTGTTGACTTCATTCTGTAGACAGTCACGGAGGCATCTGGCACTATGTCAGACCGTGCCTCTCTGATATATATGGTACCACGATCTCCTAATGTTTAGCTACACTGTTGTCTTTGTGAAAAGTCAGGAGAGTGGCTAATGTTCTCAGTGGTGCATCATGTCTCTGATATTATAAAGCTATTTCTGTATAGTGAACTGTACTCTTGCTATACTGTTCTGTTGCTGTACTCTTGCTGATAGCTGCCTTGCTATCAGACGTGCAACAGGCTCGAAGACAGAGTGCTTGTTGTGAGCTCATTGGCTTATTCTCTTGCTTATGTACACAGATGTGTGTGGCAGGTGGAGAGAAATGAGGCTTTGTAATAGGCATGTGTGATTGTGCTCATGAAACCTCTGAAGTTATTTCTGATAAATCTCCATATACTAGAGGGTATCCTGCAGAAGTTCTCTGTGATGTGATATTACAAAGATTTTAGTGTGGCTAGACCTTGATACTATATCGCTTCCCTTCTTGAAGTTGTAAAGCAGGTTCATTGCTTAGGTAGTTCATTTTTATAAAGGTGTGATTTGTACTTCTTTGAGATTTGTACTTCTGCTTATTTCTTAGCTCCTTATATCTGCTTTCTAAAACTTTTTAGGAAATCAGTGTAAAAACGTGTGTGATAGTTTACCTTTGACTTTTACAGGAACAAGCTGATAGCAATAAGGAATCATATAATGAATCATTGGGAAATGTTGTCTTGCTATAAGCTCTTCTTCCCCACCTCCCCCAACTGCTTTTACTTCCAGGGCATATTTAATCCACATTGAGTTGGCTTTGGGGAGTTAATTTACAAAATAATAAATTTCAGTATCTTTGAGGAAACCTTCAATTATGTAGAATGTATTCCTGGTACATGGATAGCCCTGCACTACTATTATATTGAGGTGTATGTGTGTTAAACACCATCAAATGGTTTCCAACCTAAGCCAGCCCTATCAATTAATGTCCTCCAAAGCATCCTGTCAATACAGCTTAGTTTTCTTTATAGTGTCAATCTCATGTTGGGTTTTCCTCTTTTCTTGCTGCCTTCGACTTTTCCTGATATTATTGTCTTTTCCAGTAACCCTTATCTTTTCATAACATGACCAAAGTCTAAGTTTAGTCACTTTAGCCTCTAGGGAAAGTTCAGGCTTGAACTGAAATCCACTTATTTATTCTGTGGTATTTGTGAATCTCTCATCCATTATCATATTTCAAATTAATCAACTTTCTTCCTGTCAGTTTTCCTCATTTCCAACTTTCACACCAATACATGGTAATGGAAAATATTATAGTATCAATTAATTTGGTTTTAGCCACAGGATACACATCTTTACATTTAAGAGTCTTTCCTAGTTCCTTCATGGCTGCTTTTCCTAGTCTCAATCTGCTTGTCATGTCTTGGTTGTAGTCTCCCTTTTTGTTAATGATGGAGCCATGGAATGAAAGATCTTAAACAATTTCAATTTCTTCATTGTCAACTGAGTAATTACTTTTGCCTTCTTGGTGTTCAACTGTAATCCTGCTTCAGCACTTTCTGCTTCAATCTTCCGCAGTAGTAATTTCAAGTCTTCACTATTTTCCGCCAGTAATGTGGTGCCATCAGCATATCTAAAATTGTTAATGTTCCTTCCATCAATTTTCTACATCTATTTTAGCTTTCCTTATATGTTCTACATATAGATTGAAGAGGCTGGAAGATAAAATACATCCTTGTCTAGCACCTTTGCCAGTTGGAAACCATCCTATTTCTCCATATTTTGTTCTACCAGTAGCCTCTTGTCCAGGGTATAGGTTGTACATCAAAATAATCATATATTGTGGCACACCCATTTCTTTTAAATGCAATCAAAGTTTTTCATGATCCACACATGAATAATGAAATGTGTAATCATGAAATATGCTGTAATCTATGGGTGTTCCACAACATGCTGATTTTATAGACACTGTAAATTCAAGTGTATAAAGGTTAATGGATAGGGATGCAAAGAAGTTTTTTAAGCTCTGGTTCTCAAAGGTATGATGATTAAAACCTGGGCATTAATAGCAAGAGTTGTGTGTCATGAAGCTGCTTTGTGAATTTCTGTCATTCTGTTTAAAAACTCTAATACTGTGGAAAGGATAATTGCTAAATAAATGACTGTTCTCCTGGAACATAATTATGTCTGTTCTCATCTTTTTTAGAGAAACTATTTGTCCAAGCTAGAATATATCTTGAGATATCTTGGGAAAAGTTTGAAGAATGTATTAAGTTGAACTTACTGAGAGCCAGCATGGTGTAGTGGTTAGTGTTGGATTAGGATCTGGTAGACCTTGGTTCAAATCCACACTCCATCATAGAAGCTTGCTAAATGACCTTGGGCCAGTAACGCCCACTCAACTTAACCTACATCATAGGACTGTTGTGAGAATGAAATGAAGGAGAGGAGAATATTGTGAGCTGCTTTGTGTCCTGCTCCCATTGGGAGAAAGGCAGGGTATTCTTAAATGCTTGATTCTAACATGTTGCTTATATTGCATACAATTAATATTTGAAATTCAGGCAGGCTTTTTAAAAAAATCATCATCAATATTAATAGTTATATTATGTATTTATTTAAAATATTCATTAGGTGTCTTTCTCCCTTGTTGAACTCAATACTGTTTAAAATATAACAATTATAAAAACACATTTAAAACAATATAGATAAAACAATTTTTCAAAGTCACAGTTTAGACTGAAAAACTCCAATTAGAGCTGCCAGTAAATAAAAACTAAATCAATAAAATGCAGTCCTAAATGAAACTGTTTCAACTGCCTCCTGAAGATCAACAGTGAGAAGACTAGGTGCACTTCCATGGGGAGGTTATTCCATAATCATAGGGCTGCCACCAAAAAGGCCCTCTCTTGTGTGTCTACCAGTTGAGCTTGTTTGATTGGTGAGACAGTCAGGAGGGTCTCTTCTTGCAATCTTAATTCTTAAGCAGGAATGAGAAGATGGTCCTTCAGATACTCCAGTCCCAAGCTATATAAGGCTTCAAAGGACAAAACCAGCACCTTTAATTGGGTTAGGGAGTGGGTTTGTAACCAGTGTAGTTGTTGTAGTGTTGGGGTCTCAAGTTCCTAATATCTAGCCTCAACCAGTACTAAGGGTGAGTATAACATTTGTTCAGTAAATTTGGGGTTCAGGTTTTAAAAACCAGGAAATTTTCAGTAAAGCCAAATAAAGTCAATAATTAATTTAGCCAATAACCCGAATATTACCAAATAAAAAAGATTGTGCCCCACCTCCATCACCGTTTCTCAAGTCTATATTGACGTGGGAAACAGTGATGAGGCATGGGGGAGAGTCCAGTATTTAGTTGAAGCTCTGCTGTCCTTGACACCGTTTTCCAAGTCCACCTAGATCTGGGAAACTGCAATGGGGAGAGTCCAGCATACAGTTGGAGTCCAACATTCAGTTGAAGCTTTGCACTCCATGCCAACATTTCCCAAGTCTACATTGACCTGGAAAACTGCCTGGGGGGGGGGGGGCGTCAACTGGATGCTGATGATGGGGAGAGCTTGAGCTGAATGCTCTTTTTTTCCCCCAGCTGAAAATGCCTTGGGGGTTTTATCAGTAAATTAAAAACCTGAAAAAAGCTGATATGGCTTGACCAGCATTCTATCCTCAGCATTCTGCATAATGTTTGCCATCAAGTCACTGCTGACTTATGCCAAACCTAGTAAGGTTTTCAAGGGAGGAGACATTCAGAGGTGGTTTGTCATTGCCTGCTTCTGAGTCATGTCTCCAGTATTCCTTGGAGGTCTCCCATCTCAATACTTGCCAGGATCAAGGCTGAGAGTGTGTGACTGATCCAGGATCACCCAGCAAGTTTCCATGGCAGACTGAGGATTTGAACCCGGGTTTTCCTAACTCTATAACTGACTCCATAACCACTACACCATTCTGGTTCTCTAAATATTTAGCATCTTAAATGTATCCTAGTTGTTTTGTATACTTCTCTGTAACTCAATAAAATAAATATCTTAAAATTCCCACTAATTTAATGGTTCAGTTCTGAAACTGTCATTTTTTTCCTTTCCCCCACATTTCTATTGAAAAAAATGTCAACTATCTTGACTCTTCTTAAGTAGAGAGCCAATGGAGTATAATGCATAAGAACAGCAGACTCTGATCTGGATAACTGGGTTTGATTCCCTGCTCCTCCATGTAGTAATATAGAAGCAGCCTCCTTTGTATCATTCTATCCTGCCTGGAACTGTGAAGTTAGCTGTGCTCTTCCTGTCTCCCCCCCCCCCCCCACTTCTAGGATGGGAGCAAGTACTGCTTGCTGAATTTTTCTGTACTGTCAGCCAAAAGAAGAGAGTAAACATTAAATGTGGTCCCTTCCGGCCTTTTAAAGTCTATGACTATTATCTTTGCCAAGTTGGGTGACATGTTTACACAAGAAAAAGATTTGTTCCTAGTATAGGTAATGAAGCATAGCACAATTCTCCTTCAGAATTTCAAAATGGTTGTTTATTATGAGATGCGTTACCTGGGCAAACAGCTTACTGAACATTTCAGCCAATGATACAGATGTGAAAGTCTTTAAAGTACAGCTGTATTATTTCCCAAATATGTGATTAACAATAAGATGGCATACTCTTGAAGGTCTAATTGCATTGCAAATATCACCCTGTCAGTTCGTATTTGGTGTTTCAGTCTTTGTAAAGCTGCATTGGCTTCAATGGCAATTGTGCTCTTTCAAAAAGTTGAAGTATCGTATAGTCACTTGAGTGGTTTGTCACGATGATTGCCATTTGATTTCATCTCAAATGTAGCGTCTTCATTTAATTTTAAAGAAAGTCCATGGAGGAAGTACTGTAAGTTATATAACAGAAGCTTTTGAAGAGAAAAGCAAATGGGAAACTGTCTTGAGGGGAGGGAACTGCTAAAGTATTTTTCCCATTTCACAATTTTTCCCATTTCACAATACCTTCTGGGAACAGGTTGTGAAAACTTGAGCACCAATCATGGTGTTGTATCCTATGCAACAGTAGAGTTCAGCTTAACTATTAAGTATTCAGAGGTTCCTTGGCGGGGCCAAGGAACAAACAATAATATGCAGTGTTCTTTCAGTAAAAGCTTGGGATGTTGGTCAGTAGTGTCAGCTATTAAAGGAGCAATGTTCTTTGTGTTTTTATAATATTTGTGGCTTCAATGTGTAATGATCTATCTTTGCCTAATGTCTTCAGTTCCGCCACCGCACTAGGTGTTCTTGAAATGGTGCTCTTGGAATTGGATTGCTCAATCCAGCCACCATATTTCGCACCCAGAGTGGTCAATTATTTAAGACTTTGAGGATTCAACTATATATCCCAACTCTTATTAAATTATCTAAGTGCCATTTTTTCTGAACTGAATAACAAGTAAAATCTCATGAGATGCTTGTGTATTATATTAGCACAAGTCAAATAAGCAGAAACATTGGACATTCTAGTATTTCTTAAAGAATTGATAAAATCTTAAATAGTTGAATTAATCTTTATTCTCTCTCCTGTCCCACCCTGGTATGTAGCCATTGGTCTGGATCTTGTGTATCATCAAAGGCCCCCACCTGAAATCCTGGTGTGCTGTTGCCGCTACTGACCTTGATATTCCAATGCTCAGGGTAAGGCAGCTTCATGTGTTCATGTTTTGATTCAAACTACTAACCCTAAGTCAAATAAAACCTTTATGTTATTCTATTGATACAGAGCTTGAGGAAAGCAGTTCCTATACGTTAGTGATACCATCTTATTTCAGTGGAATGACCCTGTAAGGCAGGATGATATTGCAGACGAGAGACAGCAGCTAAAAAACCAGTTGCTGACTTAAGGCCCAGCTCAGATTATTAATAACAACTTTATCTATGTAAGCTCTATAAAACGTATGTACCATGACTGTTTCCATAAACCAAAGTTTAGATAACTTTCTTCCTCATGAATAGATGTTCCTGAGTTCTTGGCCTCTGAGAACACTAACTGCAGCACCAATTGTGACAACACATTTTATGATGTAGATCCCTATTCACTGTCACTAGGCTGCACTCAGCAAGTTATTGGGCACAGACAGCTGTCAAGTAGTAACACATACCCTAAAGGACTTTTGAACTCTGCTGACTTGCGTTGGGGTCGGAAGCCATGGAAGGTGGGCTCTGTGGCTTCTTGCCAGTTCTTTTGGTCACCTAGCGTACAAGCAACCTGTTTTGAAATGGTAAGAGAAGTCGCATTACCTTGGAGCAGGAAAGTGGAAAAAGGAGCACTTAGGAGGAGGAAGTAGGAAGAGGGAGGATAACATGAATCTGCAGCAACAGGAATGACCTGGTACTGACAAGGAGGAGAATGATTGGTGAACGGGGAGGGAGAAAATGAATTTTTTTCTTCTCAGCAAAACCTCATAAGTTCCCTCTCTGTCTGTTCATCCTTTTCTAATCATAGAGATTAAGGAGAGACAAAATTACGTACCCTCTAAATGACCCTTTCTTGCCTGTGGTATAACCTTAGCTAAAGTCATTTCTGTGATGTCACAATATTTCACGTTGCTTTGTCATTGTCTTGAACTAAAAGGCTGAGGCAGTGAGGCAGAAAACTGCCATAGATTTGAGAGTTTTAGATATGGCTCCTAGGGTGATATTATAAGCTTTTCAGTAATTTACAAAAACAGAAGAAATATCATTGACTTGAAATGTCTCCTGTTGACTGCTTATTTTAGGTTTAACACTGAAATTGTTGCTGTGGAAGTCTTTTACAGACCCTGCATTTGGTTTCAAAGCAGATTCTTTCCAGTATAAGCTGAGATTTACAAATCTAACCTAAAATTTGGATTCAAGTTCAAATCCCATTGAAGCCTTCTGGGGGACTTTGGACCAGTTGCACACTCTTAGGCCTGACCCTGGCTAGTTTTTGGATGGGAGAACTCCAAGGAATACCAGGGTCATGGCACAAAGGCAGGCAGGCAGTGGCAAACCATCTCCCAATGTCCCTTGCCTTGATAACATTATGGGGTCGCCATAAGCCAGCTGTATGATAAAGAAAATATGATGATAAAGAAAATAACAACCTCAAAACAACCCCCAAGCTTAAAATTATTTAAAATTTTGCTAGTATCTGGGAGTCTTTTGGCAGCCTTGTGGGGACTTCTTTATTAAAGCTTTAAGTAGTTCCCTATGCCAACACGCTCCACGCCCCCTCTTGCCAGCAGTTGAATAGCAGATTCAGCCAGGCCGAGCTCAACATCCAACTTTGCCTACCAACAACAACACATTTACTGGTAGCCACAGGCCTTGCACGTGTGTACATAAAACATATAATCCTAAAATCCAAAGACACACTAAAACCATATATAACCTAAATCAGCAGTGTAAAGCTTATCCAATTCCAGATTATAAATATTAAAATCACTTATCCTATATAACAGGCATATCTATAATTTAGCTCTTATAGCTAGGGCATCAGTTAACTTTACCCTAATCCTAGCAGCTAAGAACAAAAAAATTGCATCATTATATGAGACATGCTCAAAGACATGGCCATGTGAAAGAAGACGTTGTCTTTCTACTGTAGGTGTGGGGCATCTTGTATGGGTGTCTTCTCCACCAGTTGCAGAGAGGCAGGAAATGACAAAATAATTATCCTTGTACTTCCTGTGCAGTCTCCGGGGTCACTTTCCCTCAGTATTTCCCTGCCTCTGCAGAGAGCAGACGTGTTTTTTGGAGACTCTGGCAAAAAACCCTCTGTTTGTTTTGTGTCGTTTTGTGTGTCTGTCTGAGAGCTGTCTCAAAGCCGGGTGAGTGCTGTGTTCCGGTTTAGGGAAGGACCTCAGCGTAGCTAGGGGATCTATTGCAGAGTCGCCCCAGGGCAACCACTAATTTTAAAATTGCTGACTTTAGAACAACCCCAAATGGAAGCAAGATCCTTCTCCCCAGAACGGGAGACGTTCGTGGCCTCCGCGGCCGAGCGCACTCGCTCCGCGAACCCCGGGAAAGCTAAAAAGAAGACGGGGGGAGCGAAAACCGCCAAAACGTCGGGCGCGGGAGAATCGAGCGCCCAGGAGCATGCGCAGTCGGCAGTGACTGCAAAGAAGAGACGCTTGCAAACCGACTGGAGTTTCGCGCCTTCCCAGGGCGCGCCCCTTATGGGAAACTCCACGGCCGACTCCTCCAACCTTCCCAGGGTTACGGAGCAGTCGTGCCTTTCAGAGGGCGGCACGGATGATCGCGCGGTTCTTTCCTGTGTTCCACTCAGGCAAGACCCGCAAATGGCAGAGCAAGGAAACTCAGCCCCAAGCCAAATGACTCCAGCGGCAAGCTGGATGAGTGCGCCCCCAGAGGCCTTTGCGGAGTTCCTCAGCAAACAAATTGACAAAGCTCTGGACGCCAGAGATCAAAGGCTTGCTGCCGCCCGAGCCCAATCCCTTAGATCACGCAGCCCTCACAGGGAGGGCTCCGTTTTTCACAGAAGGGACCCCTTAGCCTTCCCAGAGGAGGAAGAAGAGGGGTTATCTAGCCTGGATGAGAGTGCTGACGGAGAAAAATTCTCTGACTCAGAGGAGACCACTGAAACAATCCCTGAACAATCCACTCAGTTTTTCAAACTAGAGGAAATACAAGCCCTAATTTCCAAAACTATCTCTGCTTTGGATCTCCACGATCCTGACGGCACAGAAGAACTTCTATCCCAAGCCGTGGCAGCTGCCACCACACAACCAATTTAAAGGGTTCCCTAAAGGGAAGGCTGACTATCTACCCAAGGATAGTGTAGGAGAAAAATTTTTCCCAGTTCCTGAATGCTTTTTAAAAAGGATTCAAAGGGAATGGATGAATCCCACCTCTCACAAAGGCTTGCCCAACAATTTTAAGAAAAAATATTTGATGCCTCAGCAATTCCACGTTCTCTTACAAAACCCTCCTGTGGATGCCCCTGTTACAGTTTTACATTCTGGAGCCTTGGTGGCAAAAGAAGGGGAAGGGAACATTAAAGACCCCCTGGATAGGAGGTCAGAGGCGGCGTTGCGCAGGTCCCATGAATGGTTGGCAGCGGCCATTAAAACCTTGACTCCCTCCTCCACAGTGGCCAGAGCCACAATGGTTTGGCTAAAAAGACTCCTGGAAATGATTCCAGTCGAGTCTAAAGGTGTCAGGGAGGGCATAGAAAGAATTCTATCTGCAAACTCCTTTATAGCGGATGCCACCTTCGATGCCATGGCATTAGTGGCGAGATCCATGGCTTCCAACATGATTGCCAGACGCAACGCATGGATCCGCCCATGGCAAGCTGACATTCAATCCAAGCACGTAGTGGCTGGTTACTCTTACTACGGAGAAGCCCTATTTGGGAAAGAACTGGACCAAGTCCTGGTCCAAACAAAAGATAACAAAAAGACAATGCCAAAATCTGTCAGAGGACCAGACAGAACATCGAATACTAACAAATTTACTTTCAGATCTCACAAGACCCTCCCTAGGTCTCAACGGGATGGACAAAGAACAACCTGGCAAAACCAGCAGTCCTTTCGGAACTACAAGCAACCTCCCAAGCAGTTCTACAAACAAGGGAGAAACTTCAACGCCAACAAAAACAAGCAATGACTACCTGGACCTTCCAGTGGGAGGCTTAAGCCTCCAATTTTTCCAACAGAGTTGGCAAGGGAATCACGTGGACAGGTGGACACGGGAAGTCATTTCCACAGGCTACGTGATAGAATTCAACATTATCCCACGGCAGCATGTGATGATCTCACCGCTTTCAAACGACCCGATCAAAGCCAACAGAACCCTGGAGGCAGTCTCTCACCTCTCGAAAATTCATGCAATCGAGCCTGTTCCTATAGCGGAACTGTACTTAGGGACGTATTCACATTTCTTTACAGTCTCCAAACGCAATGGGGACTGGAGAGCAATTCTGAACTTAAAATGTCTCAACAAATTCATTCGAGTTCCAAAATTCAAGATGGAAACCCTCAGGTCAATTACAGCATCGCTTCGTCATCAAGACCTGTTGACTTCACTGGACCTGACCGAAGCATATTTACACATTCCGATTCACAACTCTCACAGGAAATACCTGAGGTTCGCGGTCCAGGATCAGCACTACCAATTCAAGACCTTACCGTTCGGGCTGGCCACAGCCCCTCGAACTTTCTCAAAAGTCCTCCTGGCCCCGGTCATTCTTCTAAGAGAACAAGGGATTCACGTTTACCCTTACCTCGACGATCTGCTGATACGCTCACGATCTGTCGACAAAGCCAACGAAGATACCAACGTAGTCCAAAACGTCTTGTCTCAGCACGGCTTTATCATAAACAGCGAAAAAAGTTCCTTAACTCCCTCCACGCTTTTGGAACATCTGGGCGCCGTGATAGACACGGTTCAAGACATGCTATTCATCCCAGAAGAGAAGATTTCCAAAATTCGTTGGACGACACTGGAAATCATGTCTGCCAAACGCAACTCCGTGCTAAAACTTGCAAGCCTGTTGGGACTTGTCATATCAGTAATCGATCTAACCCAGTGGGCACGACTACATGCGAGACCACTACAACACTTTCTTCGGTCATACCAACTGGACATCATCAACAAAAAAGACAAACTTCTAACGCTACCCTCCGAAGTCCGACAAAGTCTGCAATGGTGGTCGAACCGAGCCAACCTGAGACGAGGAAAAGCGATACCACCACATCCTCCTCGACAACAAATATTTACGGATGCCAGCCTCCAGGGCTGGGGGGCTACACTCAGCCAACAATACGTCCAAGGCTGTTGGTCCCAGGAGGAATCCAAGCTACACATCAATGTTTTGGAGACTCGAACAATCCTCTTCGCTCTTCAGCATTTTCTGCCCCAAATTCGTCACCAACATATCATCATTCAAACAGACAACGTAACCGCCAAGATGCACATCAACAACCAGGGCGGCTCCAAATCAGCCAAACTGCACTGGGAAGCTGCGAAAATCCTCCGTTGGGCAGAGACCAACTTAGCATCCCTGGAGGCGCTACACATCAAAGGGTCTCAAAACCTCACAGCAGATTGGCTAAGCAGGCAGAAAATGTGCGAACACGAATGGCGACTCGATCCATCTGTCTTCGACCTCATATGCAAAACCTTCGGACACCCAGAGATCGACCTGTTTGCATCACAACGGAATGGACAACTTCGAATTTCATGACCATCGGAATTACCATCCACAAGCAGCGGGTACGGATGCTCTGAACGCAGAGTGGCCGACAACTCTTCTCTATGCGTTTCCTCCGTTTCCTCTTATCCCTCGACTTCTGCGCAAGATAATAGCGGAAGGCGCATCAGTGATACTAGTAGCTCCACGATGGCCCAGGAGACCGTGGTTCTCCACAATCCTAGAAATGTCAGTTTCGAAGCCACTGACCCTGCCAATCACGACCGAGTTCCTGACTCAGGGTCCTATAGTTCATCCAGATCCCACATGGCTAAAGCTGACCGCGTGGAACTTGAACGGACAAGCCTAAGGAGTAAAGGGTACTCAGAACAAGTTACAGCCACGATTCTAGCGGCCAGACGTGATTCCACAGTCAGGATCTACAATTCCTCCTGGAAGGCGTATGTCAGGTGGTGCCAGCGTAAACAACTCGACCCTACACAACCGGCAACTACAGTCTTGTTGGAGTTCTTACAACATGGCTACTCCATGGGTCTCAAGTGTTCCACCTTACGCAGACAATTGGCAGCTATTGCTACAGTCCTTCCAGTCACAGACAGTAAGCCAATTACAAAACATCCAGACATCATAAATTTCTTGAGAGGAGTCAAATTGTCTCAACCAGCGGTGATCCACAGGTTTCCCTCCTGGCGTCTGCATGCAGTCTTATCGGCTCTCACCAAGCCTCCATTTGAGCCCATCCAAACGGTACACATCAAATGGGTAAGGATGAAAACCTTATTTCTGATCGCCTTAACGTCGGCTAGAAGAGTCTCGGAACTACGAGCCTTATCAGTGAACAGCAAGTCCTGTGTCTTTCATAAAGACAGAGTGTGCCTCCGTACGGATCCCACTTTTATTCCAAAAGTGAACTCACAGTTTCACACTCGCCAGGAGATCATTATTCCAAACTTTCTGCCGAATCCCACTCATCCAAAGGAAAAATTATGGCACACACTAGATGCGCGCCGGGCTCTAAAAGCGTACATTATCAGAACAGAAAACATTCGAAAATCGGAAAGTATGTTCATAAACATTCATCCTCCCAAATCGGGGGAGCTGATGTCCAAGGCAGCTATCAGCAACACCTTAAAAGCATGCATATGTGAAGCGTACAAAGCTTCTGGTCTCACCGTTCCCTCGGGAATCACCGCTCCACTCAGTTCGTAATCGCGGCCGCCAACAGCGGCTCCTTTAGAAATCACGCATCGGGTTGGAAGACATCTGTAAAAGCTGACAACTTGGTCAAGTCTATTTCCACAGCAAATTCGGTACGTACATTACAAAGCATCCAGTCCCTGGCCTCGGCAGAATCAGCCTTTGGCAGAAGGGGAGTTCAGGAGAGCATTATCGGGGACTGATGGGGAAACCCACCCGAAGTTCGGGGACACTTGCTCCTGGGAGGTCCCATAGCGGCAAGATGCCCCACACCTTACAGTAGAAAGGGATCCATTGGATTACTCACCGTGAAGAAGGATCTTTCTACTGTAGTGGTTAGTGGGGCATCTTGGCCCTCCCTAGATTTCTATTAGTGCCCAATTCATGCTCTCCACAGAAATATGTTTAAAAGTTTCCTCGATATGCAAACTCACCAGACAGACAAAAGCAGTTTAAGAGTTCTTGCGAATTTCAGCAGTTTTGTCTCCATGTTACTGTTATGTGTTTGCGTTACACGTTTAATACTACTGTGCCAGGCGGGGGAACTGGGGGAAAGTGACCCCGGAGACTGCACAGGAAGTACAAGGATAATTATTTTGTCATTTCCTGCCTCTCTGCAACTGGTGGAGAAGACACCCATACAAGATGCCCCACTAACCTACAGTAGAAAGACCCTTCACTGTGAGTATCCAATGGATCCTCCTCGCTACATGCCATATTTCTTATAATGTCATTTGCGCCATATATAAGCATAGAAAGGACAATGTAAAATGCGGGTGGGATGGGGGCTTGGGGGCGGGGTCCCACAGGGGGCTGTGTGGGCGGGGCCCTATGGGGGCATCCTGGAGCAGCCTGGAGTTCAGCCGGCTGCACAAAGCAGTCAGCTGAACTAAAGCAAGTGCGGGGCTGCGAGGGGCGGTGCCCAGGCACCATTTTGCCTCAGGCACCATTCCCCCCACCCCACGGCACTGCCTTTGGGCTTTTGTCAGGTCTCCCTTGTAAGTATTTTGACCTAAAAGTCCGAAATCTTTTCAGATTCCTTAAATGTGTCTCTTTAAGTGTATTTAAATGTTGGGCTACAGTTGTGCTTTTTTCCTTAGGAAATCATGGGGCATAATTTGTCCTGGCAGCTGTGGCTTTGTCTTTTAAGGCATCCTTATTGAATATCCAGTCACAAATTTTACTTCTCTCCCAAGATGTAATGCTCTCCAAGGAAGGTATTTCATATTGTACATGTAAAGGGTGAATTTGATTTCCCCAGATGTTTAGTCTGTCCTTAAATTTATGTCTCAGACTCCCCAAGTTGTCATTACTTAAATTCGATAGCCTTTCATAGTAAAGGAGTAACCTCAGGTGTACCCAAGTAGTGATAGCTGGTAAGCCCACTTCCAAACCAAGCAGGGTAGATGGCAGCAAACCTAAGATCCTTCTTAGAAATATATTTTGAATAATTTCTAACTTTTCTACTGACTTGATCTTCCAAACCTATATTTCTGCTCCATGCAAAACCTGGGAGAGAACTTTGCTTTGGAACACTTTAATGATTGGAAGAATCAATTGACCCCCTTTGCCATAAAAAAGCTTTATAAGTATGTTTGCAGTACGTTTTGCTAAGGAGATCTTTTCTTTTAATTGAGTCTTCCAGGAAAGAAATGTCTGAAAGATTAACCCAAGGTATTTGTACAGAGAGACTTGTTCAATGGGTTGGGTTCATAATCTGCCAGTTGTGCTTCTTTCTGTTGTTATCAAAGACAACAATGTTGGATTTGTTACAGTTGATTTTTAATTTGTTAGTTCTACAATATTCAGCTAATCTGTTTAACATTCTGTTAAGCCCTACTTTTGTAATAGACATAACTGCCATATCGTCAGCATAACGGATAGGGATCTGTCTGCTCTTGAGTACTGGTGGAAAAAAGGCTGGGTCATTTCAACACTAGACACAATCATTTATATACACATTAAACAAGGAGCTAGTAGACACCCCTGTTCTACTCCCTTCTTCAGAGCTATTGGGTTCGTCAACCAGCCCACTCTCATTCTAGCCGTGGTAATTCTTTCAAAATAATGAGCAGTTTTCTGTTGATGTTTGTTAGTCCCAGCTTTCTCCAAAGTATTGACCTGTCAACTCTGCCTACCTCCAAAATGCCAATGGGTCTTGGAGGCAGCAGGCAGTTCACACGCTACGTGCTGCCACCAAGAGCCACATGAAATTTGGAGGCATAACCTGAACTGTTAAAAAAACCTGTTAGGCTGAAATGGACTCTCAGCTTTTTCCAGGTTTTTTTTTCAGGTCTATTAAACCCAAAAAATACCAATAACTTTTTTTTTGCCCATCTCTAGTCTTGGTCTTCTCATGCCTATACTGCTTGGTGCCAGAATATACTTGTATGCCTTGTCTCACAGAAAGACAGAACCTCAATGCTGAATTAATTCACAGTCACTTCCTGGACCTTCTTTGTATGAAAGGAAGTGGGAGCCATCTTAGGGGTCCAGGAAAAAAAATGAATAAATTGGATTTGAATTTTGAAAAATCAATGGCTAGAGGTGATCCCAAGCAGAATGCAGTTAAAACTGCTCTGATAGTCCAAGTGATTCCAGAGATGCAGGTGTTTTTAACCATGGTTGCCATTTTGGAAAAATTGGGGGGCTGAATTTCAAAAAAATGGTGGGAAAAAACCCTCAGGAGCCACTGAGCAGAATGCAGTTAAAATTGCTGTGATAGCCCAAGGGATTCCAGAGATACAGGTTGTTTTTTTGGGGTGGCCGTTTTAATATCAGGACATTTTTCTACAGCAGAAGCACACTACTTTCACTTCTGCTGAACAAAGCAGAACCACATTTTTACCTTTTGGTGGGAGAGAGAATCAACCTGGGTTTGTGAGGGGTGGTGCCCAGATTGTGACAAATTTGTGTACATTCAGGTCACAGCAGGAGTGGAGCGAGGGGTAACTGCGCCTGGGGCACATGTGCGCCCCCGCTCTGTCCCCGCCCTGCCCTGGAATGCCCTCGCCCTGCCCTTGCCATGCTCCCACAGGGATGCACACCTGGTGCGTTGCCCCCCCTTGGCACTACGCCACTGGGTCACAGCAGGGAGCAAAGTCACTGGCTTCCTAAAGTCCTGGTGTGAAAGCCCTGGTGTGGAAACCCCTGATGACCTTGTGTCCTTGCAGGCAATTACATGGGGTCTACCACTGAGGTATTTGAGCTTTACAGAATCATAGGTTTTGTACTAGCTTTATCTGCATATCTGATGGTACTGTTCCATGCTGTGACAATCTTCATCCGTTAATTTCTTTAAAAGGCACAGAAAAAGGGAAATCTGGTTTTTTTACAGCAATTTTATGCACCCTTACTTGAGAATAAGCCTTATTGAACCCAGTGGAACTTACAACCTCATCATATACATATTTACTGACTTGGAGTAAAAGCCAATATCAAGGGGAAATTAAATGGGCTCTTGTGGGGGAGGGAGGTGGTCTTTTACCAACCGGCTGCCTTCTTCTGGCAGTTCTCTTTTCACCTCCCTTCAACTCACAGTTTTTGATGAATGGGCACTTCCTTCAGCTGTTGAAGGTGTGTTGGTGGGGGTAGGGTGAGAGTCTGGAGGCCAGGGCCCCAGACAGGAGGGCCCGCATTGGTTTGTGGGACTGGGGAGGCAGGTGTTGGGGTAGAGGGAAGAGGGGCTTTTGGCAGGCACAGCAGGAGAGCATGGGTCACCTCCACACTGCCACTGGGTGCAGCTTATGTTTGGGGTGTGGGGAAAGGTGGGCGGGGGAAAGGTCAGTTGTTGCCAGGCGCAGTGGGAGAGTGCGGCCGCCATCGCTCTGGCATAGAATCCATCTTTTGCCGGACACAGCAGGAGAGTGCAGCCTGCTGTAGCTGTGGCTGTGAAGCAGCTTCAGTATCGCAGAGGCTGGGTGGGGAAAGGGGCCAGTTGTTGGGGGAACAACTCACGGCTGGAATGATGCTGCAGTGGGTGCCCAGTAAAGAGTCCTGCATGCTCACTGGTTGAGGGTTCATTGTTGCAACACTTAGCATATTACCCAATTATATAGGGTAAGATAAGATAAATTGGCCTGTATGAGATTGATTATTCCACTCCAGTCTCCTTAGTATGATGCTCCTTCTCTCTATCCTCTAAGCGTTCCTGGATAGTTCCGATACTTTTGTTCCATGAATATTAATGAACAAGTTACAGGAGACTTTGCACTGTGCTGTACTTAATACATTTTGGAAATTGACAGGTTTAAATTCACAAGGTCAGAGCTGGTTTTATGAGACCATTAAGTAAACAGCAAGGGCGGAGCAAAAGGGAACTGTGCCCAGGGCACGTGTATGCCCTACACCCCCTCCCTGCCCCTCCCTGCCTCCTCCCCACCCCAGCCACGCCCCCGCATAGGCGCGAGCCTGGGGTGTTATGCCACCCTTAGCCCCGTTGGCACTATGCCACTGGTAAACACAGGAGCTTCATAATGCTGAACTCCCTCCATAGTCTGCTGTGGCTAGCTTTTAGAAATCGCCTTCTGTATAAGGACAATCAGCAAAGTCATGTAGAGGCTATTTCAGAACTTTGGTGAATTTACACAGGATTGGGCTTGCAATGTGAGGCCCTACATGTGAATTGCATAGTGCTGGTTCTTGAACTGTGATGATGCCGACCATTCTTCACCATTTCTGTCTCTGCAGTACCTGGCCAAATTTTGGTTAGCTAATGAAGATGGCCAGTCATTTTAGCTAATTTACTAAAAGCAAGCAGACCAATATAATTTTTTGTTGTGCAGCACTGTGTGTGCTCCAGTGTTCCCCAACCATATGCCTTTTTTTTTAAAAAAAATCTCAAATATTTGTTTAGATATTTATATTCAGCTTTTCTCAACAATGGGGACTCAAAGCAGCTTACAACATCATTCTCTCTGCCTGGATTGACTGTGTGGCTTTGAAATACAGTATACACTTTACCAGTTGGATGCTGTTAAAAGGGCACATTCTTACCTGGTTTGTATTGGGCACCTATGCCCAAAGGTTTAAATGTCACATGTAGCTGAATGTAATTTTGCACAATCAATAATTTTTGACAGTTTTCTTCCCAACCTCTTGCTGGTTTCCATAGATACAGATGGGAAGTGACAGGTTCTCATTGTCTGTGTTGACCCCAACGTAACCTTTTGCTCCTGGACTTTCTTGTTGGAGAATATGCTTATGCTGGTGTCCAGTATTCTTTCCCTTCTTTTATGCTTTGTTTATTTTGATCCGTCCTTACATTCCTTGAGGATAAAAGCAGTTGGATGGGGAAATGTGATTTTACTTGTTTGCTTCAGTAACTTCATTGATTGACTAAACTTGTAACAGTTGAGCTGTTGACACCTCATGCTGCTAGTACATCAGAAAGGCAGGTTTGCTGGTACCCAGATGCTGCCTTTATATGTTGAAACATTCCCAACAGCACTTGCTACAGTTGTTGATCGTGATACCTCTAGGTGTCCAATACCTTTTCCCCAAAACAATAAAGTGCTTGAGACGGTAGCTGGACTGGAGTTTAAAATTCATGAACCCAGAAGCTGTCACAAGAAGCTGTGTTCTTTGTTTTGTGTTAGGCACCAAAAAAAATCCTGGATGTTTTAAGTGACTGAATTTCCACCAGCAACAGTGGAGAAACCCTTGGACCATCCTTGTGAGGGAAGAGATATCAACAATTTAACAAGCATTGCCTGTTGGAAGATTGATAGGGGTCACATCCCTAGTTAACGCTGAATGAGTTTATAGAGAGGTTTTTTCCCCTTCTTGCTTACTAGATTACTGTCTTGAGATAATATGCAAGATATTTTATTGATATGTTGATCTTTGTTTACTGCTCTTCTTGCTAGGGCTAAGGTGTGTTTAGAAGGTCTCAGCCTGTGGGGGGGGGGGTGTGAGAGAGAGAGAGGAGTCTTCAGTGTATTTGGCAGAAGAAAGTGTGGTGAGAAGAGCCAGATGCAAAATTGGGAGAAGGGAGGTTGGGTATTTATAAGGTTTGCATGCTTAATCAGGATTAAAATGGTAGAGGTTTGTCTTAGTTGTCTCTGCCAGTTGTCTCAAAATTGCAGTAGGTGGGACCCAGTGACTGGAGATGGGTATATGATACTGCTTTAGTCCACCATAATTTAATTTCTTTGTGCTGACCTTGGAAAAACAATGGTAGCCTATCTATTTACTTTACTTACACCCTGCCTCCTGTCAAAGGAAAGAAGAAGGGGATGATTTCAGCCTGTCCTCATGGCAGCTTCTGAACTGTTTGGCTGTTTGTGTGAGCCTCATGAACCCAGAAATCAACTGCATGTACAGTTTGTTTGTGTGAAGGCTTTGGGCCAACGTGAGAGTAGTGTGAAATGTTGCCTCAATGTTGTTAGGCCATGTGTACAAGCTTGTGTTTCCCATTTCTTGGCACCTTTGCTCACAGTCCCTAGCAACAGTCCCTTGTTGCTAAGCTTTTGATAGTCCTATACTCTGTCTCAGATAAAGATGTTAGTATGATCAGCGATAGAGAAAATTGTATGCTTCCACATCAGAATATAGTCACAGAATATGAGAATTATCATTCATTTTTGCCTGCTGCCTTTGTCAAAATTATTATTTTGTGCATTATTGAACATGGTACTTTAATACAAGAGCACTTATAATTCATTGAACAACTATCACCAACACTTGCCTTTTGCAAACTGGTAGGCACTAGGACCCAGGCAGAGCATTGTACAACAAAGGAAGTCTGGCATGTTGAGTTCTGTGGTGGAGGAATATACAATCCTACTGTCATCTTTTTTTGAGACAGAGTATGGAGCTCTCCTTCATCCAGGTCGTGGCCTGTCTTTTGCTTTGCTTTCTCTTCTCCCCTTTCTCCTTTCATTTCCTTCATTAGTGGGAAAGAATCTTAATTGTTATGTCTCAGATTCTCCCAGCTTTTCCACTGGTAAAAGAGTGAGGAGGGGCACCTTTTGACCACCAGAAAGTTACACATTGTTACTAATCTCAAGTCATTCAGTAATGGTATAATTTTCAGGTTCTGGGAGATCTGTTTAGGGTCATTCATTTGGCTTTTGACTTTGGCCAGTACAAATAAACTTAACCAAAAGAGCTGGTTGCAGAATGAGCTGGTCTGGACTAATGAGAAATACAGAAAGGACTTCGGGAAATTATTTTAAGGATGCAAAACATTATCCACTTAAATATGTTGGCATCTGTTACTAAACTACAACTGCCAGGGCTCACATTGACAAAAGAGATTTCAAGCAATGGAACAGTTTAGGCCTTTGCAAGCAAGCTCTGTTGCTTGTTCCCACCTACCACCACTGCAATTTAAAAGGAGAGAGAGGGAGAGGGGGGGAAGAGAGGGGGGGAAGATAAGACTGTCAGTCCTGGAAGAGCTCCTCCAGATTGAGTCATATTGCACTAGGGAGAATTCTTGGGGAAAAAAAACTGACTTCTTTCTTAAAAATTCTCCCAAAAGGTTTGAAAAGATCCAGCCTATTCCAAATCAAATTCCACCCAGAACTACACTACATTGTTCCTCAGAGCCAGGGGAATTTTTTTTGTTTTTTGCAGCTAGTCCTGGGTCAGTGCACAAATGTGTTAATGTTTGAAAAATAGCCAGTTATACCCAGGGGCAGCCCTGCTCGGGCTGTATGGGCTCCCGCTGTGAAGCAATTATCCTTTCATTGTCTCTTAATGCCTTCACTATTGTGCAATGCTGTACAAGTTAAACACTTAGCTAGCTGGGCTGTGTAGAATGTCCTAGGGCCGAAGCTCTGCAAACCTCTGAAAATATTCCCCATCAGGCTTGCCAGCAATGCAGTAAGTGATTCAGCAGAACTACAGTGCAGAGAGGCACTGCAGGAAATTGATGAGTCCTTTGCTATATGATCATGCTCAAAGTGTCTTAGAAGCCAGCATATTGTCTGCCTCTGGCTAGCAAAATTCAAGTCCGAGGCCGGAGTGCTGTGCATGCATACTTTCTTAGGAGTGCACTATTGAACAACATCTGGCTTAACTTTTGGCTTAATTATTGAACACTGTCTGGTTGCTGTTAGATAATTCAGTATTTACATCCTTTCTCTATATTAAATTCTTCTGGGAAATCGACAGGTTTCAGCTGAATGAGCAAACCAATAAATGGCTGTCACTGCTGTATGTCATAGTTAAAAAAGATCCAGCTTAATGCGCTGCAATTAAGATTTCCAACTTTTAAACTTGTTCCTTTGTGTCCCTTTAGTATCACTTTGATTTTAGCCATGAAACACATCAACTTCCCCATTTCTGAAGACTGATTGATTGATGATTGGTTGATTGATGGTTTAATTGATTGATTGATTGACTGTCCTTTCCCTTAAGAGGGCAGGGTGACTTACATCATTCAAACATTTTTTAAATAGTTAAAAAACAATACTCTAAAACAGATAGCAAAAAAATCACAATGTAGTGGTAGGGGTGTGAGTAGGAGAGAGGGAGGCCAGCAGTTGGTTGATGTCCTTAGATGACACTGTTTCCTCCTCAACCATAAGCCCAGTGGAACAGTTTAATCTTGCAGGCCCCTGCGGAATTGCATAAAATCCTGCATGGCCCTGGGCTCCTCAGAACATTCCACCAGACAGGACATTATTTCCTGTCCAGTTCGCAACCTTGCTAATTTGATATAAATTTTCATAATGAGCCTAGTGTTATGAGTTCTAAGCCGATGTCTCTAGTATAATCTGTAGGATATTTCCTATGGAAAAATTGCAATAATTCTGTGACACGCTAAAGAGCAACAAAACCACATCCAGTTTGGCACTTCTGTTTGACTTCCTCTAGTCCCAAAATGGTCAGCAGAATGGAGCTCTGTAGTAGTAAGAAATTAGGCAGCTAAAAGAGCTGTTTGGGGCTTGTCAGCTCCAGCAGTAATGAGAAATGCAACTGCATCACAGTTCCTGTACTTTACTTCCCTAACTAGAAATCCATCAGGGCTTGTGCATCTCCCCTGTGAATGAGACTGCCTTATAGTGAATTAAGTTATTAGTACTTCAGCTGCAGTGTTGCCTACTTAGATTGGCCTTAGCTCTCCAGGTCTTAGGTGGAAAATTTTCACATCACCAACTCTCTGATTCTTTTAACTGAAGATGTCAGGGATTGAACCTGGGACCTTCTACATGCCATACAGATGCTCCACCACTGAGCCAGGGCCCCCTTCTTGTATTGTGAACTCAGTAGAAACTATCAAGACTATCACTGCTCTTCAGAACGGTTACACACAGAGGTGGGATTCAGCTGGTTCGTACCGGTTCAGCAGAACTGGTAGCTAAGGTTTGGCTGAGTTCACCAAACCGGCTGAATCCCACCACTCCGGGGGAGGGAGACTGATGGCCCCCCACGACGTGCTCCCCCACATCACTGCCACCCACTTACGTGGCTGCTGCGGAGGACCATGGCTGGCCCAGCCGGGGCCCTTTCCTCCTCCTCTGACCCAGCCGCGCGACCAGAAGAGAGACTTCTCCCCCGCTGGGGATCGCACTGGTGTTTTACCCGGCCCTGCCGGGTGGCAGCAACTAAATCCCTGGTGAGGGAGGGGCTATCCCAGCCTTGCTCCTCCTTTCCTGGGGTGATGGGATTCAGCTGAAGGCCCCTCCCCTGCCGGAGGATCTCACTTCCACCATCTGGCACAGCCAGACAATGCCGGCGCAATCCCCAGTGGGGAAGTGGTCTCTCTCCCGGCCACGCAGCTAGGCTCAAGGCGGAGGAAAAGGCCCTGGCTGGGCCAGCGAAGGTCCTCCGCAGCAGCTAAGTACTTGGGCGGCAGTGGGGGGTGTATGCTGCTGTGGGAGGCACATGGCGGGGCAGGGGCTTGGACCGGTAGCTAAATTAATTGAGTCCCACCACTGGTTATACACCTCTAAATCCACTGAAGTCAAAGGGCTAAATGGGAAGTAATTCTGTTTAGGATTGTGCTGAATTATACACATTCAGGTCTGCCTTGGACTTTTACCTGAGTTTTCAGATACATTTGCATACTTCCATGGGTGAATTACCAAAGCTTGGGCAGTGTTTTTTTTAAATAGACTCACCTGTTGGAATGGTATGGGCCTTTCCTTTCTCTATATTAGTATCCCCACCCATGGTGTGGGTGAATTTCCATCCTACAAGGAAACACCAGGTCCATATAGTGCAAAGTTGGAATAGGAAAGGCTTAAGGCAAGCAAAACCAGCCACTGAGAATTCAGGGCTAAAAGGTTCTGCATGAGCTGCAAACAGATGAACAAAGCTGGACAACAGAGTCTCTTCCTTCAGTTGTCTTGTAAACACTTTCCTGCACTGGGCGATTAGGCAGGAACATGGAAAGGCCTGAAGACGAAATCAGTCCATTAAATCTTGGGTTAGTTTAATCTTAAGTCTAGAAAATGAGTAAGGGCTTCCTGGCCTTTGGCAGAATAATGATGGCCTATTGAGGACCTAAGTACTCTGTTCCCTTATTAAGATCCTGCTTTCTTTTAAAGAGCTGTCCTGAAGGATACAGGAGCAAGAGCTCTTTTTTTTTTTTTTGGTACCATGCTATCTGTCCTGTATGACTGCTCAGTTCATAAACAGGACTGATATAAAAGGAGACAGCGGGGGTTGGGGGGAGGCTGACAGACTAGTGTCTCTGACTTGCACTGTGCAGAACACGGGGACTGGCCCTGGCTGGCACTTGAGCCTGTTTTCAGCTGACTCTGAGAGAAGCATAGAGTGGGTAGTGTCTTGGACTATAGCTATTCATGAGGGAAATCCACAGAGAGGGGCGGGAGGAATAAACAAGCAGAGTGTGGAGTAGCTGGTAATACATGCTTGTTGTTCGTTCTCTCATTCGCTGTGGTATTTGGAGGCTTGGTAGGCTTGAGAGAATGAACCTCTCTATCTGAGCCTCGGAGGTGGAAGAAGAGGAGGGATGGAAATCAGAGAAATTTTTTCTCCTGCTGCGCATACTTGACCTTGGGAAAGGTATGTTCAGTTTTCTTAGCAGCTAAAGGCCTGATGTTTGGTTCCTTGGAAACAGTAAGGGACAATATTCTGAACCCAGCAGAGCTTCCTGGATGATGCATTGGCCTTTGAAAAACATAACCAAATATTTCTCTTATCTTGTATGGAGGACCTTCTCGTGTGAGATAGAGGAGACAGAAAGCAAGAGAGGGGGAAATGTCTTAAGTGTGAAAGGTGACAAAGTTAGGCTGTTTTGTTTATCTGATATAAAACTTTTAGGTATGTAAGCATGTGGACTGTATTTTGACAGGCTCTACAATTTGAAATCCTTTATGTTCTCATCTTCTAAAAAGGAATGACAGAAAAATATTGAACTGTGACTTCTGGGCCACAGAACAATAGAGCTAGAGACTTCTCACATAGCTGTGTTGGGAGCTGAGGATACCTGAAAGACAGCCAGCATTTTGATTTCTCTCCCACCCCCACTCCTTGCACTGATATCTGTGATTTACGTTCTTGGTTTTGTTTGCAACTGCTCAGTTTGCATAGTGCTCTAATGCTATAAACAAAACTAATCTATCTTTCTCCCTCATATGCTTGCCCTTGAGTCTTTTTTTGATTTATTGTGTGTTGCCCTAACCATAGAGATTTTGCTTGCTTGAATTCAAAGCTCTTCAGGTAGAGAGATCAGAATGGAACTATCGGTATGCTTTCTATCTGACAGGGGAAGATGAAAGTTATTTGATTCTTGGGCTGCTTGATTATATCAGTGCCTGGTAGATATCTATATGTACAGGCATAGTTGTTAATAGCTAAGATTACTTGTAAACTTTGTACTTAAGAGTGTTTTTATACACACACACAGTTTTGCTCCTGAATATCATGTGAGATTAAAATATATATTGTAAAAAATTATCTTGAATACATTACTTTTCCATTTTTAAAAGAAACACTTTTTGAGGGGGAGGGGTTTTTTGCCCTTGCGGGGAGGTGATGTTAACTGGAATTTTGCACCTCTCATCCTTCCTAAAAAAAAATTGTGGTACTTCATGTGTATATAAGTAATTCTTTTTAAAATACCAGTTAAAGTCAACGTAGCCTGTTTTAGGGGGATGGAAAGTTGTTCTTCATACAATGGATTTTGAGCTGTCTTCTTGGAGAGGTGATCAGGAAAGCCTTCAGTTAGAGGGGCCATAAAAATGAACTGGAATATTTAGTCTTGAGCCCCTCTTCTCATTGATTTGGGCCAGATTCGTTGAAGTCAAAGTTGTGGAGGGTTTTTATAAGGAAATGTGAAGCCCAGGGCTGTATTAAATATAAAGCTATATAGCAGGACATCCTTCAGCAGGATAACCGTTATATGCTTGTGAACCACTTAGTATGTTGAGGTCTGTCATGGAAAAGGGTGGTATGATCCAGTGTTTGAAGGGTGGCACAAGGGCATTTTAACCAATGAAAATCATGAGGTAGCAGGTGATGATAAGTACCTTGGTTTGAGACCCTGGAAATCCAGTCAGAGGAGACAGTGCTAACCTTGAGAGACCAATGATCTGACAAGGGTTACCAGCCTCCAGGTGGGGTCTGGAGACAACAGAAATCAGTTCCTCCAGACAACAGAAATCAGTTCCTCAAGAAAAATGGCTGCTTCAGAGGATGGGCTTAATGGCATTATACCCCAGTGAGATCTCTCTTCTTCCCAACCTCTGTCCTCCCTGGGCTCAACCCAGTGGTGGGATTCAGCAGGTTCGCACCACTTCAGCAGAACCGGTTGTTAGAATGGTGTTTGTAAACAACCAGTTGTTAAATTATTTGAATCTCACCACCAGAACTGGTTGTTAAATCATTTGAATCCCACTACTGGCTCAAATCCCAAATCTCCAGGAATTTCACAACCCGCAGTTGGCAACCCTAGATCTGACTCGGTATAAAGCATCTCCATGTGTTCAAATATTTCACTTACACAGGTATACATTGATAATCTGAAAAATATAAATGTGTGTATATGTGGACTACTTTACTACCATCCATTGTCCGAAGATAGGTTTTCAAATCTCAGACAGATGTCAGATAGAATTCATTTGACTTAATGGCTGCTTGGAACAGCATGCCATACCTTTGTGAACGTTTTACTGGTTTCTCCTTTTGGGAAACAGTCTTTCTTATTGTCGGGAACTGTGAGATGAATGATGTGTGGTCCATTCCAACAACTTTATTGTTGGAACCAGTCACTGTAAATCTTATTTCATCATCTGTTTAATACGTTTCAGTATCTTAGTCTGATATCTGTATTTTTGGACAACTCAACCACATGTGAAAGAGGGCTGTAAATTTTTAATTATGTCTCCAGCATTTAGAGATGATTTATTAGCTGTGTTGAATTGCTGACTAAAAATAAATTTGGCTATAGAGATAGACTAATAGATGCTCAGATGTTTCATAAATTTGTCCCAAATGTCAAGTACTGAAACAACAGAAATATTACATCCTCTTATGATTGTTTTTATTATTGCCTATATGGTGTTATGATTAAGTGTGGTTATGGAATATGGCAGTTCGTGTGCCCTGGCTTCGATAGCCCAGGCTAATTTGATAGATTGAAGCAGGGTTGGCCCTGGTTAATACTTGGATGGGAGGCCACCAAGGAATACCAGCATTGTTATGCAGAGGAAGGCAATGGTAAACCATCTCTGTTAGTCTCTTCCCTTGAAAACCCTATTGGGTTGCCATAAGTTCTGTGCAACTTGAGATACTTTATACACATATGTTCAGTACAAGGAGTATCTTTGTGCATTTATACATCGCTAAAGGTCTCATAGTACACTAAGAAGAACATCAAATGTGTTATTCCTTTTTTATTTCTGCAAAGTTGTTTAAAACTACTCTTGGAAATTTATGTTCTTGAAGCTTAATTTTCTTCACTATGATTTCATTGGACTGGATCCAGCAATGCACAAGCAAAAACAGACTTAGTGTAGTTCTGCTGGTGCACGATCCTGTGTAATGTCCTGTGCTTTACTCCTTGTATGTTATATGGCCCAGAGGTTTATTGCACAAGATCTTGTGCTAGTGTAAGCTCAAGGGAGGATACCATAAGTTTGATTTTGTACAAACAGCTGTCATAGATTTTTTTTCTTGCATTTCTGCTTCATCGATCTCTGTAGTACAAGTTGAAATGTGGTGCTGGAGCCAATTCATTGTATTGGAATAAAGTTTGGAACTGAGAAGTTCATTTCTCAGAAGGGCTTTATTTCAAATCAAGATGAGTACTCTAGAGAATATATTCACCCTTATGGTCACAACATGACTGTTCTGGGGGGCATTTTGTATAGGAAATAGGTCTGTAGTTTATTCCACAGTTTACACTGCAACTCCAAGACCTTTCTAAGTCTATTTACTAAAGTTGTTTGTTATCTACCTGTATGCATCGCTACCTGACACCATTGCAAGTAAAAAAAAACAGGGGGGCAAGAGCTACCCTCTCCCTGTGCGGTAGTAGTCCTGGCCAGATTCAGGTCCAGCAGTGAAATTAAAAGGAGTTCCTTGATGAGAACTCACTCTTACAAAACGGTGAGGCATCCTCTTATCTAGTTTGTCCCTGACATTCCAACCACCCTGACTGAGAAAAATGGGATGAAATCTGTAAGTTGACATGAAACTTGCTGGATGACCTGCATCTAATTGTATAATGCCAGCCTACCTCACAAGGCTGTTGTGGGGATGACTCAGAGAAAGGGAGCCACATGCACCACCTTGAGCTATTTGGAGGAAGGGTGAGATAAAAAATTAAGTAGTTAGACATCAACTTAACATATTCCTTTTGTTCTGTGTGCATCACCTTAGTTTTGTACATTCTTCGAAAAATGAGAAATATATTCAAGAAATTAATGGATGCTTCCTAATGAACACGTTCCCTAAATTAAAATAGTGAACCATATGGGATGCCAGCAGAGCATACACCAGAGGGTTCCTTATTCAAATATCAGTGCCCTTTAACTGCTGTTAATTGGCATCTGTAATCTCTTCCTTATGCTGAAGTTATTCCTGATCTTCTTGAGAGTCGGTATGCATGCCTAGGAATCAGTTTGGACACGGTTCTTCTACACATCTACACACACACACCGTAAATTTTTACAATTGTGGAGTTAGTTTATTTTCTTCTACACATGACTTCAATAAAGAGAATTTTCAAGGGAGAGGGCAATCATTATTGGTGTTGTTATTGGTGGCATCAGAGCATCCACCTCCCCCCTTTGTAGTGTTGTAATGATAGTTTTTGCAGGTTCTGTGAATTCCCAGGTTTCATTTTTAAGTAGGTCTTTATCTCCTTCCCTCACAGAGTTATTACCTTTTCCTTATTTCTGTGAAACAGGATGAACTAGAGACCTACTTTTTAAAAGATGAAATTTGAGAATCCAGAGAACCTATTTAAACTATCATTGCAATACTACAGTCGTGTTATATTGATATTTTAAGGCCTTAAAAACCTGAAATCAGTAGTCTTCGGGGGAGAGGAAGTGGTTTAATTATGATGACGGTCCAATCATTGAAAAGTTAGCTGGAAGTGGATGGGGGAAACAAAACCAATAGAAATGTTACACACTAGGAAAAAGTCAACTCAAAATCAGCTGTCCAAAAATCATGAGAAGGAGTGAGTAGGCAACGGGCAGGCGGGTGTGTCAGTAGCAGCAGAAAACAGGATAAGCAAGACACAGGAATATCAGCTTGTTCACTTCTCAGAAGGGCTTTATTCCTCTTGTGTTACAATTCACGAATCCAACCGACAGAGTGCAGGGCAGCAACAGGTGAATCAAAGCACACACTACTGCTAGCACCTTGCCAACATATATACATATATACAGCCAATGATAGTGTTGCTCCTTATCTATACAGATGTGTATCATGGGTATGAGTCATGCCTAGACCTGCTGACTTCCTCAAGAAAAGAGATTGCATCATTCCTTTCTAGCTGTCAGATAGATTTTGCTGATCTGGTTGACAGATCCTGGCAAAACATTTGGGTAAAAGTAGTCTCTAAAGAGCTAGCGGGGAAACCGGGGGAAATAAGAAGTGAAAATCAAAGTCATAAAACTGCATGTGGAAATCAGGGGATAAACTGAAACAGAATGGGACTAGAACTGAGTAATAAACCCCATGCAGAAAAGCCTGGTAACATGCCATTATGTAATAAAAATTGTTATTTATTGGAAATACCAGTTACTCATATAGTTTGTAGTTTTTAAATGATACATTCCAATAATAACAATTGTAGTGCCAATTGTTATTATTGGAATGTATCCCAAAGGAAGCTGGCAGTTGAACAAGGCCAGGCACAACTAAATTGGCAAGAACATCCTCCTGCCTCCGGAATAAAAAGTATATCTCTTGGTGCCAGGTTCATTATAATATTAAATCTCCACCCAGGGGAGGTACTAAGGTGCATCTCTTTAAACGTGCATTGCATGAAGCGGGCTTCACATATAAAAAATATGTAAAAGAAGGAACTTCTTTACCGCACTAATGATGTTGTGATGATGCTGACTTTATGACTCTGTAGACTGCTATAAAATCTGAACACCTCTTGTATTCTTTGCTTCTGCCTCTTGGAACTAGTGCTGCAGCCTAAAATAAATTTTTATGCATATTTTACTATACCTCTTTCCTCTTAAGTTCCTTTATCAGGTTTGGACTTTGGAGATCAATAACTGATATTAACCCTAGACATATCAATTGGATTATGGAGAGGCTAGACATAGCAAAACAGCAGGACCAGTGTGCGTGATTTCTGGTCCCTCTGAATGCACATTAGCAAATGCAAAAAAAGTCTCTACAAGTATTGTCGAAGGCTTTCTCAGGCAGAATCACTAGGATGTCCTGACGTTTCGCCTGTATCTGTGGCTGTCATCTTGTCTGAAGATGCCGGCGAAACATTAGGAGAGAATACTACTGGAACACGGCCATATAACCCGGAAAACCCACAACATCCTGGTCTCTACAAGTTTTTCTTACTTTCTGTGTGGCGAAGAGTGATTGAGAAGGAGGTACCCATTTTTGTGAACATTTAGAAAAGTGATTAGTATTCTGCACTGGATGTCAACTACAGAAGAGGCTCGATGCGTCACTTGCCAAGTGCCAGCACACCAACATCCTCAGCTGGCTCGTGGGCCAGAAAACTGGAATGGTTCAAGTGTCTTATTATACCACAACTTTCCCTTTTCTGCTTCATAACATTGCTGTGCCAAACAAGACTTTTGAGAGGTGGATCAGGAATAAGGCATGGACAAGGATGTAGAATACAGTTAATTTCTTGTGTCAGCATAAATATTATTGGAGCTCCTGGAGCCACAAGAGGGGTGCTTTTAAGGTGGGATTATTTCTGCCAGGTTCAGAAATAATTAGCATTCATGATCTGGAAAAACCTGTGACCCAACCTTCCTCCTGTTCACTTCAGAATTCAATGGAATGCTCCTTTCCATCAAAAAGGCCCTGTATGTAGAAACCTAGCTTTGTGTGTGTGTGTGTGTGTGTGTGTGTGTGTGTGTGTGTGTGTGTGTGCGCGCGCGCGCTCACGCACGCGCCTTTCTAGCTTCCACCAGCAGGCAATTTGACATGGAGGAGCATCCAATTCTTCCATCATCTTTCTGATCTGCTAAGGTCCTAATAGACAAGCTCTGAGCAATGTAGGTGCCTTTGGGTACAAAGGAATTTATTTCCAAGTACACAACTGGAAGAGTACCTGGCCTTTTTTGTGGCTGCTGTGCTTCTGGATCACTCTACTCAATTCACCTGGTTCCCAAACTCTTTTCTGGAAGTCAAAGATATTTTCTTTTGGTTTCTTTCACATTTGGTTAAACTCTAATATGCTTATGTGCCAACTTTTTTTCTGGTTTTTTTTTGTAACGGCTTTATAATATGACTTTTTAAAGCTGCTTTGGGTGATGATTGCTTTCTTTCAGGAGAGAGGGAATACAAATAGAGAAATTGGAGAAAGGGAGAGTAATATGGTAAGCTGCTTTGTGTCTCAACTGGGGAGAAATGATGAATATAAAGGTATAACATATTTAATAAAAGAATAGGTCAAGGCCATTTTAAAGTTGCTACTTTGATATTTCATTTGTGCAAACATTGCTATCCACTGCTATTCAGTATATCCTCCCAATTGTAATTGCATGTTGCAGTGCCATTGTATTGAGAACAGTCTTCAGTTTATATTTTAATATACATTGCTGCCAGTGAAGCAGAGGTAACAAGTACCATTAGTCATGCTGAACTTCAAGGAACTGCTTATTGAGGGGGAGTGCGGAAAAGTATGCAGTGATCTTATTGTCAGTTTCACAAATGAGCCATTCATGCGTTATGTGCAAATACAGGAGGAGAGGAAATATAATTTTCAGAAGGTGTTAATAAGAAGTGCTGATTGAACCAGTTGGATCCGAGGTGCTGCGAGCACATTTCAAAAACTGGTACAAAAGAGCTCTGGTGATAATTATACTTCAGCAAATTCAGTGCTTGTGTCTTATGGTCTGATCTCATTAGCCAGAGCCTAACTACAGCAGCTCAAGGGTAAGGTGAGAGGTGTCTAGTGCCAGGATATAATGAATATCCTTAGGCTGGCACTAGAACACAATCGCAGCTCTACTTCCAGCAGCACAGCTGGCTATACCAAGAAAGGGTACTTATAATTGGGTCTCTTCCAGTCCCTTGACATGGCATTTTTTGTATTTTTCTGAACTATAAGAAGCATGGAGCTCTTTACAAGCATGTGCTATTCAGAGAAGCAATATAGTTTTGCTAGCTATCATAATCATTTATTACTTTTATAGTGGATCCTGTACACATATTACCTGCCTGTAGGGTTAGAATCCAATTAGTCATGCTGCACCATCTTTCTGGATTGCTGAACTTTAGCCATGAAGATCCATCTAGTCCAGCCATTGCTGATATTGGCCAGCTAGATATCCAGCCACCAATGCCATTATTGTCCCCATCTATAAAAAGGGCAACCCAGAGCAACCATCCAATTACAGACCAATAAGCTTGTTGTCAATAGCGGGTAAGCTATATGCAAAATCCTTGCTTATCCAGTTGCAGAATTGGATTGACCAGAACAAAATCCTGGGGAATGAACAAATTGGCTTTAGAAAGGGTCACTCTATGCTACATCACTGTTCAATTCTCGAGCTAATATTCCATAAGTACATCAGGAAAGGATGTTCTAGAGTAGACTTTATACTGCTTTCCTTGACCTGAAGGGGGCATTTGATACAGTTGATAGGAATCGCCTCTGGCAAAAACTTGAAAGACTGGCATGGAACATAAACTTCTTACTCTGATAAGGGTTCTGCATTACGATACATCCTGCCAAGTGAGGTGTACCCGGATGGGGAGGGCTCACTACCAAAATTACAATTACAGCTGGGGTGAAACAAGGTTATATATTGGCTCCAACTCTTTTCAATCTGTTCCTAAATGATTTGGCCCCTGCGCTAAAAGCAATTAATTCACACTGCCCCACAGTAGGAAACAATCTAATCCATATTTTACTTTAAGCCGACGATGTGATCCTGGTCTCCAGAACTAGAGCAGGGCTCAATCTTTTTATAGAGGTGTATGCCAATTTTTAAGAATAACTTAAACTAAGCTCAGTAACGAATGGGCAGCCTAAGCATCTTTTCCCTGTAACACTCCAAAAGCCATATAAGGGTTTTGAGGGAGACTCATCTCATGGACAATATATCATGAAACACTGCAATCTGGAAGGGGAGTGAGGCAAAATCTGCCCTGTATCTCTTATGTTTAACAGAACAGGCTCTCTGCATCTGGATAGTATACATATGGCTGAAGTAACCAAGTGCATTTGGGCGAATGCATTTCTATACAGCTGTAGGCTGACCTGTATAGCTGACGGTGTTCAGGAAGCCATGCATTCTAATTTTGGTCCACAGTAATGCTGTGGGCCAGTACTTCCCTCCCCTTGGAACATCATCAAGGCTTGGAACATCAGGTATTTACTGCATCACACTTTCCTAATAAGAGATTTGTAAACGTCCTAGAAGGTTGGTTCTGGGAATTCCCAACACTGGTTGACTTTAATAAATTGCAAATGTACCATAACATTTCAGGTTTTAGATGCAAAGGTGGATTTTCTGCTGGCCTGTTATTGTATACCTCAGGAAGTCCAATGTTAACTTTTTCCTGGTAAATAGAACTCCAAGCTTCCATGAAGAGTTAAGTTTTGTTAAAGCTTGTGAAAGAGCATAATGCAGTGTGAAATCAGTATAGATCTCAGAGTCACTGTGAATATCTCTGCTATAGTAGCCCATGTCTACTGTTTGACTGACATGTACCTGGAGTTACTGAAAAAGATACAGTTCGATATGATTAATGGAGCAAGAGGCAAGTGTCTGGTTTTACTGCATTTAAGATCAACAGTTGAATCAAAACTTGGAAAGTAATGTGCAACTTCTGGTGTACCCTTTTCAACAAAGAGAAATAAATAGAATTGTAACTTCATCCACCATGTGCCAGACCATCTTTGTTTTAGAATTCTCTGCTTGGGTCCTAGTGCCTATCTAGTTCTGTTAGGTGGGCACTAGGACCCAAGCAGATTATCCTAAAACAAAGACCGTCCCACACGTGGAGGATAAAGGTACAGTTCTGCTTAGTTCTTTTTGTTGAAAACGGTTATAAGTAGTGACTGAAGTAATTATTAAGTGAATTGCAGCTGGTTACTGCTATTTGGGTTTGTGTTTTGACTTGCAGCTCTACTCTAAGTGAGCGAACGAATTCTGAAGCTTTCTAACAAATTCGGATGTGAGCCATTCGTGCAGTTGCAACTCAGGCCTTCATGTTAGCTTCAAGTATTGCATGTCCCTGTTTAACTTGAGGGAGAAGATCATTTCTTGATGGTTCTTAGTGCTACTGAGAAAAGAAGCAGTCTGTGTTTTGTGGGGTAGGAGGAAAAAAGAGGCTGTGAGAAGAGACGGAAGCCTTGCTTGGCAATTTCCACATATTGCCAGAGGCAAAAGTCACACTTATTTTTCATGAATAATTTTTGATCACTCCGTTCACTGGGGAATTCCTGTGCATAAATGCAGGTTGTTATGGATACGAGAAACTGCCTTGTTTCCAGCGGCTTGTAATAAATAACTGAAGGCTGTGTTGCTGAGATTCAGGACTGTGTATTTTCAAAACATGATGTGGTTTAGTGACAATACAAGCCTCTTTCCAATTTCCTAAATGTAAAAACGATGCATACACACACACACACACACACACACACACACACACACACACACACACACACACGTAAATATACATACATACAGACAGACACAAGGGGTGACCCCCCACACCCTTTTTTCTTCCCCCTCCCTCTGTTTCTCTGTCCCTCACTCTTTCTCCCTCCTGCCACCCTTTTTCTTACTATCTCTCTCCAATGCCTATCATTTTATCTCACCCTCTGTTTCTGCCACCCCATTGCTATTTCTTTCTTGCTTTTTCTGCCATCTCTCTTTCTGTCCCCCACCCATCACAATTACTTTCTCTCTCATTCTTCCCTCCAAACCATCAGTATTTCTTTCTATCACATATCATTAATGCACAGGAAAGTACCCCACGCCAACTCCTTGTAATTAATTCCAAGTCTGAGCTCTCCCATTCATCACTGCATCTTCCAAAATAAGATTATGGGAGGGATCTGCTGGCTAGCTTTGATTGAGGTCTCATTAGATTTCCTGGATCAATGGGGAGGGTAAAGATCAAGGGGAGGAATAACCAGGCAGACAGCTTGTGTGTGCATGTGTTTTTGTAAAGAGTTAAAAATACTGGCTGGATATCCCCTTCCTAGCTTTTTCACATACACTCCTTTCCACTGATAGGCACAATGTGATCTCCCCTCCCCTCATTTGGCACTGGGCCTGGCTTCGCTCCTGACGTCCAGCTCCTGCCTGCTAAGGCATCCCCCTACAAAATGGTACAATTGCTGGGACTTCTCACTGGTGTCAGGCTTGGCACAGCTCTGAGGCTCCACGGCCAAGAGCACTGCAGCTTCTTCCTCTCAGTCACTGCTGCTCCCCCCACCCCCCTCCATTTTCACTCCCTAGAGGAGGTAGGTGCATTGTCTGCCTATGCACAGACAAGGAGAAAAATTTCCTTTTTGCCATTGTGGGCCTGATCTATGGATTTAGGTATATGCACTGAGCCCGTCAAATATATAGATATAGGTATTTGTAGACCACTAATCTAGCAGTTTGTAGGACACTGCAGTTGTTGCTGTGGTATTTTTACTCTACGGTAACGTTAACTAATGAAAACCTTCAGCTAGTTGCTTCTAGTTGTTTATGTTTACTTATTTATTAAAATGTTTATACTCTGGCTTTGCCATGCAGTTCAAGGCAGTTTACAGTGGCCAATTAAAACCATGTGCAATACAATAAAATCCCAATAACCTCTCCCCACCAAAACAGCCCATTAAAAATCTTGGCAAATAACATGACTTTAAAGCACCTTCTGAAAATCTCCCTTTACCACCCCGATCAGGGAGCCCATTTCATGACATGGAAGCTACTAGAAGGAGAGTTTGGATTTCTACTCTTCTTTTTTCAACCTCAAGGAGTTGAGGTTGAAAAAACCTTACAGGGGACTGAGGGTTTTCATGAAAGGCCACGCAGCAGGCTTCATGTGTAAAAGTGGGGAAAATCCAGTTCACCAAATAAGAGTCCACTGCTCATGTTTAGGAGTGGAGAATCAAACCCAATTCTCCAGATTAGAGTCTACTGGTGTTAATCACTACATCAGGCTGGATAGCAAGCAGATGGCAAGGGGGAAAACCTTAATTACCAGGATAACTAGAAAGTTAGAGAGCCATCACTTTCACAGGGGAACATATTTAGTGTTCCAAATGCCTTGATTGCTGTTCAGCTTGCAAGCAAAATTCTTCCTTAAAGCAGGATTTGGTGAGGGTGAACACATATTATAAAGTGTGTACCATCTGCACGTGTGGGTGGTAGTGGGACTATGGACCCCATTCTGGCTGCTACACATGTCTGTCCTAGTCTATGAAAGAGCCTTCACATGATGGAGTGCCTGGCTTTATATAGGTGTCCCAACTGTATGAAGACAGCCTTTGTCTAGGCTCTTTCACAAGCTCTTATGGATACATGTAGAAGGTGGACCTTGTGTGCCTGCTGTTCCCTATATATGTGGACTGGCACATTTTGTAACGTGTATACAATTTTTGGCATGCATGTTCACTTGTGGTCTGTGCTTCACACAAAACTGAATTACTACTTGACTCTGGGTACTGACTGAAAGTAAATCTAAAGACTTTGCTGGGTAAAGAGCAGTACGGTTTGCCCTTTATCACATTTGATTGCTCTGTGTAAAGAGATCCCTTTGGATCTTATAATTAATCTAGTTTACTGAATTGAAATAGAAGTGGGGTTTAAAAAAAAACCCAGCACATTGAAAAATCTCCATTTGTAATCCCTTCTGATTTCTCAAGTAATAATGAAGCTTGGTCTGAATTTTCTGGCTCAGATCCACTTAGAATGGTTACTGAACATTTCCTCATGCAGAGCAGGAAGTATCTGGCCTGATATTCAACAGTCACTGGCAAAGTAAGAAAGAAGCCGTCTGAGGGAGCAATCCTAAGCACGTGTTTTTAGCAGTTAATTCCCTTTTCATTCAATGGGGCTTACTCCCAAAAAGTGTTCCTAGGATTGCAGCCTGATTCAGTGTAGTTCTAGCAATGTGCATGACTGCAAGGAAAATTAATATCATCCCCTTTCTTCCTCAGTCTTCACAGTTCAGAAGGAACATTTATTTGGTGGCTTTAAAAGATGAGCTGATGTCAGCTTCTTTCTGTGTGTGACTCTAATACCTTCATTATGTCTTGTTCACCTCCTCAAGGATTGTAAATAGTTTCAAAACAGGCATGAATGACCTATATCACAATTCAAGGTGAAGGCAGGTCAAAAGGAATATGCAAGTCTGTTAATGCTCATCTGATAACCTGAATTTGGTTCCCAGCCATTGTATTTCCTAGCCAGGATCCCTCGCTCCATCACAATATATCCAGATAATTGCTCAAAGCAACTTTGCCAACTTTTGAGCCCTCATAAGGCAGATTCTCAAATCTGGAATCAAAAGTATCAGTGTGTTATGCAGGGTCATTGGAGGCGAAGGGATGCTGTGGGGACGGGGTGGGGAGGGGAGGGGGGGCGCAGAGGCTTGCTTAGGAAACTTTAGCTGTACTATTATGTGCCTGTTCAAAAAATGGGTCAGGAAGCATCCAGCTTACAAGTAATATAACATTTCAAAGGTTTCACAACATGCTGGATGGTTTCTGCACACCTGCAAACCTTGATAAATTGACTATTTTTCAAGACCTGGAAAAGCACCTGTGCAGTCCTAAACTGCTGTGATATCTCTGCAGTCCTCGAGATTGCCCTGTTAGAAAGACCATTTTTGGGATGTTATGATAGTAAGTTACATGTTTTATATGCATATGTTAGTTGCTTTATAGTGAATTCAATGGCTGTGCATGTGCTACAGTTACCTAGAGCTGATACAGGAAAGATAGCTTCTCTTGCAAGAATTAGAATTGAAAGATAAATTGCCAAGTTGATAATCTTATGCTGCTTCCTGATGTACTTGAAATTTCCACACTAGTCATTTTCTGCAGCACTGGCACCTTATGGGGTTTTTTATTTGTTCCTGAGAATCAAGAGAACAGTTTCCATTGCCATCCCAATTTTTAACAGGTCTGATGATTCTAAAATGTTTACGTTTTTATTTCCATTCCAATTGCAGTACTGAAAAGTTATTTTCGCACCTAGAGCAGAAGAAAGATCATTGACATCGTTCTGCCCCAGTTGATGATGGTGATTGTTATCTATTCCCCTAGTTCCTGGCATGTAGAATTGCTTAATTTCCTCTCAGAGGATCTGTTACAACTGATCAGACCTCATTATCTGTCACAAGGGATTGATTGCTCCTGGGCCATTTCCACATGGTCCAAATATCCCAGGTTGAGCAAGAGAAATATCCCAGTTTGGCCAAGAAGTTTGCACGGTTCCCAATTTTAAAGGGTGTTTGTTCCGCGATATTCCCCTCATCCCGGGTTTGTCAAAAGCCGCTAAATTGTTAATATTTTTCCAAAATCCCATGTTGAATGGCTTCTATGCGAAGGCCACAGGCTCAAAACCAATTTATTTTTCCCACCCCATCACCTGATCTTCCTGCCTTACATCATACTCACTCTGCTTCACCTCACTCTCACCAAGCGCTGCTTGCTAGCCGAGCCACAGCCAGCCCAGTGCTGCAGCTCCCAGCTCACACTCCCAACGGGATCCTGAGAGAGGAGGGGTGGGGAAATGCCTGCCTGGCAGGATGCTCTCATTCTGTGACACCCCCGAAGACCAGTCAAATGTTATCTGGTTTATGGGGGGTGGGGGTGAATGTCTCGTGCTGTGGTTTCCTACACACCTTTAAATGTGGGTGGGTCGTAGTGCTCTGCCCAGTATTGGACAAAAGTTTTTACTTTGTATAACATGCTTGCCATGTTGCTCACTGCACCAACACCTCTCCAAAGAACATAACATAAGAACATAAGAACTAGCCTGCTGGATCAGACCAGAGTCCATCTAGTCCAGCATTCTGCTACTCGCAGTGGCCCACCAGGTGCCTTTGGGAGCTCACATGCAGGAGGTGAAAGCAAGGGCCTTCTGCTGCTGCTGCTGTTCCTGAGCACCTGGTCACCTAAGGCATTTGCAATCTGAGATCACGGAGGATCAAGATTGGTAGCTATAGATTGATTTCTCCTCCGTAAATCTGTCCAAGCCCTTTTTAAAGCTATCCAGGTTAGTGGCCATCACCACCTCCTGTGGCAGCATATTCCAAACACCAATCACACGTTGCGTGAAGAAGTGTTTCCTTTTATTAGTCCTAATTCTTCCCCCAGCATTTTCAATGAATGCCCCCTGGTTCTAGTATTGTGAGAAAGAGAGAAAAATTTCTCTCTGTCAACATTTTCTACCCCATGCATAATTTTATAGACTTCAATCATATCCCCCCTCAGACGTCTCCTCTCCAAACTAAAGAGTCCCAAACTCTGCAGCCTCTCCTCAAAAGGAAGGTGCTCCAATCCTTCAATCATCCTCGTTGCCCTTCTCTGCACTTTTTCTATCTCTTCGATATCCTTTTTGAGATGTGGCGACCAGAACTGAACACAGTACTCCAAGTGCGGTCGCACCACTGCTTTATATAAGGGCAAGACAATCCTTGCAGTTTTATTATCAACTCCTTTCCTAATGATCCCCAGCATAGAGTTTGCCTTTTTCACAGCTGCCATGCATTGAGTTGACATTCCCATGGAACTATCAACTAAGACGCCCAAATCCCTTTCCTGGTCTGTGACTGATAGCACTGACCCTTGTAGCATGTATGTGAAGTTTGGATTTTTTTGCCCCTATGTGCATCACTTTACATTTTGCTACATTGAACTGCATTTGCCATTTCTTAGCCCACTCACCTAATTTATCAAGGTCCACTTGGAGCTCTTCGCAATCCTTTGTGGTTCTTACCACCCTACATAATTTGGTATCATCTGCAAACTTGGCCACCACACTACCCACCCCTACTTCCAGGTCATTTATGAATAAGTTAAAGAGCACTGGTCCAAAAACGGATCCTTGGGGGACACCACTCCCGACATCTCTCCATTGTGAGAACTTCCCATTTACACCCACCCTTTGCTTCCTGTTCCTCAACCAGTTTTTAATCCATAGGAGGACTTCCCCTCTTATTCCTTCATTGCTGAGTTTTCTCAACAGTCTCAGTTAGCGGAAAAGGGGCATGTGTGTCCTGCTTGGTTTTCCTACGGTTGCTGTGAATCCATCAGTCAGAAGCATTGCCTTTGGGGGGGGGGGGGGGGGCATCAGAATGCATATGGAGGATGTTTGAGCATGCATGCTGCATCTATGTGTAAAAACAAAAAAAAGCTGGATTCATGCAAAAGAAATTTGGAGTATTTCCTCCTGGTCTTTAACTCGACTCCTTCACAGAAACGGGCACCCATGGAAAATGGGATAAAATAGACCCAGATTTTTAAATACCAAATGTAACCCAGTATAATTATGCTGTGTGAAATCAACCCTAGATGGAATTGTTATTCCTATTTAGATTAGTTTTGTGTGAAGAGAGGGGCCAGTCTTGCATTTCCTTTTCACCTCTAATTCAGCATTTGTTCGTACTTCCCCAACAGAGAAATATTTGATCTTCTGTATTTATAAGTGGCTAGTAATCAAGTTGTGCCTCTATTAAAGTTAGAAGTGGGTTACAGGAAAGCATTGAGATTGGATGTGAATTTAGTTGCCTAAATAGGCAAGCACATGCCCTGTCCACAAGTCACAGTGGCCACATATACAGTCTATTTATACTGTGTAGTTGATTTTTCTTTTTTTTATAAGTGTTCTCAAGTTATAAACTCGTATTTATCCAGAAATGGTCCCTGGTTTCATTTATGAAGTGGATGGATGTTTGCTCTTTCTTACAAATGAGTGTGCACAGGTACATGTATGTTATCAGTTTACTGTAATGTGAACAGGGCTTCTGTCTAATGAACGAGGCCAGAACAGATATTGGTGATGATAGTGGCTGCACATAATTTTGCCCCCTCCAGCTTCTGCCTCACCTGCCTGTTCTATATTCCTGCCTTTAAAGGGTGGAGGAGTGCTGTTGGAGCTGGGGAAGGCTGCTTTCCCTTCCAAAGAGCTTCCTCTCCTATGGTATGGCCACTAGGTAATGTTCCATTCCCCCTGTACAGGGATAGTGCTGATATCACTGTTTTAAACATCTGGTCATCTGGAAGCAACTTTTTGTTCAACAGCTCTGCAAACATGCCACATTTCCCCTTTTCAGATCTCACCTTAGCTTTAATTCTTATATTTGCAGGACACTTTTGGAGAAATCTTACACAATCCAAATGGCCATCTTTCCTCTGTGGTCTGATTTTACTTCTAGTGAAATGAAAACAAAATGCAAAGTGTGGTGGCTTTATGGATCTGCTTGGAAAGTATGCTGTGGTTTAGGGGGGAGCCATCTCTGCGGTTGTATATATATGACCTTCTAATATCCAGGAATAACAATAATTGTGCAGTCCTAACTAGAATCCTCATGTGAAGTGAATGGGGCTTACCTCCGCATAAGAATGAATAGGATCTTGCTGCATAAAATGTAGAAATATAACAAGAGCCTCCAAGCAAATGAGGCAGAGCAATAACAAGTGACAATATGAATACTTGAATTGTTCCTTGGCTTTTCAGTCTTGCCCATGCTAATATTATTAGAATTTTATGCATGTTTGAGAATGAAGGAGTCTTTGCAGCAGTTTGGCATTCAGCTGTCACGTGACCCAACTTGATAGAAAATTCTTGAAGTCCCCACCTTCAGTAATTACTCTTAGCTCAATTGAAACTTCTATACATTCTGTGAAAATGTTTCTGAGAAAAATGGAGGAAAAAATAAAATGTTTTAATGCTCCTGATTATGAATATATAATCCACCACCACCCCTTTTGAAAGCACACTATTGTTCTTTCCTAACAGCTGGATTCTGCCATTTCATACTTAGCAGTTCAACTGGAAGCCACAATGCCCATTCAGTTACTAAGTTTTACAGGAGCCCTCTAATAACATTCCATTCATATAAACTGGGAGCCTGCCAGTGCCTGCAGGTTCCCAGTTTGCCAGAGTGGAATATCTGCAAAGGGTTGCCAAGGCTCACTGAACTTGGAAAAAGCCCTACTGCTAATTTTTACTATGAGAATCTAGTGGTTGTGGCAGAATTCAAATTGTTCGAGTTACAAGCTTTTAAAGTTTATGCAACCTTAAGCTAGTGAACAATTTGCCAGGGGAAACTTCAGGGTTATTTAGGAATAAAAGTTGCCTGACAACCATTTCATTGGTAATCCAGTGGAGAAAAAACTGATCACTTCATTATGGGCTAAGGCAGAGTGGGCCTGGCCTCAATATTCTTTGTAATGTTATGAAGGGGTTAAAATGTTTTTACCAGACAAAAAAGAGATTTGCAAAAGCTGATAGAAGGGGGCAGGAAACTTAATCAAGAAATCTTTAGCAATTTCGCAGAAGTAACAAGAACAGACGTAAGCAGGTATCTCTTAGAAAAACATTTCCAGACGCAAACAGGAAGGTACCAATGTCTGTGAGTGAAAACGAAACTCACAAGTTGCTTCAGCTCACCACAAATCATAGGTCAGAGGGTCACTTAAATGGAGCATCATTAATAGACTAGTAAATATTAAAAATCACACCCTGGGATGAATAAGGGGCGTCAATAATGAACATGGGAATGGTGAGGGACTTGCTACATATAAGGAGGGGACTTTAATATGTTCATGATATGTAAAAGGCAGATCGGAAAGGATGTGAGTACCCTTGACCAGTGGGGGAAAGGAGAGGGACTATAGCATCATGGAAGTGAAAGGGGAAATAATCAACTGTAATCCCTGTGCTGCTTTGAGTAGAACAGGAAACACCTACTCTGCTCCCTTTATTAATAAAGTTGCTTTAAATTCTAACCACACGATGTTTTGTTTTTCCTGAACCTGAAAGAGTGGTTTGCAGAGAGTCTCTTAAGAACCTGATAGAGCAGGTGACTGAAAGTATTTATAACAGCAACAAAGTGATAGACCTGAGGTGAAAATGGTGAAATGGGTCCAAATTCTTCTTCTCGTCCCTCGCCATACAACCTTTTAGCAAACCTTTCAAGGTGAAGAATCAGTGAAGGAAACCAGCCCTCCCATAGGATTGCCAGGCATGGCCTAGCAACTGGCTGGAGTCCTAGGAGCCAGAGCATAGGGAGCTGCCATCAGGAATAGTGTGACATCACTTCTAGGGAAACCCAGAAGTGATATCACACTCACCTCAGAATTGCTGGATATTCTGTGGTAAAATTATGGTTCTTTCATAAAGTTGCCGGTGAGTTATAGAGTGAACTGACACTGCTGATAACTTTTTAAATATTTTTCACAGGAGCAGTGATGGGAAAATGGCACTCCTGACCGCCCCTACCCCCCCCCCCCCCCGGGCTTCTTCTGGTTTGCAACAGCTCTACTTGGGTATCACTCTTGATTAGAGAAACATGCCCACCCCCTGCAGCTGCCCAAAGTCACAATAAGAGAAATGGTGGGCCCCAAACATGTTGCAGTGATATCACCTCCATCTCATTGAAATTGATGCCACATGTTGTAGTGACACTCTATCAATCCCCCCAAACTCTGCAGTTTTCCATAGACCTATTTTAGTTTGGTTTAAGGCCTGGGTTTAGTACTGAAATGGCTTTAGTTGCACCGGTGGACTTTTGCTGCACTATTTACAGTTGGACAGAAATACTCTTCCCTGTTGATTCTGTTGGACTTCTGTTTTGATTCTGTTTGACATAGTTAACAACTCCATTCTTATACAGCAGCTTAAATATGGAGATGGTATTAGTGGCATGTCTCTTTGGTTGTTTTTACTCTTTTCTGTCTGACTGAACATAGAGTCTCCACCAGAGATGCAAAATCAACTGGCTGGAATTTATTTTATGCTAAAGGATTCTGTTATCTCACTCATGTTCTTTAATATATATGATTCAGATATCTTTATTAGGCATATACAACACAGGGAGAGTAAAGAATAAATCCAGTAGAGAACAATAAAAGTAATATGGTCAGCAGCCAAGGGAACCTAATTCAAAATATGCAGCAAAAAATTGGCTACGATTTCCGTTATTTCAGCCTTGGGATTGTTGAGCAGGAAAATAATCTTTGCATTGATAGGAAGATCCAAGAATCCAACTGAGAATCCAACCGAGGTTAAGGCAGAGAAGTCCAGCCTAAACCTGTTATACTTAGTGCAGGATTGCAAGATGTGTTCAAGGGAGTCAGTGTAAGTAGGGCAGAAAGAACACTGTCCATCATGCCAAGGGATGTTTAAGAAGTAAAGACTATGGAAAGGAATTTTATCTTGCTCTTGAGAATGCTCATCTGAGTTTATGGTTAGGAAGTTGGTTCAGATAATGGGCAACACAGAGCTTTCGGGGAATAATCCCAATGTACAAGAGTGAACAGGAACTATATGCCTGGTTCAAAAAATATTGATATTCCTGCTCAAATAGTTTGTTTTTTAGTTGAAGATAAATCTCATTGGCAGTGAGCATGAGCAAGAAGTCCCAGGCAAGGGTCAATGAGGAGATCTTAGCCTCGATTAGTAGCCACCAGTCAGAGATCTGGAGTTCATGCATCACTAGTTGGACCAAGCTGTGGAAGTTGGAATGAAAACAGACGCACCCAAAATTTGAAAGTGGTGACCCACGCCCTGGTTTCCAGAAGATGCTGTCCTGCCTCAAGGCAAAGGACTGCATAGGGGACACAGTGTTGAACTCCAAAGATTTTATATAGGAAGCTGGACTGCAACTGTTCAAGCTTGGATTTCCATGCGTGGATCCATATAGGAACCCCTTACATTAGAAGTTTAACCACTTTCGTGTTGAATACTTTCAGGGCCGCTAGGATGAATCTGCCACCATTAAGGGTAAAAAACTTCAGAACTGCAGCAGAGACACATTGCTACCCTTCAGGGCCTTGCCTCTATATTCTGCCCAACCCGGCTTATGTTGGAAGACAACCCCTAAGTATTTGAAGGATCTAACTTGCTCAATAACTGAGCCCTCAATAGACCAGGTCATAGGACTAGGAGCATTTGAAAAAAACCATCACCTTGGATTTTGATTGATCGATTGAAAGTCGATTAGATACCCAGTAGTTGTTACATTTGAGGAGTACATTCTTGAGGCCGATCCTTGAGCGGGACAGCTTTAATATATACATGAGATTGCTGAATAAAACTGTCCAGAGCTTTAGGGTTGGCTGTCATCAATATGCAGAGGGCATTCAGCTTTATATTTCATGACACAAGCCTCCAGATGAGACCATCTTGGTTATAAACTGGTACTTGGAGATTGTGGTCAAAGCAAACTGAAACTAAATGTTTTAACTGTTGTGGAACCACAAGGAAAAATGGGATATAAATGCTGTAATTAATTTAATGAATAGAATTGGGGAGGTTGCTAGTGTGTTACAGGTGCATGTGATGACATCTCCATTGAGGCAAACCATGGCTGGCAAACCTCTTAATAAGCATGCAAGAATGTAGAAAATCAGCTTTAAGTATTTTGAAATCTCTGTGAAATATCAATCCGTAACATTTAAAAAAATATACCGTAGAGCATGCTAGAAGTTATAAATTCTACACCCCATTTTCCCTCCATTCATATGGAACTTGCTTGCATAATCTATGTTGATTAGCTAAAGTAAAATGGTGGAATTAATGCCAGCCCATATTACTATGCATAAATAATCTGGATAGTATGGAAATTAAAATTGTGATATAAAATAGTCGGCTCAAATGTGTGTATTCAAGTATACATGGCAGAATATGTATTGAGTAGAGTTACTGCCAGAAGCTGTTAGAGCTTCCACTAGACCAGGGGTAGGGAACCTGCGGCTCTCCAGATGTTCAGGAACTACAATTCCCATCAGCCTCTGTCAGCATGGCCAATTGGCCATGCTGGTAGGGGCTGATGGGAACTGTAGTTCCTGAACATCTGGAGAGCCGCAGGTTCCCTACCCCTGCACTAGACTTTCCACCCTGTGCTAGCAGGACTAATGTAATGAAGCCAAGCTGGGCTTTGTCCTCCATAAAGTTTTTTGAAAGAGAGTTGATAAGCACATCATAGGCACACCCAAGGTGGTGGGGTGACGTCACGTGCACTGCATAGATTTTTGCAGAGTGCAATAATATTTGAGCAGAGAGCTTGTGGTTTTTAAACCTTTAAAAATTGTAACACTTAAGAAAAATCTTGTCTTTCAGAAGAAAGCTATTTCCATGTTGGCACTAAAGTAAAGGTCAGATTTCTCTTCTCCCACACACCCCAAAGTGTGCCTGGGAAGATTATCAGAAAAAACTTGGCATGTTAGAAGTTAGATTGTAAAGCTGTTGCCAGCCCCCCTCCATCTCCAAGAATAAAAACAATCAGAGTTTAAGCCTGCTGTTCGGTTGCTTTTGAACATCAGTAATCAGTAACCAAACAGCCAATGAAAAGTTCTCTTTGGAGGCTCTCAGCTCCCAAACACGGTTTATCCAGATTTGCCTAAGCTGCGAAAAGGGCAAAAAGCAAACAAACAAAATTCCAACCCCATAACAAAAACCAAAACAAAACAAAAAAGGAGTAATGAACATATCCAGTCACTTTCCAGTTTCTTTGCCCCATTTTCATGTTAAGCTACATCCCTCTTACTTGCTAACACTTGCTACAGATTAAGTAACAGTAGCCACAGTATAAAGTGACAGGAAAGAAACAAACTAGGTTTCTTCTGAGTTAAATAGTAGTTGAATTAAACAATGAAGGATGGCTGAGGCAAGTGACAGGTAGCCACTCTTCTGAGCAGGAGGCTGTTTCCCAGACTGCAAAAATGATGGAACAGTTAACCCCTTGATCTTTTTTTCAGACAATCAGAATCGACAACTCTGTGACTTACATAAAAATGTATTCTCCAAAACTGAGTATGCCTAGTAGGTATAATTTTGGTGTACTTCCCCTTTTTTCTCATTTGTATTGGTAATACCTTACAACTTGATGAAATGTCCTGAGTAATAGTCACCTGTCTACTCCCTCCCACCCAAGATTACTTATAAAAATTCTCTGTGGAATTCCACTGGTAATTTTTCTCCAACTTGAAAGTTTGCTTAGTTTGAATAGAATATCTTCAAGTCTCATTAAAAGCATTTTCTCTTGCAACAATCTGTTGAAGTTCTGTAGGGAACTGGGTAAGGGAACCTGACTTCTATTTTTTTCCTGTCTTCACTGTGGCTTTGGGCAAGACCCTGGGTAGACGTGGCAAGCCCTTTCCACACATTTATTAGCAACTGATGGCAGTAGGGAATGATTTCTTTAGTGATAAAAATGCCCATCAGGAAAAAAGTAATTTCCTTAATGTACTTTCCCCCCAGAAGGCCAATCTAGGTATTTTAATTGTACAACCATGTTTGACTGTGCAAAATGCTCATTTTCTGAGCCAATTTACTATCTCCAAGGATGGCTGAGACGGCAAGACAATGATTAGTACAGTATTTCAAAGCACGTTCTTGTTTGGTTTGGGTGGTAATTCCAGGATTTGCTGTAATGGCCCAAATCTAATATAGCAGTCAGCCTTGCCATGAAGTCATATCAATCAGGTATGTCAAGAAACAGATATTGGTGGGACACTATTTCCCTGGCTCTAATTTCTTGGTAGTTTTGAAGTGAAAACATAAGGAGTACATTCTGACTTTTCATGGCAGATATAAAAAAAAAATCATGCCTGTTTCTAAACTGCAACTCATGGGTAAATAACTCTGTCAGATAGATAAGGAAGTTTGCGGTTCTTTTCTCTTTGGGGCAATTAACTTGCTGAAAGTGACTTAGGCCATTATAGATGGAACACTTACCTCAGGGCTTTCCATTGTGCAATGGGCTTGTAGTGGGGTCTCCTCACATTTCTCTGTTTAAACATGAGGAGACACTGGCCCCTTCTGCACACGCAAAATAATGCATTTTCAAATCGCTTTCACAACTGTTTGCAAGTGGATTTTGCTATTCCGCACAGCTTCAAAGAGCACTGAAAGCAGTTTGAAAGTGCATTATTCTGCATGTGCGGAATGAGCCACTCATTCCTGCAGCACAGTTTTTCTACAGAGAACTCTCCTGGGTCTGCTTTTCCTGGTTCTCTTAACTCCACACATTAAGTCCTTCTTAAAGGCACATATTTCATCACACCTACTAGTCTCAAGATTGTTGGCTTTGTAAAAAATACCTTTTAATTACTGTTATATCAATATATAGATATTGTAGCCAAAAATAATTTCTCCTCTTAATGAAAGAGGCAAATCAATTCCCCAGACCATACACAGCTGAAGAAGGGGACCATGGGTAGAGCTAATATTCTCTCCCCCTCCGCTCTCCTCCGCACATACATATGCACTTCCTGCATCTGCTGCTGTGCAGGAAAAAAGAGAGACTTCTTTTTAAATAAAGTTGTGTTTTAAATAAGGTTTTGAAAAGCCCTCCTGGACATTGGGGAGGGCAGAAGTAGAGCGGGGAACGTGGGGTGGAGCCAAAAAGAGAACCTGCTTGTAGTGTTCTTTGGAAAAGCCTTCTCTGTTGTTGTTATTATTATAGCAAGATATCGATATCTCAGTATGAGCTTTTAGAGAAGCAGGAAGGAGCCAGCAACATGAAAGGAGGGCAGAGGGAAGTTGTGGACAGCAGTGTGAATAAGTGTGAAGGATAGAGCTAGATAGGCTGGCTGTGAGCGGAGGGAACATGTCCAGAACAACACTGTGCTTACTGGCAAATCTGCCTCATTAAAAGTCAGGCTAGAAGTGGTCTCACTGGCCATAGAGAGAATGGAAAGTGAAAGCAGGGCTTGAGGAAATACATCTGTTCAAGAAATCTTGCTGTGATGGCCATTTGCCCCCATCGCGCATCAGATACCTTGTTCATAATCAACCTTTCATTTGTATTTTTAGTTATCAGGCTGATTTGTGGCTTGCATGTTGTAAATTGTTTTACAAAAGTTGCTGTGTTTTGCAATAATATTCTAGATTGGGTTCTTTTATAGCATCCACTGAATTGAAATATGAGGAATGCAGGCTTGCTTAAGAAATCTGATGTGAGGGTATTCCAGAGTTTTGCTTTATAGGAATGACTACTAGGTGTTGAATCAGTGTACTTCTGCTGTGAAAGATCTCTCAAATTCCAGGGATGCTGATGATGTAGGCTGAGAAAAGCCGTACCTGATGACATTCTGCCCTCTACAGAGTCCCTGAAGGGCCAGAAACCCATTTTTTCCTTGGATCTCATCACCCTAGTTGATTCTGTCTGTTCATGTTCATGCTAAGAAAATGTCCTGGGGCTACAACTTTGCATGTGATGAGTTGTCCTCAAAGAGCTTTTAGCAAACTCAATTGCAGCCTTACTCAATCTAGTTGTCCTCAAAGAGCTTTTAGCAAACTCAATTGCAGCCTTACTCAGCCTTACTTAGGCTGCTGTTATTAGTGGAATGGCACAGGCTTCTCTTTTATCCCTTCCAGTGTCTGTTTTAACTGCTGCTTCCTCTTTGCCAGTGAGAGAACTGTTCTTCAAGGGCTGTAGTAGAGCTCTTTGAATACTAGCATCCTCCAATGGCTTCTGATACAGCATCTCTTGCTGAAGAATGGAAGTGCATTGCTTGGAAATTCTGAGGAAACCTTTTGTAAATGCCAAGATTTCACAGTAGTTAATGTTGTAGAAATTGCAGGAGTCCCCCTACCCCTGGTTATTATTCAGTGACTCATTTATCTATTGTTTACTGTCTTTCTTGCTACACAAGTTGGTTGCTTTTGTTGTTGTCTTCACATTTCTGTGTTCCATGAAAAATCTCTTCCAGGAGTTTGTCCTGCTTGATGATAATGATGGCAGATGTACTGAGCAGTCTTGACACTGAATGTTCTCTTCAGATCAAGGATTGCAAGGATAAATTTAAATGAGAGAACCTGTGCATAGTAATGAAATGTGTAATTTGCAGGGAGAGACTCACTTAGATCTTCCAAGAAGATAGTTATAAAATCTGGCTCATCTTTCCCTTCAGGTGCATTAAAAAGTATGTCAAACATTCATTGTTCCCTGGGCAGACAAAGAATGGGAGATGAGCTTGCTATTATTGGATCTTCTGGACCTCCTCAAAAGCAACTGGAATCTTCCATCAAAAAGAAATGGAGAACCACGCGTGCCAAAGATCCCATTAGGGCTGCCATGCTTCTGGAAGTAACATATGGTAGCTCTAGGAATCACTGGAAATACTATGATAAAACCAGGTTTTTCTCAGAAGTGGCATAGTGACACAGCTAATAGGTAGTGTTTAAGTGTTACGACCCAGTTTAGTACATCTGGGGACTCCTTGTGGGATGACTCAGTCCAGGTAGAGGGCATAGCTTTGACCCCAGAGTCCCAGGTAATGTCTACAGGCTCAGAGCCTAAGCCTCCAGTCGTACCTGCAGGACCTGGCCCAGAGGCTCAGGCAGAACCCTCAGTAGTCCCTGCATGACCAGGTGCAGAGGTTTAGACAGGGCATGCAAGGAGCGACATTCAGGCCTCAGCTCCGAGATTCCCCAGCTTCCTGACATCAAACCAGAGGAGGCCTTGCCAGCTCTCTCTCCCCCTTTTGACTTCAGAGCCCTAGGAGCAATGCCGAAGGAAGCTGTGTGCCAGTTTTCAGGAAAGGAGATGCAGCAGCAGGCTAGCAGCTCTGAGGCAAGCTGGGCTTGACAAGAAGTCTCTGCAGAAGCCAGACTAAAGTAATACAGGTGCATGCAGTTATTGTACTGGTGGGAGGGCTATTTGCTGTTTAAGGGGGTGAAAGTGAAGCTGAGTTGTGGCAGTCATGTGGTGTTTGGAACTGAAAACCGCTGTTTGTGCTTCTGTTGCCTGAACCTGGTTTTGATCTTGCTTTGGACTCTGGACTAGGCTCTGTTACTCCCTACTGTAATTTATGTTTGATTGCATTAAACTGCTGAACTGGCTGTAAGCTGCTTATTCTGCTTGGTAAGGGTCTGTTTATGACAGGTTGCTAGGTTGGCCCTGGTACCCATACATCTCATCCATCCAGTAAACACATTCTTCTGTATAGTGCAATCAGAGGGGTCACCCTCCTCCTCCCTGCATACTCCCATATTCTACTTACTTACTGCAGAAGTCTCCCCAGTGAGGGCCCAAAACACCTTACAGCATTCTCCTCTCCTCCATTTAATCCTCGCAATAATCCCGTGAGGTGGGTTAGGGTGAATGTGTGTGATTGGCCCAAGGTCACCCAATGAGTTTCTATGGCAGAGCAGGAACTCAAACATGGGTCTCCCAGATCCTAATCTGGCACAGTAACCATTACAGTATGCTGACTCTGTCTTGGCACATCACTTCTTTGATCTGAAAGGAGAGAGATGCCATTTGTGTCTGCTTCATTAAACAAATGCTAACTGCTTGAGCCAATTAACAGTAATTAAATCAGTTGGATGGGAATAAAAAACTAGCTGGGATGGCATTCTGAAAATCTTTTATATGTTACCAGGATGAAAATAAATACTGACAAAGTATTCAGCTCTCAAAAGTCAAAATACATTTGCCATAGGGGCATCAGGAAGAATAGCTGTTTTCTAGCACTGAATGGGGAATTTTGTCTGGATATATCAATCAATACTACTCCAAGATAAGTGGAGTTGCACTCTCTTTAAATTGGGTGCTTTTCAACCCCGTTCATTTCATTGGTGGTGTATATGATTTTGGCTATGTGGCATTGACAACTGATCTTTTCTGATTGAGTGGGAAGGAACTGTTTTGTATCTTAATGAACAAATGCATAATATTATATAACCAACATATGCAGTTTTTCCCCTCTCATGGACTTTCTTCTGTGAATGTTCAGATCTATATATGGACCACTTACAAAGACAGACTTTCTTTTATGCAAATGAAATAGCCCCTTTTCATAGAGTGCAGGAAACAAATATTCTGTGATCAATTCAAAATAGCCAGTGTTATTAATATTCTAATCACCTTCAGTTGAAACATGATGAAAAGTTCCGACATGAAGGGTCAGCTGTGTGAAGGAGAGGATATTTGCACCAACTATGTGGAAAAGAAAGGCCTACCTGAATCTGTTCATAGGATACCTTTGTTGTTTTTTCAAAAGCCCATCGATTTTACCGTTTAGAATTTCACCGTTAAGTTGAATTCGCTCACAATTGCTCGCTCGCTCGCTCGTCATTTCGCTCTTTCTTTCTTCGCTCTTTCTTCTTTCTTACGTTACGTTACCGTTCGTTTTGCCGTTCGCCTTTGCTCGCTCTTTCAGTTTCTTTTCTTCTTTCTGCTCTTTTCTTTTCTTTCTTTCTTTCTTTTCGGTTCTTTCTCTCTTTAAGATTCTTTAAAGATTTCGTTCGTTCTTTCTTTCTTTCTTTCTTTCTTTCTTTCCCTCTCCCTGACATTATTTCTTTTAATGGTATAATGTATTGCCATGCTAGCTTCAGTGTTGTAAAAATCTGTTTTTGAGGTTGTTTGTAAACTGCCTTGTGTTATAAATAAGGATATAAATATTTGAAAGTAAAAGATAATTTGCACAATGACAACCAACAAATGGGATTGAATGCTAGTTAGGTGACTACTGTTCTATGACATGTTGTTCTGTGACTATATGAAGGAAGTCCTAAGAAGAAAAATAGGAGGGACCAGAGTGGTTATGTTAACCTGCTACAGCTTCTTATACTGTTTAAGGAAGTGGGTGGATAGTCCAGTTCTTTAGCTTTCTCTTTTAGTTCTATTTGTCTCAACTTAATTGTTTCATTCCTCCTATACCCAACTCCTGCAATGTTATCTAAAGGTTGCATGTTGGATAGCTGAGGGATAGAATGTCAGAGTCAATGTTCCTTTAGTCTGTCACAACTGTTTTGAAGGGCCTGAGGTTTGTAACAAAATGTCAAAGGCATTTTTCTACACATGGAAACCAGATGGCTTGAAAATGGATTTTGGGAAGAGAAGGGCAACTTACTCTTCCTGTATTAAAATCTTTTGTGGTTCAATGGATGCATAATGAATTGATGGACTAGTACTGGGTAGCCATGTGGGAAGTACTGGTTTGATATCCATCAGTCATCAGTAGTCTTCTTGTACATAACTAATTTTACAATCTTATCTTCACTTGTATGGTCAGTGATCAGGTCTTGGAGCAATATTGGGGATTATGTTTCTGAGAAAGTTAGCAATATTTTTCCATAAAGATCACATGCTGTGGAAACCTTTGAATATCATGCTGATCAACAGCTGGTAGTATTCATATTTTCATTCAACTGATAAAGCCGTAGCATGGCATCTTTATTTTTCAACTGAAAATGGCAACTATTTGCTTCTTAGGAACTGAAGTGTAAAGGTAGTGCTGAAGTGTAAATGTTAGGCAGCTAGCATCTTCTGTACATAGAGTTCACTGAGGAGAGACCTTCATCCTGGAAGAGGCTTGGAGTATTTGAGGGCAAGTGGTCTCCTCTGTTGGCAAGTGTTGAAAGTTGAACTTAGCATTTGAAACAAATGCTCTTGTTACCAGCAACTCTGAAAACAAAGACTTAAAAAATCTTCCATGTTTCCTAAAGTTCATTTCTGTCCTTGGAAAAGATACCATTCTTTTTTCAAAATAATGTAGCATGCTGGTGAAATATTTTCCATTGAAATGTATCGGACTTAGTTCTCCAGAACATGTTCAATTGTTTAGCTGGTAGTTTACATACATTGTCCCCTGATGTGAGTCAGCAACTGTGCTTGAACCCTGACATGTAGCAAGGGAATGCTTACAGGCTGTCATCTTGAGGAAAAGAACAAGGATATTGTTTCACACAGTAGTAAAGCCCTCTTCAGTTATCATGTTAGATTCTAAAAGTGTTAGCCCAATATTACTTATTATGGCATGCAGTTGATCTTGAGTTCTAAATGGAATGGACAAAAGTGAGCCTTTCCTAATGAGGGCATGGAGTGATGTAGAATAAAAGTCAAATAGAAAGTAGTCCATTTGGTGAACAAGTAAAATAAAAGGAAGATTTGGAAAAGTGTAGGGCAGAAGTCTCTAACTTTCTTGAGCCTGCAGGCACCTTTGAATTGTGACACAGGGTTGTGGGTACAGCTATATAACATGGCTACTACAGGAAGCAGAGCCAACTATAGACTAGCTGCTGCAGAAGATAAAGCCATCTACAAAATTTCAGAGAGTAACGTTATTCATAACTATAGTAGTAATTCTTAAATATTTCAGGCAGAAGCTCTATTTAAGAGGATCCCTTTTAAAATGAACATATTGTTTAAAAAATATTTTCTTCCATGTGTACACAGTAACACGGTGATGATCCTTGTGCTATAGTAACAGCAGTTGCTGGAACAACTTGTCAAATATCTGCACAGCAAATAAAATCTCCAATGGCCAACCAGAAACCTTGCTGAGCAAAAGCCCCACCTGGTCTCATCCTCTTCCTAAGAATAATTGATGGGGGCAGGAAAGATGTTGGCGAATTCCATGGTGCCCAGGTACCACACTTCAGGCAAATTCCATGGTGCCCAGGTACCACACATCATGGTATAAAAAAACAGGATTGTTAGAAATCAACAGAGACATAATTATTTAGTTGTTGATTAATCTGAAGCATAAAAAGTAAAGTAAAATTGATGCATATAAAAACTAGGTTTTTATGTCATCTAGTAGGTCAAATAGTGCAAGCTTAGAACAAATCTCATAGCCAAAAGTACTGGGTTAAACTTTGAAAGAAACAATGCAGTGATGGGAGAGTTGTTGTCAAATGAAGAATTTTATGGATGATTTGCATCAGCTTTCTTCCTTAGATAGCAGGAATGCTACAAAGAAGTCTAATGAATTTGTTTGGTCCGACACCAGAATTAGTACTCAGTACAGGTTCAGTTTGTGCAGATATTATTCTTTTATGATTTTGTACAAGGAGCCAGAATAAGCTTCTCCTTGTTAAGGAAGTCAGAGGTTCAAAATATGTTGCGGCTTTCAGCTACAATGCTGGACTGTTAAGTTTCCTTTTCCTTGAAGAAAGCCATGTCTGCATAAACAGTTAAATCTTTTACATTTAGTTCAGCTTTGACTGTTAATGGACAGAGTGGTGTCGTTTTTTGTACGCTATGAACTTTGAACACCAGAGGCTGCAACCCTAAGGGCACTCTCCAGGGAATAAGCTCCATTGAATAACACACGACTTAAGTCTGAGTAGACATTGTTTAGGATTGCTTCCAAAGTGAGACAGTGCTTGCAGCATTATTCAGACACAGAATTGTGACCCTCAAAGGATCCTGTATTTTTGGAAGAAGGGGAAAAAAGATAAATACATTGTAAAGGGGATGCCTTTAGACATGCAGTTGGCCATGAGTTAAAGGATCTGGTGTTACATCGATGTCAAAGAAGATGGTGAGCATCAATAATTATTACAGTTGACAACCAAGTGTTTCACACATACAGTGATTATAAATTCTTTCACAGTAATAAGGACAGTTTTGCATTGCTTAAAGCTAGTATTATTGTACCTCTCTAAATCTGTAGGGAATAAAATATGCACCCTGATGCTAAGATGAAGTTGAGCTGTATTTATAGATAAAATATGATCCCTATAAATCATGCTCTTGTGGATTTAGGAATGAAAATATCTAGATTGTATTTCATATCCATATAGCTGAGCATTTAATGAAAGTTGCAGTCAGAATTCCAAATGGTATCTAGCATTGTTTAGGCAGCCAAATGGAAAAGGGCTGCTAGACCAGTGGTCTGCATTTCTGAAAAGACAGGACTCTTTATGGTAACTGAAGCTGGAGGCTTAAAATGTTCTACTTTATAAAGAGTCTTGGCTAAAACCTCTAAAGAACTCCTAGCAACTAGTTTGTCACATTGTTAGTTTGACAAACATGCCACTGACTCTTACGATTGCTTTTGTCTCTCTTGTTCCATAGGCTGCTCAGTGTTAACCCGGGATTAAGACCAGAGTATTTAAACAGCTGGAACCACAGTATTAAGGTATGGTTATGAAGTTATATGCTTCATAGTTATTATGAAGGTATTTCCTGCTTTTTTTCTCAGAACCCTGCTATGAGATGTGTGTCGTTTCAGTTTCAAATTTAGGCTTTTTGTTTCTTCTGTTCCTGAAAGGACACAGAAAGTGGTGTGTTGTGTTTATATAGGCTCATTCAGCTGTGCTTCAGATACAGGAATGATCAGTAGTTTTTTTTTCTGTTTACTGGAAAAAGTACACTTACTTAAGTTGCAATATGTTTCTGATTTGTTTCCTAACTTGGCATGTCACTTCTTTCCAGCAAGTTTCTGTGGGAAGTTTGTTGATAGCGCCGTTGTTTGGAATTAGTCAGTTATGCTGAGTGACACTACAAGCCACAGGTTCACCCCCTGAGCTTCCCTTGGTTATTGGTTGCTTTTAAGCCTGTGCTGCCCAGGAAGTAAACACCAGAGATCAAGCAGGCAACATTCTCCGTTAGATCAGTTTCAGTATTCATGTACGGCCTTTAACCCCTGATGTAGGAAATGCACAGCCAATCAGCTTCAGAACTATCTTTTCACCATTGACCAAAATAAAATTATATAAGCAACTATGGGAACAGGTTGGGTCTGAGACCTGCGTCAGTTAAATCTTGAATAATCTATCACTGCTTACACAGATTTTCTCAGCCAATCATCCAAGCTGGTAACTTCAGGCAATTTTTCTCTACTTGATGAGTGTTTTCATGTGAAGAATAATTTTTCTATAAAAGCTGGAATTAATGAATAAGCACTGGAAGTTCACAATCTTTTAATTTTTATTGCTCAACCCCAAAACACACAATAAGCATTTTTAAGCCATTCAGATGCTCTATCTGAATAGCAGAATTGATAATAGCCATGAATAGAATAGAATAGAATAGAACTCCCTTTTCCAAATTTACTGTTTAACTATTTTGCTGGGGTAGGTAAGAAGGATATCCCTTGCTGATTCCCCCATCAGCTGTTAGTCAGCTTCTGCCCAACAGGCAACTGCAAATTTTTTGGCAGATGTTTGAGTTGCTTGATGCAATCTGCAGATATCTATGATAAACTTACTTTCTGATCATGAATGGAACGTTCGTCTGCCAAACAGGTTCACTGAGAAGTTTGTTGCATTTCTACTGTATACCTAATGGTCACAACTTCATCTCCATTGTATACCTAATGGTCACAGGTCACAACTGCAAACACTCTTCTCAAAAAGTGTGCAATCCCCACTAGAAAAGGTTACACTGCTCTCCACTCACTCTTGCCACTACCTTAGCCTGAAGCAAACCACGGCACCAAAGCCTCAGAAGCCAAAGACTCAAAGAGGAGTCTGGTTCCGGTACCATCTCACAAACAAGCGCCTGAGTCTCCTACAGGAACTCATTTGATGACCAGAAAGAATCTGAAGAGGCAATTTTCTCTCCACAAGAAATACCTCAGCCTTTCTCCTCAGACTCTGAACTCCTCACTTCAGAGACTACCACAGTTACTGTAGTCTCTCCTTAACTGACTTTAGAAGTCCTACAAGGCAATGAAACATCCCAGCCCACTAGATCACTCACCACTATAACTGAGCATGGAGTTTTAAATAGCTGGTCTAAGAGCTGGAGTCTTTAAAATAAGTATGGTTTGCATCTCTACTTCCTTGAAGGAGTACTTAATACCTGAATCCATGTTCAGACTTTGCTGGAACACCATTTAAGTACTCTGTTCTGTTGAATCTCTTGCCAGGTCTTGGGGACATGAGCTATGAGCAGGATACTGACACACTGTCCCTCATTCCCAGCTCTATTTAAACATGCAAGAGTTTGGATATCCCTACTGGGCATGTGTGTCTTGCTGCACTTTGTTTAAAGACACTTGGTGAAGGCAAGCAGAACTAGCTATTTGGATGTGGGGGTATGGGCAAAGGAAGAAGAGCCAATGAGAGTGGTGGCAGAGAGGGCCTTCCCACAATCCACATACTGAGGCTACTGCCTCACCTTGCCTACTTATAGCGTGGGCTCTGATTCTTTCCCCTGCATGTCCATCTCAAGTGCAGAGTCACCTCACAAATGACCACATTGTTTTACTCATATTTTTCAGCATTATTTATCAGCATGCTTTGAATCTGAAAAAAGGTGAAAGCATATAGTTACATAGTTGCTAAACATGATAGTTAATATACCAAATGTAATTTTTCCCTTCCCTTCCCTTCAATTCCCTTCTACTCTACTCTACTCTACTCTACTCTACTCTACTCTACTCTACTCTACTCTACTCTACTCTACTCTACTCTACTCTACTCTACTCTACTCTACTCTACTCTACTCCAAGTTAGGTGAGGACAGAAGCATTTTTTAAAAAAAAAATTGTAGTGCAAAGACAGAAAAAGCTGTTTTTCCTTTCCTCCCTTTTAAGCTGGGTAGAGGCAGATGCAATACTTTACATTTCTCCACTGCAGAAGGGAAATGAGACAGAGATTTCTCTCCTTATCTTTGCATCCTAAGCCAAAAGCTTGGACTGAGAAGAAAAGGGAAATCAGCAGTCTTCTGATTATCACTACCCTTACATCTGCTGCACCTCAACGAATCGGACAAATTTCATCATGAGAAGCTGAGTTCCTGCTGATCAGCTGGGAGTCAGTTCCTAATCCCCCACTTTAAGACATCGTTCAATACAGGGTTAAATTTCCTCAGTGGGAGATCAGAAGACAACTTCTGCCTTATGGGAGTTGACCACTGCTAGCTTCAAGTAGCCTGTTCATTCTAATACACGCAAACAAGATTGCAAACAACCCAACAGCCTGTTGACAACTTCTGCCTTATGGGAGTTGACCACTGCTAGCTTCAAGTAGCCTGTTCATTCTAATACACGCAAACAAGATTGCAAACAACCCAACAGCCTGTTGACAACTTCTGCCTTATGGGAGTTGACCACTGCTAGCTTCAAGTAGCCTGTTCATTCTAATACACGCAAACAAGATTGCAAACAACCCAACAGCCTATTGATTAATTGGCTTCCTGATCACCACCAATGAATGGAAAATGAGCTGAACTGGCAAGTGTTCAGGCATCCCGAATATAATTAATTAGTCAACTTATCCTGTAACCCACTGGTCCCTCCCAGGTTGCAAGAGAAAAATGGTGGAAATTGGGGGTGGTGCACTATTGTCCTGCCCATATGTGGTGTCACGTTCAGCAAAAACCAAACATGAATTCATTACATCAGGGTGATGCACAAGGATTCACGTAGTTTAACCACAGAAGAGAGAGGGATGACTTGGTACCTTAAAATTTTGGTGATATTTGCTCTACGAATACCTACTTCTGAGTCCTGAAAAAATCCGCAATTACACCCCCCTCCCTGGAAACAATGGTGTCCAGGGCCACCTCATTCAGGATAAAAGCAGACCCATTGTCCAATCCCTTTCAAACTTATATGGCTAAGTGGAGGCTTAAAGAGAGATGGTGGGCAGTTTCTTGCAAATTTGATACCATTTGTTGTAAAATCGCCTGCTCTATACTCCTGGACAGTTTCCCTATCCCACTTGAATTTTTTGTGTTGTTTTTTGTAATGCCAGAAAGTTCTGTAATTCCATGTTTCAGTCCAAAAATTACACAGAATGACCTGACAAGCATTTTGTGGGTATATTTTGAGCTCTTAGATTTCAGTATGAAGATCCCTACCCTGAATAGCCTTTTCAAGAATCAAGTGACCCTTCCCTCTTCTACCAGTGGCAGGAAAGGTATTTGGGGCAGGTGTGTTTCAGGTTTAGAGAGAGACCTCTTGGCATATTGTTGGAACAGTGTCATCCTAAACCAAGTTATTTCCTTCTAAGTCTCTTGAAATCAATCAGCTTAGGAGAGTATAACTGCTCAAGATGCCACTCTAAAACACAGAAAAATTTGTTGAAAGGAGAATTTTGGTATTCCCTTTTTTTTTTGGTCTGATTCCACATTCTTCCTCATTCTGGCTTCTTGAAGCAAAGAAAGTTGATTTATCTGTTCAATTTGAAAAGCAAGAGGCCTTCATAGAATATTTCTTCCTCTTCTGTTGATTACAAATTGTGATTTTTGTTACGTGTTTGAGGACAGGGAATGTCCTTAAACATCCCTATTATTCATTAGCTTCTTAATGTGATGCAGTCCATGTATATTTTCCAGTTTCTAATTGGATACAGGGAAAGGTTATGGAGCTTTGTGAAATACTGTTCTCTGCTGCTTCTGAGTGTGTTTAGCTCTAGGGATTAGTTGCAGACAGCCATGTGTGTCTGATATGCTGAGTCGGTTTGCAGCTATTCAACTGTGCCTATGTCCCCCCCACCCCCACCCCTGGCTGCTGCTTAGACACAAATTGAAATGTAGCCCATGCTCAGGTCATCATTGTTTAGCATCACAAACAACAAGCGGAAGGGAGAAGACTGACCCAGTTACTTTGCTGGTTTCAGCCAAATGGACACTAAAGTGTGTTCCATCTGCATCCTTTCGAGGCCGGAGCTTTGTTTGCATATGTTAACCTGAGCCAGTGTTTCATGTGCTCAGCATTTTCAAGCAGATAAGCCTGAATAGATAGCCAAGCAATCACAAAAGCACCTTCAAGATTCAAGAGGAAAAACTACTGAACCATTTGTGAAATGTTAGAGAGTGAGAAGTGAAAGAAAACAGAATTATGAGTGAGGTAGAATTATGAGTGAGATATGTGCTCTTGTGCCTTTTAGCACTTTTGTTGAGGGGAAATTCCAGCAGCTCCTCTTTTTCCAGAATTGATATGGTATAGGCTAAAAAGCTACAACTACTGACATGCTTCTACAAAGAACAGGATCTCCATTGCATATACCACCTGGCAGTTCATCCTGTAAAGAAATGGAAGGTCTATTTTATGATTGCAGCACAACCAACAGAATGTGTAATAGATTTAACACTCATAGTATTTGGTCCATCTTTTCTCTTGACCATGCAATTACTGCCCTAGGGTTTTTTTTTTACATTATCAAGATTTAATAGGGCATAGCATCTTAGCTGTATATTTCTTAGTAGAATGATTTATGTTGGAAATCATAAAACACTTCAGGCTTTACTCATTCCGCTTACAGGCCAACATCTATAGCGTTTTTCAAAATCATCATGCCTGCTATAGTAATGAAACTGTGTTATTGGATTTCCCTTATCTCTGTATGGATGGTGGAATGTTCCCCTACTCTCTTTCCACGTTGCTTTCTTGTTGGTTTGCATGAGCCCAGGTTAGGGAATGGTTTTATTTTTGATATGGATCGATTAAACAGCATAGAAATATGCAGATTTTGCAGACATTACTTCTGGGAAATGCATAAGTCAAGGGAAGAAAATCACTTTGTCTTTGAGTTTATAAGAGCATTGAAAATACTACACTTAATGATTTCTGCAAATGTAATGAAGTTACAACTTTTCTGTTTGTTTGCTTACTTCTGTGCTTTCCCATTTATTCAGACTGAATTGTATGAGTGGATCAGATTTTCTGAATCTGATTTAATATAGGCTCCTAAGTGTGGGGCCTAAACCAAATATTGAGATTTGACTTTTAGTACCTTCTGTAACCCTGGGGAAAGTTTCTTAATGTCCTATCGGAGCTGCTGTTCAAGGAAGTCAGGCAAAAATTGGGAGCATTTTGCTTTTGTAGTAATGCCATGAAATGCTCCATTAATGTGTTCACATACAACAGACTTTTCTCTTAGTTTCCTAGTTCATGCTGTTCATTAGAAAGTAGAAATATATGATTCCACGTGACTTGAGGGGGAGATTCTCTGAAGGGGAAATGGAAGCCAAATAGCAACAAGCTGTTTCTATTGTCCATTTAGCAAGGAACCCATCACAAGCATTTTTTCAAGAAATTCTTAACCTTTTGAAGTGGACATGGATAAATACATAGATGTGGTACAGTGGGATAAACAGTGGGATCAAAAGGCACAGATATGCAACAAATGTCACATTAGTGACTTCAACATGGGGATCGGATGTTGTGGTTTCCTCATTGCTGGTACAGCAGCAGTGGGACTTCCACCTGGCAGATTTCCCCATAGTTTCCCTGTCCTAGACCCCCAGACATGGTCACTCCTCTCTAATTGGCTACCAGGGCTTTTGCATTTTTTAAAAAGTAATCAGCACAATGAGATCATTATTGCATCAATATACCATTGTGTCAATAAGTGTAGCAGGTTCTCTGAATCCCCAGCTTTCACTCAAAGAAAAAAAGGCTATAGTCCCTTGCGAAGATGTGCCTTTTTCCTTGGATCTTCTCATACCTATTTTGCAACGGTATGTCAATGTAATGATATACTAGTGATGATTTTAAAAATGATAAAATACCTGCTGAGCTGGGGGAGGGGGGAATTGCTATTGTGGAAAATGACTGTCATGTGGGCCAGAAAATCTCAGTTTTCTCACCTACAGAGCAGCCACGCAGGCTTTATTGTGATCTTTCAGAAAAATTTGGATCAAAACAGGCGTAAGAAATATTGGAGAAAAACCGGGGAAACCCTGTGAGGTGCACAATAATGTAGGGAAGCAGTGGGGAAAAAAACTTCTCAAAACCTTTGAACTTGAAGACCCCCACCCAGTTCTGATCTGCATTTCCTTCCCTTTTGATTCTACTTGCCACATTTGTGTGTATGAGAGAGAGAGAGAGCAACATCACAAGAGTGCTTCAGTACACAAAATCTCAGGACATAGTAATCTGTTAATCTTCATGCTGCTTCAGAATTCTTTTTATTTTTTGCTGTTTCCTACCGTCTGTTTTCCTGTGAAGTTTTACTTCCTGCATGACATTAAACATCTGCGGAATTGAGGGGTGTTAGTGGCATTTGGCTTGCTTGTTGTGGGTGGAATCTCCTCTTTTTTCACAGTTCTTGGAAAAGCAGCATTAAAGAGCTTGTGTCTGCCTACAGGGCAGGGGGAAGATGTGAATGCCACAGTTTTTAAAAGAACCTTTTTTCAGGCAACAAAATAAAAAATAATTCCCCATGGCATACTTGTTTAATTGCCATAAATTGCCAGACCACAAGTTTACACTCTTCACAATGCTGCAGAGACAGTCATATACAGAAGAGCCACCATTGTTTCAGACATCTTGGATTCCTTGATGACAATTATTTGAGGTTAGCTATAGCTTTTTCCTCCTCCGGCTGTTGAAAGCTCTCGCTGCCTTCTTTAGCATAATTCCTCACTCATCTCCTTTTGTCGGTGTTGCCCAAGAAAGCATGCAGGAAATGTTTTGGCCACAATGCTGCAGAGACAGTCATATACAGAAGAGCCACCATGGGTTGCTCTGCTCATTAGCAGATCTGTGTCAGCATGGCACCCCTGCTGCTATGGGCAATGGCCCTAGACTTCTGCTGCTTGTCTGTCATGTAATAGAATACCAACTCTGCTCTTGCAAGACTTTATGTGCCATTCGTACTTTGATTTTTCTCAGCTGGAAATGGATTGGGGGATGAGGTATTCTGGCCATTGGATTTTTAAATTTGAGAGATGCAAGTGAGCTGTGACTCACAAAAGCTTGTGCTGAAATAGATTTTTTGAGTCTTTGAGGTGCCACTGGACTCCCTTCAAAGGTACTGTCAGTTGGAAGAACAACTCTGATCTCTTCTGTGTCCTCAACCTACTTTTATTCCATCCTAGAGGACAGATGTAGTTACTCCGTTTAATAAAGTCTCCATGTCTCCTCAAGTAACATAGCCTGAGTAAAGGACTTTCAGTGTGATGATGGAGATCCATAACATACATACCCATGTTACAGCTGGGTCAGGGTTTTTGTCATCTAATATATGCTCAGAGATGGCTGAAACATGAATAGACTGTCACATTTTGCCTATCTTTTAACTCTTATTCAAAGAGGTACCTTATTCTGAGGGCTTAGTCTGTAAGTGACAAATGCAGTCCCACGCTTTTAAAACAAATATTTACCCTCTACTGATCTAAACCAGTAAAAATAATAATGTACAAATGGGAAAATACAGTATCCATTGAATAGCAACACAGGAAATAAAATACTGTAAACTTACACAAGAGACGAAGTGTTAATTTACACTAGGAATCAGAATCTGAGGTTCTCTAGTTTTTCAATCTAAATACTTGCACCATATATTTTGCTACCTCCAAAGAAATCCGGCTGCTTTTATCTTCTAAGAAAAAGTGGGCACAGGACTGAGCTGAGCTTCCTCTCAAATTCGACAATAAGGGGAAAATTTTAATTGTCACTCACGATGGTACAACTTAACAGTCTTAAACAATGTGTTGGAGAGTTTCCGTGTCCTGAGAGTTACAGGGGCATGCGGGAGAGAGCCAGTGTGGTGTAGTGATAAAGAGCAGGTGGATTCTAATCTGGAGAACTGGGTTTGATTCCCCACTCCTCCACCTGAATGGCAAAGGCTTATCTGTTGAATCAGATGTGTTTCTGCACTCCTACATTCCTGCTGGGTGACCTTGGGCTAGTCACAGTTCTTCAGAACTCTCTCAACCCCACCTACCTCACAGTCACAAGGTGTCTGTTATGGGGAGAGGAAGGGAAAGGAGCTAGTAAACCATCTTCAGTCCCCTTACAGGAGAGAAAGGTGAAATATAAATCCAAACTCTTCTTCTGTCTACTTTCTGGGGGTTTTTGGGTGGAGGTGGTTATCCTTAAAACTAAATCTTCAACTCTGTTTTTGAGGGCCTATGTGTTTGTTTTTGAGGGCGGACGCAGTTTTACCAGTAAGAGCCAATTTGTCTGGAGAGAAGAAGAAGATGAGTTACAGACTTAATGGGGGACAGAGGCTTCAGCCACTAGGTCTCCGTCCCTATTGCTCAGTGAACAGGGGCTTGGCTAAACAGGCAAGGCTAACACTCATTTTGTGGGAGAGTTTAGTGGGGGACTTTTTGAAAGAGAGTCCCAGAGATCTGCTTCTGTACTATTTAAGACTATTAAATATGGATGGTCAGGGGGGTGCTGCAGTCTCCCGCAATAGCTGTAAGTATGTTGGGTTTTTGATGGAGAACGTGGGTAGCTATACCTGCAGCAAGTACAAGTTGGTTGCTCTCTTGGATGAGAAGGTCCAGCAGCTTGAGGTGCAAGTATCTATTCTTCAGCCCATTAAGAAAAATGAAGATTTCCTGGACAGAGTGGAGCAGAGAGTACTAGGTGGGGAACACACTCGGGATTTCTCTGAGGAGAAGGGCAGCTGTCGAACACAGGAGGTGGGCATTTAGAGGCATGTGACACATAGAAGTACAAGGACCAGGACATATTCTGGGAGTTTGAAGGAACAGAATCGATTTGAAGTTCGCTCCCTTGTCAGTGAGGATAAGGAACAGGCACATGAACAACATAGTCCTTGGAGAATATGCAAGTGACCAATGGTTCATCCCATGGAATGGCCCCTGCAAAACCCCAGAGAACACATGTGCTGGTGGTAGGGACTCCTTGCTGAAGGGAACAGAAGCAGTGATTTGTAGTCCTGACAGTTGTCTCAAGATGTGTGCTGTCTCCCTATTTTCCTAACATAAAAAAGAGAAAAAATGTATACTATTATACACTCCCACATCCACCATTACATTAGTACAGAATAAAAATAAAAATACAAAAAAGAACACAAGAAACACAGGAAAAATTAAAATACCAATTTTACAATATCTAAACACAACCTATTATACCTAAATTAACACTATGAAACAGGGGGCTGCAACCTGTGGTTCTCCAGATGTTCATGGACTACAATTCCCATCAGTCCCTGCCACCATGATTTCCTGTTATTTCATTGTTGAATTCTAATCCATTCTAGGTTAGTGCATATATTTAAAATGAAACAATTTATCAAACACACACTATATCATTTCTAATGTTCTAATTCAATTTGCTTTTCTTTTAGCTCTCAAATCCTTTCTCTAGTACAATATGTTTTCAATAGATAGTCCGTAAAAGGTTTCCAGTTTTCTGAAAAACTTCTCTGTAATATTATCTCTTAATGAAGTTGTTAATTTTGCTATTTCTGAGTATTCTGTGACTTTCAATATCCAGTCTGCCTTTGTTGGCATTTTATTATCTTTATTTTCACTAAACTGGACCTACGGGAGGCTTATTACTGGGTCTGGATTGTGGAAGGCCAACAATGGATGGCCACATTCAATACCCATTATGGACAGTTCCAATACCTTGTTATGCCATTTGGTCAGAGTAGGGCTCCAGAGGTATTCATGAATCTGATTAACGAAATAATGCATGACCTATTGTGTAATGGAAAAACAGTAGTATGGGTAGTGGTGGATCTGTTAAATGATTAAATACAGCATTTGAACAATACCTAAGGTGTTATATCAACTATCATCAGGACAATTGGGTTGACCTGTTACTGTTCACTGAATTTGCATACAACAACGCAGAACACCACAGTATGTGTAAAAGCCCATTTCAAGAGGTGTATGGACAGAAGAGGGAGCGTTTTCCATTGCTAGAGAAGCAAATGGAGGGGCTGATGGACTTGCAATTATGCGTCACGAACTTGGAACAAGAACTCTTAGAAAGTGATTCAAGACTCCCTAAAGAAAGCTAAGGAGGACTGCAAAAAACATGCGGACAAAAAACATATACCAATGTTGTACAAGGTGAGAGATTTTGCCTATATCTCTACGTGCACCCTGAAAGCTGGGACATAAGTTCATTGGACCTTTTAAAGTGTTACGAGTCATTAACCTTGTAGCAATTGGACTGGAATTGCCTAAAAACTTATGTGGTATACACCCTGTGTTCCATTGCAGCTTGCTGAAAAAGGCACCCCTGGCAGATTGTTGGCATCAGGTTCACCTTCAACTGGGTGCCCACAGCATTTACCCCTCCCATGCAAACTTCCCAGCAAATTTGGCTGGTTGCTTTCAGGAGACTCACACCAGCAGCCCTGCAGGAAATAAGTGTCCCTACCCAGAGCAAGACCCCCACCAGAGTGCCTCCCATTGAAACATCTACCACAGAGCCAGCTGGGCATAACAGCAAGCCCCATTGAAGTCTGTGGGAAAAGTAATTTTTCCCACCATAGAACTTGCTGAAGAGTCTGGCAGATTCTGGGGAATTTCTGAGTGTGTAAGCAAAGGCTGCACATTTTTGAAGATAAAGGCGCCAGACTTTCAAGGTGACTCCAAGAGGCCTCCTGATAATTGCATCCAAACTTGGTGAGCTTTGCTTCTGGGGATGGGGGTGGGTGGATTGAGAGAGTTCTGAAAGAGCTCAGCCAGCAGGCTTCATGTGCAGGAGCGAGGAAACAAAATAAGCCTCTTGGGGGCCCATAAAATTGAGGAAAAAAACCCTGAAGCAAAGTTCACCAAGCCTAGATGCTATTACCAGGAGGGCCTCTTGGAGCCACCTTGAAAGTCTGGTGCCTCTATCATCAAAAATGTGCAGCCTGCTTACACACTCAGAAATTTCCCATTGACTACAATGGAGCCAAGGCACTGCAGAACAGAAAATCTTGAGTGGTATCATCTGGACAATCTCCGGATGATACCCTGAAATTGTGGTGCCGCTAGCTTTAAAAATGCACCCCCTTTAGGCTGAAACGCAAAAAACACCAAAAAATACCCCCAAAAGGCCAAATACCATGCATTCAGATTTGTTCATATTCGGACAGGACATATTCAGCCAATTTTTGCCCGAATATGCCTGAATTGGCCCAAATTTGGGCCAAATCTGGTATTTGTTTCATCCAAATCTCCAAGCCTAATAACAATTTTTGGGAATGTGAGCATTCATTGTGCTTGATCTTTTTGTGGCTATAGTAACAAAAAACGTTACACATTTTGTGTGCGATAAACCTGCACTTAAGTGGAAAAGATGGAAAGAAAATATCCTGAGAAAATCTGCCTACCAATCTTGTCCCCAGAACTATTAGGTGATGATGTGAGAAGGGCGAAGAGGAGGCACGCTCAATATATTGTTTGGGTGAGTTTGGGTGGCCAGTTCATGCTGGTTTTCCATGTTTTGCTTCAGAATGCATGATATACTTGCATCCCTTTGGTCCCATTGTTTTGTTTGTGAGCCATTTTAGGAATCAGCCATTTGATGATTTTGAGTAACACCCATTTCAATATTCTTAACACCTGCAGTCTGCAAATGACTTATAGTTCTCCCCATGGATCTGTGCCAAATAAGTCAAGAGAGAGAATGGGCAGGGATGTGGAGGATGCAATGTACTGTGAAAATAGCAGAGAGAGGTGGTGTGTGGAATCAGTGACTGTGAGAAATGAATGCTTTCCCTCAAAAGAGGGGGTAGGCTAGCAATTAAAGGGAAAGACTTAGCTACCCCCTTTTAGTTATACATTCAGTGAACCCAATGCTTGACTTGTACTTTGACTCCTGAGCCCATCCAGGGTACAGCCAGCTCGTGAACAAAGGAATTCAGTTCAAGGCAAATCTGATGATATGTGGCACCTACTGATTTCCATGAAATGTAGAATCAATTTTAATCCATTGTCTTGTTAACAGTCACTTAAAAGCCACTGTAACTGTGATGGGGTGGCCGCTTATGTTTGTTCAAATCCCTGCTGTATTCACATGTAAAGTTTATGTGGGAGGCGGCATTTGTGTGCAGAAAACTAACTGCTGCCCCCTCCTCTGCCTTGTCTTTCTGCTTTCCATTGTTTGTATGAAGCACTTTGCTTTCCCACCTGCCACACTTTAAAAACTGAACCAAGCAGCAAAGCAGAGGGGTTATAGCAACAGCAGTGAGTTGAGGTGGGAAAAGCGAGGACCAAAGTATCCTGGTGCTCAATCCCTGCCAAAGGTTATTAGAATTCTTTATGAAGGAATCTTCACATTGCATGCAAGCTTCTTTTCATGTATATAATAGATCCACCTTATCTGAATATATGTGGCTGCCTCATCTGCCCCATCTATGTCACGCATTAACCTTATGATTACCATGTATGAATTCACATGTCAGTTCTACTCCTCTGGCCAGTTGCTACTCAGAATACTCTCCCATACATCTGTACATCTTTCCTCTCTTTAGTCCAGAGTCATTTTGGTTACAGGATTAACCCTGGAGAACCAGAGACAGTCCTGTCAACACCATCATTACCTGTTTTTCGGAAGGTCCCCAAAACCTTTTTATTTTAGAGAGCTTGTTGTTGAAGTGTGACTGTTTAAATTCACTGTAAACACTGAGGTGGAAATGTGTTGTATTCAGACTAATTTCCCTTTGTTGGGCTGTTTATGTTCTGTGATTCTGGTGTATTTTTCCTGCTGTTTGGCACTATGTTCTTTGGAGTATAAACTTCTTGATAAATAAGATACCAATGAATGAGGACAACCCTAATAAAAGCAGTTGAATCAACCCAGCTGTTAAGAACCCACAGTCTTAACAGCTTAGCTCAGGAGGATTTGTATACAGGTGTCTGCCTGTAGTAATGATCAATGAATCGATCAGTCAAGTACGACTGGTCAAATAACAGCGGTGATTGTGGGTATAACATAACAATATAGCTTGCAGTGCCGATCAGTTCTCCACACTAAAATTCCTTCTCTTCATTTTCATATTTTTTCCTAGTTTCATATTGTACTAGCCAGTGTTAATAAGAATCCCTTGTGTAATTGTCATTCATGAGTGATCTTAGCATTTGGGGGCTAAATTACCTCCAAAGGCCACCACAGTTCTTGACTGAGGGATCCTAGCAAACAAGAGGCTGCAAGGTATACATCATATTTTATTCTGAACTGGGCTGTATAATGTGGATTTAAAAAATCTACATATAGCTAAGGACAGTCAGAGAATTTCTCTACAGACTTAATAGAGTCCCAGGTCTGCTGAAAATATATTGGAGAATGAAAAGTCTCCAGACAAATAGAAAAAAACACCTATAGCTTTAAGGAACGACAGTTCCACATTTTTGTGGATGAGATCTCTTCTAGTCTGAATATAGACGGCTTATAGGACTGAAACAGCCTTGGTCATACTGGGAGATGACTTATATTGGGAAATGGTCAAAGGGAGTGTGATTCTTGGACCTCACAGTGACAACTGGCACCATCAGTTGGACTGGACTGCTTATCTGTGCTGGAATTGGGAGGCACTTGGTGTGGTGGTTCTGGTCCTACCTTGAGGTTGGATTTCAGAATGGATTTGATTTTAATCATTATTTAAGCCACTAGTCATCAAGACTAGATTTAATTCATGATTTTCTACATAAAGGCTCATTCTTGCTGGTATAATCTTAATATTTACCAAATGAAGGTTTCATTTTAATAATGCCTGCTTACCCATAGGTAGAAGAATTTCATTAAATGATTCCCAAACTTGGTCTCTTTTATGGCTTGCTGCCATAATAGATTTTCTCCTCCAGGGACAGAATCATATGATATATATGCAAAGATTCCCGAACTTGTGGAATATTCTGTTCAGCAGGTTTCACTTTCATTTTTACTGCTTGTTCGTCCCTCCTTGCATTTAACTCCTTGTGCAGATACATATCAAACAGTCATCTATTCACTGAACTTCTTGAAACTTAGTGCTTTGGAGGTAAGGGGTTGATTTTGTGTACAGAGATTTGCAAAGGGACAATGGGATTAAGGTCTTTTCTGCAACTCTGTGTATTTATTTTAGAGGCATGTTATCTCTGCAAACACAAATCTACTATTTTCTAGATGGAAAACTTGTACAGAAACCTCTGGAAGAGTATGGCAGTATGAGGGGATTAATGAAATTCATTTAGCAAAAATAAATAAATAAATAAACATGGCATGAATATTCAGCTTCATGCTACATAATTAAAAATCAATCTTTATTTCATGATGAATAACCTTTGGTTTATATCTTAAACAGAAAACTATTTAAACTACTTTTAGATAGATTCCACCACCACCACCACCCACAATGCCTTTTATATTATAAATCCAATTTAATTTTTTTCAAATCTGAATTTTTAAATGATTTTTTTAATCCATCCTGGTGTTGGGGGACTGTTTCTCGGCCCCTTGCCCTTGGTCCTTTGGCATCCTGCAAAGTTCTGTCTTGTCCCTTAAGCTTTTTAACATCTGCATGAAACTGCTGGGTGAGGTCATGCAGGGATTTGGGCTGGGTTGTCACCAATATGTGAATATCACTCATCTCTGTCTTGCCCTTCCTGCTGATTCCATGGAGGCGGTAGAAACCTTGAACCAGTATCTGGAGGCTGTTTTGGAGTGTATGCAGGCTAATAAACTGAAACTTAAAAAGAAGTGCCCTGGTGGATGGAAGGCTTGACCTGGAATTTAAAATATTGCCCGTTCTGTTTGGGATCTTACCAAACGGTACTCAGAAACTCAGTATTGTTTCTGAGTTCCTGAGGTCTATTATCTGCATTTTGTTAACTGTTTTAATCTGTATATTTGTAATATCTGTAAATTTTATGATTTTAATTCTTTTGGATCTTGCTGGTCAATGACCGTAAATAAATTATGTATGTATGTACCAAACGGTAAGCACTGCAGGTCGGGATACAAATCTAAAATAAAGTAAAAGTAAAGTAAAGTTTTCAAAATGATCTTCCAGTCACCTAAGAGGGCTCACATTTTTGGTTAACTAATTGTCCTTTAACTTCAAATACCACACAAAGTTATTCATACTGGAATGTCTTAACATTTAAATGTTGTGCTAGTTCATTCTTGCTAGTTTTTGTCTTAACAAAGAATATCAAAACAGGGATTGCAAATTTCTTATGCCTATCATTTTACTGTTGGACCATACATCTCATCTTTGAAAGGTATCTTCACTTCTATATTTCCTGAGACATTCCTGTAGTTGTTAGACACTTCTTGCAGATTCTTATACATTCCCGTAGGTTTAAATGTGTATATTTCAGTACCTGAAAATAATGAAAGGTGTATTATTCATTTTGTTTTAAACAGCTTATTATTTTAGCAGAGTCCATATTCTGAAACCATGGTTTAGAAAACTCAATTCCAAATCAGTAATAAAAGCTCCAGTTGTTGAAAATGTCCACCAAAGGATCTTTCCTACCATGAAATATTCTTCTTAACATCGCTGAGGGACTCCTAAGATGGATTGATTATCTTTGAAGTACAACACAAATTAGGACACCTTCTATGGCCCCCTCCAAATCCCACTTTTTAGAGCAGAGATAGCTTATATACTATCCAAAGCAATCCCAACAACTGGCAAACAATAAAAGCTAATAGGTTTCAGTGATCATTGCATATACTCACCTTTGGAAACCAAGTGTACGGAAGTTTTTTTTTTGACCTGTGACTTCCTAAGCCCTGTCTCTCTCCTGACCTCATGATTTGGATGAATTCCCTGATGGACGGATACAGCATATGAGTTACTATAGAAGGCATGTTCACAATGAAGCAGATGGAGAGCCTTGCGGAGAAGAAACAATAGCTGTCAGTGGGAGATGCGGCGTTGCTACACGCAAAAGCTCTGTGAAATAGCCACTGATTAAACATCTCCCCATTTTGCAGATGGGCCATGAGGTAAGCTACCTTGGTCCCTTCACCAGCCCAACAAGCCCGTACAAGGGAACTTGTGGGAGCAGTGGAGAGTTGAGGCATGAAATTTTAATGAAGAGTTAATTGACAATTTCTCCCAAGAGGCTGGCATGCTGGTTAGTGCATCTGGAATAAATGGTGCTCAGATCTCTGTAGCACAGAATTGTAATGTTTATTGTTTTGCAGTATAGGACAACCTGTTTTTTAAGACTTTTGAGTTTTTCCAACAACAGGAAAATAATGTTTTATATAACAAAATCTCTTTGGGTTCCCTGCAGACCATTAAGATCAACTTGATCCTACTTTGGACATAGTTGAACATAGTGGGGGTTGGGAGCTGAATCCACCTTCGACCAGTTCAGATAATTCATTCATCTAACTCAATGCTGTCTATTTTAACAGTGCCTTTTTAAGGTCTTGGGGCAGAGAAGGGTGTTTCCCGACATCTGCTACTGGAGATTGTTTCAACTGCACTGAATCAAACATAGGACTTTATGTATGCAAGCCATCTGCAGTACTATTGAGTTATGATTGGGAGTATCTGGCTACTATCTTAAGAACAGTTTCCTGGGAGTAAGTTCCTTTAAATAGCATAAAACTTACTTCAGAATAAATCTGCTTATTATTGCTCTCTGCTTGCCAACCAGTTGCTAAGAATGGTTATCCTGTTATTGTTTGAACCTTTAAAAAATAACATACTTTTCCTAGTATGCAAGACATGGCCAAAGGTGAAAGTAGATTTATATTAATAAGGGTGGGTGAAATGTAGCCAAAGGTTAGTTTAGGAGGAATGGAGGCTGACATAAGTGATCTTTAGTGGACTTTAAAATGTGATTCTTCCTGAAAAATAAATGTTTAGGATCTGTTTAAAAGTCCTGTTTTACCTTGCTGCATAAACCATTAACATGTTGTTGCTGTCTTATTTGAAATGTGATTCAGAGCTCCCTGTGTGAACATCTTTATTATTAAATCACTTTTAATTATGTGAATCAAAGTCATAAACAAGAACTTTAAGCATCTTCCTGGGAACATTAGCAACTGGCATTTACTGTTCCTCCAGTACCAAGTAAATAAAGATTGTATAACTAATTGCAACCCAGAATATCCCAGTGTTCTCCAAGGTTGATTAAAAACTGATGTCTCCTGAGGGGCATTTTACTTGTTGAGTTTTGCCAAGGGATTTTCCTTTTTTCTCTCCTTTCTTTTATTCCTTTCCTCTTCTTTCCTTTTTGTGCCTCTTTCATTCTTGTACAAATTTCCTGTAATTTCCAAGGCAACATGGGAATCCAATTTCATTTTACTGCACAGTGCCAGAAGATAGAGAAGCATCTTCCGCCTACAGTGCATCCCCACATTGGGACTGGGGACGTGCAGGCCAACTATAGAATAGATGTTTCTAGCTTCCAAGGTGCCAAGGGGGCACTTCTCCCTTCCAGAGTAAGTGCAGCAGATTTCCCTGTTCAAACTGTCAAGTGCTCTGCAGGAGTGATTCACCTATCCTCAATTCCTTTCTTGCCACTGCTAGAGTAGGACCTTCCCCACTTTCCTTTGTGGTTTTTGAAGTTTTTTTGTTCCCACTTATTCTTTATTCTTTCCGTGTTCAGCCACCTGAAGTAAAAGCGGAAGCTCTCAGAGGGTTTGAAGGATCACAGTTGGGTCTTGCCCAAACCAGGGTTGCTCTTGCTGAAGCTAAGAGTAAGGTTGCTCAGGCTGATTTGCCCATCCTTAAGACTGCCACCATGTTCTTGGCTCTCTTCAAATGAGTTCTTTCTCTGCTCTAACAGTTCTGTATCCAGGCAGAGTGCAATTGTCTGTCAAGGCCCTATTCAAGAAGTGTACAATGTGGCACAAAAATCATGCATAGTGACAAGCATGATCTTTGCCTCATGTGCTTGAGGGAGGCTCACATTGTCCCTGCATGTAAAATATGTCAGAAATTTACACTCAAAGCTAAAAGCAACAGGGCGTTCAGATTAAAAGGCGTGCTTTGGGAAAGGGTTGTTAACTCTTCCGACAATACCAAGTCGGCCTCTGGTTCCAAACAAATGTAAAAATCCTCCTCCATTTAATTGGTTCTGTTGGTTATGATTACCGTATGACAGGGAAAGTTCTCTGGTGTCCTAGGCAAAACAAGAAGGCACTTATCTATAACTGTTGTTCATTTGGTTGTCTGCTACAGTATAAACAGTCAGCCAAATAATACAGACAATCTCACTTCATCAATGGATTCAAAGTACAGGAAAAGAGATTCTACCTAAACATTAAGAAGAACTTCCTGACAGTAAGGGCTGTTCAACATTGGAATACACTGCCTCAGAATGTGGTGGAGTCTCCTCCTTTGGAGGTTTTTAAACAGAGGCTGGATGGCCATCTGTCACAGTGCTTTGAGTGTGTATTTCTGCATGGCAGGGGGTTGGACTTTTTTTTTAAAAAATGATGTTTTTATTTTTACGAAACATAATAACATAGTAACAAAGAATGGAAAAAGAAGAGCACAATAATAATAATAATAATAATAATAATAATAATAATAATAATAATAATAATAATAATAATAATAATAATAATAGTATCCCAAAGCGAGAACACACCCAGAAAATGTGAAAGTAAAAATTTAGAGGAGTGAAAAAGCGGAAAGCAGCCTCTAAAAGCCAAAAAGCTGACACACACATATTACTGATCCTAGTTGTATCAGAACTGGTGGGTCAAAAAAAGAAGACGACCCAAACCAGTTCACCTGTGGAATTGAAGGTCTCCAAAAGTTGTTGGAGAGGCTAGGACCAGAATCTATCTCCTCTAAAGCCGTCAATTGCTCTTTTCAGCAATGTGTGGCAGAGAGCTCCCAAAGGCTTATCTGTTCAAAGTGCCATCTTCCCGGAAGTCCTTCTGCAGGGGGTTGAACTTGATGGTCCTTGTGGTCTCTTCCAACTCTATGACTCTATGGTTCCTTGTGCAAACAGCCATAGATCAAACAGATTATAATTACTTTTTTTCCGTACCCCCATTTTACCCTGATAGTTTGACTCTGCTTAAAACATAATCTTGTGTAATTTTGAATAGGCAGTAGTCCTTTGGAACCACCCTTCCCTATTTTAAATCTTTGTTCCCAGAGCCCAAAACATATATCTGATTCAAACTTTAGATGTTGTTCTAAAGTTTACAGATTGGGTCCTGTGCTAATTTTCATTCTTGATGGTGGCTGCACCCTTCCAAGGAACAATTGGCAATATCAACCGCATTTTTCTCTATGCTAGCTTGTAGTTTTCATGGAGGAGTTGAGCTGAAGGAAAATGTGACCCAGTTGTTTAGCATGCAGTTCATGTTCTATTAATGATCAAAAGTGTCAACCAAGACTTCTTGCCTGACCCTGTGACTCTCCACTCTTGAGATTAGATAACAAAGGGGATACACTTAGCATGTTCTCTTCCCCCAAGCTTTGTGTCTCTGCATGAATAAAAGCCTGCCACAAAATTTTTCTTTGTCACAGCAGATGGAGATCCCAAGTCCTGTCCCCTCTGAGTGGAGTTTGAAAGATGGAGGGGGGAGGTGTTTTGAAAGGTTATGTTACACTTAGTGGCTGATAGGCACTGAAGGAATACTTCACGGAGGGTGGCTCTTCTAAACCCACTGTGTGTTGAGCAACTTACACAATATATAGACATGTGAAGAAATCCAGCTTCTAAGTCTTCTGTCTCCAGGTGGCATTCACCCTTTGTACTTTGTCTGTTTCTTTGGTAAGTAATCTCTCTTGAATAAGATGTCAGAGCACTAGAAGGGGTCAAAACCCACATTCAGGCAGCCTCCAGAGAGTTATTGCTGTGTTGTTCTTGTGCTTTGCTTCAGGTAGATTAATATGTTCTATAGCCAAGGATTTCCTTTTCAATCATAACCACTTTGCTCAGTTTGTTTACCTCTGAGCCAGTAAAGTCTGAAGGAAGACACTTCACCAAAGTCTTTTCATGTGATAGGGAGCAGTTATTAGGAGACTTTGCATCTGAGCTGCTCCACACAGATAAGGCAAACATTTATTATTGATTGATGATGTAGTTTCATTCATGACACTAGCCCAGCATTTTACAGGGCAACAGTTACTGGCTGGGGGATCCCAGACAAGACAAAGCTATACTTTGGATATGAAGTATGACAAATAGGCAGAAACTGAGTTTGGAGCTTCAGTGGGTAGAGTGTTGGACTAGAATCTGGGAGAACTAAGTTCAGATCCTCATTGTGCCATGAAAGCTTGCTAGGGGACCTGGGTCAGTCAAGCTACTTTACAGGGTTGTTGTGAGAATAAAATGGAAAAGAGGAGAATTGTGTAAGCTACCTTGGGTCCCCACTGGGTATAAAAAAGTAAATAAATATTGAGCTAAGGCAATGTTTTGTTTATCTACCTCCAAGCTTGCTGTACCACTTGGGAGGATTAGCTTGGAATGTACCTCCCCTACTCTTCAGAGGTAGTTCCTCTCTTAAGCCCATCATTATCTGACAAAATATGGCGTATTTGGAGGTGGGTGTGAGGGAGAACAGTGACAAATAATTTTGTTTGGATTATAGCTGAGAACTTGAGTCCTCTTCTGAGATCCTTCTGAACACACGTACAGGGGAGTGTGATTGTGCTTGCTGTCTTCTTCCTCCCTGGCAGTGGTGCAATCAGCTAATATGCCTAAGTTTCCCTCTGAGCTTTGAATGTCTGCTTTTTCCCCCATTTTATGTACACAGTGACATGTTCCAGATGTTAAGCTGAGTGTGTGGATAGAAGCAGAAGAAGAATGATTTTTATACATCACTTTTCTGTAGCCTTAAAGAGTCTCAGAGCGGCTTACTGTTGCCTTCCTTTCCCCTTCCCACAGCAGACACCTTGTGACGTAGGTGGGGCTGAGAGAGTTCTGACTGTAATTAGCCCAAGGTCACCCAGCAAGCTTCATGTGAGGGAGCAGGAAAACAAACCCAGTTCATCAGATTAGAGTCCACCACTCACATGGAGGGGTGGGGAATCTAACAAGATTCTCCAGATTAGAGTCTGCCTCTCTTAACCCCTACACACCATGCTGGCTCAGGTGTTCAGCTGAGTGTGCAGATACTAAGGGGCAGCACCAATGGGTGTGATCCTTCTTCCCTAACTGTGTTTAACAAACGTGCAGACAATACATGAAGAAGGCTTCTGTCTCACCAGCCAGAGTTCTCATTTAGCTCAATGCTGTCTGTTTTGACAGAGGCTGTTTGACAGCAGTTAGAGCACATCTGTAGGGAAAGGAAGTTTTGACTCTGTTTCGAAGCTCAAATAACTGGCCGATTATGCACAAGGCATCTGCTCTGCAAAGGGGGCAAATGTGCACTGCCACAAGATTTCTTTTATGTACATATTTCCTCAAACCCTGCTTTGACTTTCTATTCTCCCTGCAGCAAGTGAGACCACTTTTAGTGGGAGGATTTGCCAGTGGGCACAGCCTTGCCCTGGACCTTTTTTTTCCGCCCACAGCCAGCTCGCCTAGTCTCACCCCCACACTCCCTTACACTGCTTCCCCCTCGCCCTCCTCTCTGTTGCTGACTCCTTCCCACTTCTTTAAATGCTTGTATCAATGCATTGATATAGTAATAACAGAGAGTTGGCTTTTGCAATGGAACATCAGGGTCTTTTTCTGACCCCACCCCAGCTCCTGCACTCTTTCTCTTTCAGGGATCTGTGCCACTCTCTGATGATCAGGAGGGCACTTTTAAAACTTTCTTTCAGGCAAGCTTCTATTTAAAAACAAGCCTCTCTCTCTTGCAGCAGTGTGTGTATTTGTGTCTGTAGGGGAAGAGAGGGGAAGAGAATATCAGCGAGATCTGTGCCTTTAAGTCTGTTGATGGATGGAGTTAAGAGAAGCAGCAAAAGGAGAGGCTGGTGGAGACTTCAGCCAGCAGCTGTGGGGCAGGCACTAGGCTGCCTCTTTGTGTGTAAACAGAGAAATGCAAGGAGAACCTTCTGCAAGCCCACTGAGCAGAGAAGAGTCTTGAGGCAAGCTCTCTATGTGAAATCAGCCACTGAATGTTACAAGGGACTAAAAGGGGCTGGGATAAAAAACTGTTCCTCTAAAAGAAGAAATGATGTGGTGAGAAGGAACCCCATAATGACACTATTCAGTTTGTCAGGCAAACTATGCCACAGCTTACAGGAGAAGGAAACAAAACAAATTGGAGAGCTGGACAGTATGAATAACAAAGGCCAGAAGCATACTAAATCTATGCTCTCTTTCCCAAATGTTTTCTCTGGTGTTTTTCATCTCTGTCAGCCATTTATAAAGTCTGGTCATTGGTCATAAAAGATAAAAATGACAAGGTGGTTTTTCACTTCAGAAATCCAGTTTGCATAATTTCTGCATGAATGGGGGATTATGTAATATTTGTTGCTGGATTTTTTACTCTTATGAATATTAGGCATTTAACTGAAGAATATACTTGTTAGACCTCTTTTTGTAATGGTGTCTAGATAACGTGAGTAATGAGTCAAAGACTGCAATCTGATTCATATCTTCTACTAACCATTAATGACTCTAAAGTTGATTGTGAGTGGAATGGTTACAGTACGGTAGAAACTCTACATCTTTGTATAAGTCCTTTAATATGTTCTCTAGCAGTGATTATGTTCATTCATGTGTGCAATTGTTTGCTACAGAACAGGTTGAACTATGGTTAGAAAGTCCAGCTGGGTTTCTGGACCATCTTTGTTGATTCTCTTACCAAATCACCTAAGTGGCTACTTGGGGTAGAACCATGAAGTGTGCACAAATGCTGATCAAGAGCTTGGCTTGTTCCTGGCCATCAGCGGCACAAGAGGAAAAAGGAGGCATCAGTTCAAGAATATTTGCCACTGCCAGGGAAGTCCTGGATGAACTTGAACACATTGTGAATCCAGTTGGTGGCAGCACAAAAGGGGGCAACAAATGTCCTTTGCCTGGACCAAAGGTCGGCAACCTTCACCACCCAAAGAGCCATTTGGAACCATTTTCCATGGCCCCGAAGATCTACCGAGCCGGAGAGGCGGCTCCACACGGAGCTGCCTCCAGTTCGGCCCCTCCACTCACCTTTTTTTACAGCGCTGCTCTGGAGAGCTGGAGGGACACGCCCACACTATCCTCTGACCTCCAGGTTACGCAGAGCCGCAGTATATGGCTGAAAGAGCCGCATGCAGCTCCAGAGCCGCAGGTTGCAGACCCCTGGCCTGGACCAACAAAATGCCTAAACCAGCCCTGCTCACCATCTGCATTAAAAGCTGCTTAATCTTGCCACTGCTACAATATATGGTAATTGCGGGGTGGGGGGTGGGTGGGGTGTTTTTGTGAACTGTAGTTAAGTAGTATGTGAGCTTTCTTTGTGACTATGGTTAGGGATTGGATCAGATGAAGTTTACTTTTAGAGTCTCATTTACATAGAACAGTAATTATTCATACAAATACATGAAATGAATTAATTTGGAGCTAAGGGCAACATTTCTCATAAAATGTGTGGGACAGTGTTTTCCTGTGCTAAATGTTCAAAAATATGAAGCTAATGAAAAAGGGTAGAATATATCTCTGAACTCATTTATTAACCAACAGATATATTATTTTAGTGTTTCTCTGCAAACAAATTCTAGCTTAAATAGTGCTGTGTCTTTCAATTGGTGCCTTAGGTCACATGAGTAATGGGACAGGCTGCTTTTTTTACTGGATTGTATAGTGAAAAGAATATGCAAAACAATTGTCATGCTAAAGGTATTGGTATCCAAGATGTTGGATTTTGTTGTGAATCAAGAGATATGAATACATGAATTAATGTATAAAGAACATATTCCGCTACATATACTCAGTTGCCAACTCACACATCTGTAACACAACACCACATCAAATCAGATGAACAGAAATATTGCATTGACCGCCATAAATTGTGCCATTTTTTCAATATTTCTCTTCCATACCTTCACTTTTATGTGCTGCTTCCTCCTGGTTCATTGGTTACACTGGAACATCTAGCTAGCTATATTTACTTTGGTCTTGTCTTTTCAAAGTCTACTGGAGTTGGATTTTATTGGCAGTTATAGTTTAAAGTGGGAATTTATCTTGAACTACAGGTATTTCATATGTTAAGCACAAGTTTAAAAAGAAGACTTCATTTGAGAATTGTGTGTATAGTTTTACTACTTTAGAATGATTAACAACTGACGTTACTATCCTCACTACTCTGTAACAATGTGTCTCTTTTTCCCCTCCCTTCTTGTACAAAGCAAGATGAAGGAATTGTGGTCTAAAACAAATTCTCATTATCCATAATGTACAAATGTAGAGGCACAGGTTAACAGGATTGGGTTCCCTTTCATAAACCAGGATTTTGAGTCTGGGTTAAACCATAGTTTAGAATCCCAGGACTTTTTCGCACAAGTCACTTATAATGTTTTCAGAATATTTTTGACCCCCACCACCTTTTCCACACTGTTTGCCTACACTCACCTCCTCCAAATGTTTCATGGCTGCCATGAGGTGTTTGTTTGGTTTTTTTGCTTATCTGTTGAAATTATGCTTTATTGATTCATTGTTTTGATGCTCGATGCGTCATTGATTCACCCAAACCAGAAAAAAAAAACCTCCACACCAAATGATGAAAATGAAGAGGTGAGGGGAAAAGAAATGAGGTGAGAGACAGGAAAAAATGGCAGACCAGGCACCAAAGGAGGAAGTTGGGCAACAGTGCAGAGGTATGGATAACAGACTTTTTAGCAGAAAAGATAAAATGTTTCAATTATGACCACGCTATGAGGGAAGCCAGTTTGGAAATGTTTCAGCAAGAAACAACATAGTAAAAGTGTTTTCAAAATAGGGCACATAAATAGCACATAAATGTTTAACCCAGGGTGTGCATTCATATGTAATAGGAGACTGAAGTTTGATTTAAACCAGGAATCCTGCATTGTGGTTTGAGTAAGAAAGGAAGAGGAGGAGGCACGTGCAAGGGTGCATCATACAAGCAGGCAACATGCTTGTGTGATGTACAATGTCAACTTGATGTGGGGTTAATAGGATGTCTGAATGCAACTAATGATATCCAGATATAAATGTATGTGGTCATTCAGTAAGCCTGCAAACAGAAGTGCTTTATTGCATGTGTACAATAAAAATAAAAGATCTCTGTCTAAAACTATGTCCTGATCCACAGTGCTAGCCAGAAAATTAGGGGGGGGGTTTAGTAATGCACTGCTGACCCAGCAGCACCGTGGTAGAACGTTGGAACGCCAACGGACCTACGGCCTTCTGGTCGCACCGCACCCCCACTCCTCATCCCCCTATGAGTCACGGGTCATGAACTATCTGGCTCACAGTCACTAGGTGTCTCAGACAAAGGGACAATGGGCCTCTGCCCCCAGGTGAGGATTAGACCCAGACGCTGATGCTCCTCTCCGCACGTAGCAGCCAGGTGAGATCATGCATCACATGATGATCTCCAGGTCTCCCGGTCTCCCGCTCATCTCCCTACCCACCTCCTTTACACACCCACAAGGAAACCCTAATAAAAGGTGCGAGAGACCAGCACAGGAGAGAGTTGTCAGGATCACTTAAATCCCGCTGCTTCTGTTGCTGACGCCTCCGCCCAGATGAACCTCCTCCGCGCCTCGCCTATTCCTTAGCTGCACGACCCCGCGGGTTGACTACAAGCTGGTGTAAACCGAACTTCTAACCTCCACCCTGCTCACCGTCAGCCTGGGAAGGGGTCGCGATAATCAAGTCCGCTGGATCGTATGCATCCAGGGACCACTGCTTTCGCATCGCTTCGTCCTCTGGATCGGGCGCGATCCAGAGACATCGGCCCTAGGACACTCTCTCGTCCGGACGGAACACCGGTGAGCGTATGGTTTCAAAGCAGGGCTTATGACAAGCACGCTGGACGAAGCTGAAAGCGCGAATAACGCGGCAGGGTCCTTAAAGAGAAGGGAGCCGCGCAAATTGGTTGAGGAGATTGAAGCTCAATGTCCATGGTACCCAGAGGGGGGACATTGAATCTTAAGGACTGGGAAAACATCGGGCGACTCTTCGCGACAGAGCCTCGCTACTGATGTCACTGCTACTGACGTGGAGACAATGTTATGTCGCCATCAGCCTGCAGAGACCTATGGCTCCCTTTGCTGTAGGTCAGCCTCCTTTCGACCTTTCACCTTCAATTTCAACCCCGAATTTTCTATCCACTAAATTGGACGCTTCGTCCTCCTTCTGCCCCTTGCTCCTTCGGCCTATTTCAAACTCTCCCCGCTGCTCAGCCGCCTCCCCTTGTTCGCTTCTTCATTTTCCTCGCCACTGCAGACCACAGTAATGGCGCTGGTTTCAAACTGCGAGCCGATAGCCACGATCTGCAAAGAAAGAAACCCTGACGGAAGACGATGCCGATATTCTCGCGATTGTGCCGGCCCATTTCACAGATACCGAGGGGAGGATGGCATTGTTCGGGCGGGTTGTCGGTACCGCATTTAAGCCATAATATCCTTCACTGAGCTCCGCAGCAATGACGTGAGGGAATCACCTGTAGCCCCTGTATGTGAGAGGCATGTTGGAAGAAGTCGCCAGGAACCACCTAATGGTTCCGAGGACTGGAAAACCGCCGATGCTTTTAAACCCCTCGCAGTATGTGATCTGGGAAAGCGAAAATGCCAGCAGTGCATAAGCAGAGGAGCAGCCTCTACGGGCGCCTACACCACCACAAGCAGGCTTTATGGCCGCTAAGCTTCGCTAGCCCTTAATGCACAAGTCGCCTGCCGGGTGGCCACCCCCACGTCGCTCTGAATGCGCTAAGCAAGGCGCTTTTGAAAGTCCCCAATACCGACAGCCAACCCAAAGTTTTTTCTTAGCACCGGCAGAAGCCCCAAGAGCCCTATGCTGAGTTTGTGAACAGGCTCCAGGAGGCCCTCAAGAGGCAGGTTGGACAACGAGGGAGGCCCAGGGCGAACTCCTGCGCCTTTGCCAAGGAGAACGCCTCACCGAAAGCGCCGCAGTGACACAGGCTCTAGGAAGGAACCCCAGCTGGCCGACATGCTCAAAGCTTGCCAGGATATCGGCCTTTCGCCCATCAAGCCAGCCTCTAGCCGCCTCTCTCCGCTGCCATGAGACAGCCCCGGTGACGCAGTGTCTCACCGCGTAAGCCAGGACATTTCCCGGAGGAATTGTAGGTCACCCGGGCGGGGCCTACAACCCTGACGGGAGGAGGGTCTCTCTCCCCAGAGGGCGTAAGACCCCCAGGAAAGCCCAAGACCTGGCGCCTCCCAATGCCCGCTGAGGTCGCCCGGCATCTCCCCAGCCCGAACCAAGATCCGTGACCTCAAACCCTTCCCCCGGAGCTCCCCATGAGATCTTCGCTGCCCCAGCTCAGTATAGTGATCCCATCCCCACGGAGACCATGGGGCTGGTCTTGCCAGCTTGCTCCCCCCCCCACCTTCATACTTCCTGCGCTGGCTAACCCCTTCTACTTCCAAAGTCACCATGCCTCCGGCCAGTGCCCCAGAATGGCACGATTTCAAAAAATCTCTGCAGAGTCCACAGTCACTGAATTGCAACAGAAAGAAATGCTGACGGAAGAGGGACTGCCGCTTTGAACTCTTCCTCAGAATGCCCCATAGCCAATCTTACAGGACAATGAGGCATGGAAAGGGAAGATGCTCACACAATGCCTCTTAAGCCAAAAGTCCTTCGTGAAGAAGAAGCCCCTTGGCCCTCTCCAGCTGTAAGGTTCAAACCAGATCCTCATAGCCCTCTGCCTCTGTGCAAAGCCTCTAAGCTCAAAGCCCCAGTGGCAGCAAAATCGCTAGTACCTCAGAGAAAGCAAGATCTCAAATCAGAGTTGTAATCCTCCTTGTTACTTTATATGTGCTCTGTATGCCTATGTATGTTCTGTATGTCTTGCCCCTTCAAGAGACTTTCTAAAGTTTTCCCTCATAAGAGGGATTTTTCCATTGCTTCTAAGCTATGCTCTTGTGCTTCAATTAAAGTCTCTCTCCTTTGACTATGTGTGCTAATGCCTTGAAAGGCTTCACCCATTACAGCATCAACCTTAAACAGGACGCAGCTCGCATGTTCCCTAGGAGGCCGATGGGACCTGCTTCAGGTCAGCTTCCATCTTAGTTTAAACCCTCAAAACTCTTTCTTCAAACCTTTCCTTGAGAACCTTTTCCTTCGGGTCTATCTGCTGAGCCTCACACTGCCACATTGGAGTGGCGCAAGTTTACATATGAAGCCAAAATCATTTTCATGCTCCCACATTCTCTGCTGAGCGCCCCTCGGCTAGTCACAGTGCCAAGGGGGGGGTCTCTCTCTAGCCACACCTATCTTACACAGCCTCCGCCAGGAAGGTAGGAAGCGAGCCTGCAAACCGCCAAAGTCCTTTACAGGAGGGGAAGGTAGAGCTGGCTTCCAAAACCCTCCCCCCCTGCCTTCCTTTCTGCACACCCTCCCTCTTTCTAATGGGCTGACGACCCCACCTCTAGATCTATAGGATCTGATAAAGGGTTTTTGCAAAACCCCTCTCAATTTGCTCCTGTGATCAAAACCCTCAAGCCCAGGAACTGTTTTCTTTGCATCTTCTACATCTTTCCTATAGATGCTATTACGATATGACTATAATTGTGAATTGTTTAAGTTGCTTTGCAAAACCCACACCTTAGACGGTGATTGGGATTGTTTTACAAACAAACATCCCGACCTGGATATGACCTCTCCCTTCTCCTAAGCCTTCGGGCAATTCCCTGCCTTGTATCTCTTAACGCTTTGAATGTTGCAAGTGATCGTTATGTTGAATGGGCCAATCATACTAACGAAAGCTTGGCCAAAACAACGAAAAGAAAGGGGAGTAGTTCCCCTATTGACCCAATCAAGGTCTCATCCAGCAGACCATATCCAAAGTACTTCTCTATTCTCTATCAAAAATTGCCCGCCCCCCTCCCCCCCACTCAGGGCCTCGGCTTTCCATTGTCATCTATAAGAACTAACTCCAGCCAGCACGAAAACCCCTGGGGAAAAGCGTCATTGTTTTTTCTCTTCTATACAGGAGTCCAGCTCGGCTATGCCAGGCCAGCCCCATCCCGAGATGGAGCTGGGCCTCCTGAGGATCCACCCTCTGTTGAGAGAGCCCCTGACCACCCCAGCCTGGGGCCAAGATGGGAGGGACCTCTGGAACCAGTACACCCATTCTTCCACGGAGATCGCAACCCTCGCTGCCCCCCCCCCCGGGAATGGCAGCCTGGGCCAGCTTATGGCTCAAAGGTTGACGCTGTGTGTCGCTGTTCCTCATCTACAGCCAGCTATTCTCTCCTCTCTGCAGCCTCTGGCTGAAACTTGGAATTGCAGCCAGGAACATTCCTGATAGATTAACCCTTGGAACTCTCCGCTGTTTTCGTAGCCGCTTTGAATAATTGTCGGAACACGCCTTCTCACACAACCTTGCTCGTGAGAGTCACTGAACCTGCAATGCTAAAAGACTATCAGTAGCTCTCCTACGCCTTTGAGAAACTCCATGGACTCTAACGCCATCGCTCTGTAGCTTTGGTAGTCAAACAGCAAGAGCCATGCATTGACAATTATGCAACCAACGGTTGCCTTCCTTCCTTACATCTAGCCTATGTACCGTTTAGCTATGTTTATTGTTTTCATTTATATGATGTCACTTATCTACAAACATGCATGTCTTGTATATATTGTTGCCAACGCAATGTCTGATGCCTTGCTCCTTTATGCCCATTGAGCCTAATCTCCAAGGGAATTGTTGAGTACTGTGACCGACTGATTATTGAAGTTACTGCATGCCTTAATTTTAGAAGTTATCGATTTACTGTTGTTGCATTCCCGCCTATCTGCTCTGCCGGGACTCTTCTACTGCCGCCTCACCATTGTTTTGCATCAGGCTTCACCTCGGGAGCCCAAGCACCGTGCCGGCCTCCTCCGCCTCTCCTCGACCCCCCTTTGCCGGACGAGCGGCTCTAGCTGCTATGAGATATGCCTTTGCGACTTCTTCTTGTGGGAGTCCCCCCGGACTTGTTTCATGTAACACTAAGACCTTCATCGGCCGCTCTGGCCTGTGCCCTCTTGCTAAGTCTATCATCCTACCTCCACACCGGGCTTCTGGATGCCCTGGCCTCCGAAAGCAGCAGGGAACTTCGGGCTGCCGCATCTTAGATAATCGCGGCCGGGCCATTGATTACTTATTGTTGTTGCATCACCAAGGTTGTGAAAATGTAATGCGATATGTGTTGCTTTAATCTCTCTGATAATTCCCAATTGATTCATATGAAAGTGCGATAATTGCAGGAAGTTGTATCTAATCTGAAGTATGTTGTTTTGCCCCATTGGGTGGTCAGCCCTCTGAGCTGGCTGCCGGAGGATGGTTGAGTGCTATTGTACAGCTCTGCATTGGTTTAATTGTATGCCTCATTATCGGATCTTGTTTCGCTCAATGTATGTCTAATATTGCCTGTAACCTATGTAAGAAGCCTCGACTTTCCCTACCTCGCAGCCAAGTTCTAATGTTGCACAAGCAGCTCGGCCAGCTTGACCACAGACGGGCGGAGGAGACAAGCATCCCTTTAAAATCACCCTTAGCATTTCGGGTCCCCTTCTAAAATGTAAAAAGGAGGAGATGTAGTGGCCGCACTGCTGACCCAGCAGCACTGCGGGTAGAACGCTTGAACGCCAACGGACTCCACGGCCTTCTGGTCGTGCACTGCACTCCCACTCCTCATCCCCCTATGAGTCACGGGTCATGAACTATCTGGCTCACAGTCACTAGGTGTCTCAGACAAAGGGACAATGGGCCTCTGCCCCCAGGTGAGGATTAGACCCAGACGCTGATGCTCCTCTCCGCACGTAGTAGCCAGGTGAGATCATGCATCACATGATGATCTCCAGGTCTCCCGGTCTCCCGCTCATCTCCCTACCCACCTCCTTTACACACCCACAAGGAAACCCTAATAAAAGGTGCGAGAGACCAGCACAGGAGAGAGTTGTCAGGATCACGAAATCCCGCGCTTCCTGTTGCTGACGCTCTCCGCCAGATGAAACCTCCTCCGCGTCTCGCCTATTCCTTAGCGACGACCCTGCGGGGTTGACTACAGGGGGGGGGAATCCAACTGGGTAGTCATTTGTCTTTGATCCTGAGTGTGGTGTTGATATTTTTATATTGTAAAACAAACTTTCTTCTTTAATCTTGACATAACAAAGTAGAATGATTTATGGCCCCATCCAAATGGGGGCCAAATCCTCCCATGGAAGGGTTCATAGGCAGTACACAGATTCACCCTCCCTGGGGCACTTATCCCAGTGGAGGGGCAAAACCACTGGTGTGCAGCTGCCACTGCCCTCCCCGGCAGTGGGACATGGCACCATAAAGTGCGACAGTGTCCCTGTGCCTCTGCCGCCAGTGTTGCAGTGGGGGTGGTCCAGGGGCATGGCTGTTCGCCACCTTACAGCATGGCTGTTTGCTGCCTTACGCTGGTGGTGGTTTGTTTAGACTTAAGCCATTGAAGAGACGGTGTAAGTCTATACAACCCCATAAAGGCTTCTCAATGGCAGGGAGGCTTTTTTCTCCTTGCAACCCTCCCCATGCTGCCAGAAAGCTTTTCTGGGAGTGGCAGGGCAGGACAGCTGAAGTGCTTGGGTGGGGCTGCCCAGCAAGTTGTTTGAACAATGTTATGTTTCGTAAGTGACTCTTCTAGACACTGGCATACAGCTTACTCTGTGTTACCCTTACAATGTTTTCTTTAACCCCACCAGCCACTTAAATCACTCTCCTGCCCAAATATTTGGTCTTAGCAGAAGTCTGCTCTATACTTGCCAAAATAGAAATTCGACTGAGATCCTGTTACTTCTGCTGGCAAATGCCACCCACAGAATGTGACAGAGCAAGAGTGTGTCATAATGATACAAAAACAAATGGAACTACAGCTGGTGTGGCATCATTCCATTGGTAGTTTCCCACATAATGGCTGAGTACTAAGATTCAAGACTGGATATCCTGAGTGTTTGGAGAGATTTGATATAGAACACACCCATAGCTAGCAGAAGGTTCCTTACTTCAACCTCTCAAAAATTCAAAATACAAAACCTTTATTGGCATATAGACTTCAGCCTCTTTAGTTGTGGTTCAACAATTATAATGATCAGAAATGGGAAAGGTCAACATTTCAGCTCCTAAAGATCTTCTAGAAAGCACATTTGATAGTTTGGGGACATGGACCATTTGTTGAGCGCAGTGATGAAGATGCTGTCAGGTGGAAGCATTCCACATCAATCACAATAAGGTGCTATTGAGAAAAGGTCCATTTTCCTTTCAACCTCAGTGCTACTATTTTAAACTTCTGTTGAATGAGTTAAATTAAGAACAGAGTGCTGGATTTTCCTTTATAAGTAGATATACATTTTAAGTTTTTTTCCCTTTGTAATCACTTGTTTTTAAAATTAAATTAATCCTGCATGAGATGTAGAAAACTAAGTAGAAATCTTGAAATTTGTTGTGGGTGTTCTATTCTTACAATGATCTTGGCTCTCAATATATTTGTTACTAATTTTGGCAGTCCTTTCAACTGGCAATACTTAATCCTTTCTCTTTCATTTTCAATCAAACATTGATGTAACATTGAGTTCTCATCCTCGAGTATTACATTCTATTAAGCACTGCAGTATGCAATCTAAATGCAAAGAAGCACGTAAAGTCCATCTTCACAAGGCATAAATATCACAGAGAAGTGTCTACTCAAGTTTTGTTTGCTTCTGCATCTGGTGTGTATCTTCCACACTTGCTCTAGGTAGCTTGCTTTCTTGCTATGTGAAATTGCCCATTTTTCTTTCTTATTTCCACTTTCTCAAAGTAGTGTGAACATAGACATTTAAGCTAGTGATAATAACTGTGATTCATATATGTTGGTGCCAAAGCATTCAGAAAAATGGCACACATGCCTATGTATAAGTACAGTCTTTTTAATGGTTTTTAGGTTTTTAAAGAGGAAAGGGGTGATATTAGGGGCTTGGCTACAGAAGGGAACCTAGTCCATTGCAAAGAATATGAAAAAGGACAGCCAGTGATAAGAAAGCCTAGCTTCTAAGTTGTGTTAGGTTGCACTGGGCTCCTATCTGTTCCATTGCATCTTCTTTATTTAATTCATTTGTAGTTTGCCTTTCTCCCCAATGGGGATCCAAAGTGGCTTACATTGTTCTCCTCTCCTGCCCTTTGTCGTCAAAAGTATGTGAAGTAGGTTAGGCTGAGAGTCTCTGACTGGCCCAAGGTCATCCAGCAAGCTTGAATTGAGATCCAAACATGGGTCTCCCATATACTAAACCAACACTTTTAACTTCCAGCATGAACCAGCGTATTTTTGTATAACACAGACACAATAGGTGTTGATCTGTGTACAACATCTTGTCACATCAGGGTTACCAACAACCTAGAGAAAAATGTCTTGCCCTTTCAACAAAAGCTTAATGTGTAGAAATATGACACTTAAGTAAATAAAATTCCACTGTGCCTCTGTTACAACAGCAAAACATTTTTTCGTCAAGTTGTTGACAGATGGATCTGGAGTTTGTATATCCCAAAAGACTTACATTTAGAATAAAGCAGTAATATTCCATGTTTAGTATTTGCAGTAACTATTGTCTGAATTTTTGAGCCTTCACTGGTCCTGCCAGCTGACAGAGAGGCATGTAGCCAGTTGTAAGCCCTTAAGGTTATCTTTCTGCACTTTGTGAAATATCCCAAGAAGAAACATACCTTCTTGTGCTCTTGGGCGGCATCCTGTTAGGAATATGCCTAAATTGAGCTTTGAGGGAGCAACAGAAAACAGAGGCTGAGAAGGAACAATTAACAATTCCTTTCCTTGCATACCTAGTTTTTGGTTTTACTTATTTGAATCATTTTGCCAAAAATTCCCAATGATAATAATATTGGTGGACAATAATATTCCAGAACAATTGGGGTGGTAGTAAATTTAAATCTTGGAAGGAATTCCTTGTTTTGGAAAACTTGTGACCAACTGTAAAATTCTACCCTGTGCTGTCTGCTTTGTATTGAACGTTTGTGGGGTTCAGTGATAACTTGTAGTTGGAAGAGACCACAATAACTCTTATTTGAGTAATCATCTTTTTAAAATGTCAGGAGAAGTGAATAATAGAAATAAAGGGGTTCTGTCTTGTCAGCTTTTTGATGAAATGACATTGTGCAAATTTTCCTTGTGCCCAAGAATACTATGAAGGAAGCTTGACTGATATCATGAAAGCAAGTACTGGGGTTTTTTCCCTCCCTCTTTGCCATACACCATGCAGATAGCTGGTGTCTAGCATTCTGATCTCTAAATCAGATACTGAATGAAAAACTGAGTTCAAAGGGGTGCTGTGTGGTTTCCGGGCTGTATAACCGTGTTCTAGCAGCATTCTCTCCTGACGTTTTGCCTGCATCTGTGGCTGGCATCTTCAGAGGATCTGATAGTTGGAAAGGAAAGCAAGTGGAGTAAAGGTCAATAGGTGAGGGCATCTGAATAGGAGTGGCCTGGCAAGTGAGTAACAATGAAGTGTAGCATGTGAGTAACAATGGAGATAGCAAGGTCAATAGGTGAGGCATCTGAATGGAAGTAGTCTGGCCTTTGTTCCCTTTGATTGTCTATAGTCATCCTGTGTCTGGGTGGAGCTGATTAGTCACTGTCTTGACTCTAGTGTTTTTCAAAACTGGCAGCTAAATTCTGTTCATTTTCAAGGTTTCGTCCTTTCTGTTGAAATTGTCCATGTGCTTGTGGATTTTAATGGCTTCTCTGTGTAATCCACAAGCACCGTGAAAGCCTTCGACAATACATTGAGTTCAAAAGCCTTGATGTAATGTGTACTTTTATTGTGATTTTGTAGCAAACAGAAGTTGTTCACAAGTTACTGAGATGAATGATACTGGCAGCACAATCCAGAGCTGTTGGATGGGTGGGAACGGCACCACTCCAGTGCCACCCTGCCCTGTCCAGAGGGCTTTCCCATGGCATGGAAAGCCTTCAAAAGTCAAAAGAAAAAAAGCTGAGAATATCAGGGAATAGGGTGCTCTGCCAGCAGTAGCGTTGGGTCAGAGGAGCCAAGCAGGCTCTGGAGGCTTAAGTTCAGCCCTGCCTCTCTGGAATGTTAGTGTAGCTTGATGTGAGAGCGCCGGCGCAAGGCCGGGCATTGCAGCCAGGTGTTGCAAGGTACTGCAGTGACTGTGCCCCGTGGACTTGCTCCTCTGCTGGTGAAAGTGTCCCAGGGAGGACAAATCTGTTGGCATAAGCATCTCTAATAGAGGTCATCTCCAATAGGTGGATTCAGCTGCCCCCTCTGGATTGGTCTGTGGGATTTAAAAGAACAATACAAACTCTTTTACTGGTGTTACTTAGTAGAGATAATCCCTATTTTTTTCCTGGTAAATCATTTCCCCTATTTTAGGAATGCCATATATTTAATACATCTTAATCCTTTTTCCGAGGAGCTTTTATTGGCTACATGATTTTTCCCTCCTGCATTTTAACTTCACATCAACCTGGGAAGGTAGTTTAAGCTGAGAGAGAGTGACTGACCAAGATCACCCAGCATGCATTGCATATACACTAAAATAAACTAACCTTGCTTCTATCATTCCCTTGAACTGCCAATCCAGATAGTAATTTTTTCCAAAAATGTTGAAATGTATAACCATTAATAAGTACAACCTGATAAATGCAAGCTTAAACATATTTGTAATGCTTTGTAGAAGGCTAAAAAGCCTTCTTTTTATTTATTTCTTTAAAACTAATTAAAAAAATAAGTTTGAAAGACGTGAAATATATATACACACATACAGAGAGAGAGAGAGAGAGAGAGAGAGAGAGAGAGAGAGAGAGAGAGATCATGGGGACGTATTGAGACGGCACTCCACCTATCTGCAGTGCCAGCTTAATAAAGACCAAAAAGTGACATTAACTTACTGACTTTTGTTCCAGTCCAGAGGTGTGCCACTATTACTATCACTATGTGCTTCTCCCTGTTAAGCACTTCTGTTTTTGCATTAGTGCAAGTGTGGGTGGGATTTTGATCTCAGTGACAGGAAAGGTCGGGACAATGTGGGCAGTGTTCTGCTCTGATGTACAGCCGTGGGCAAACAGCACTCTGTGTGTCTCTGGACTGCAAGCCACCCACTTGCACAAGCATTGTAACAAATTGCTTCCAGGAACACAGTGAGTTGCCTGCCCAGAAAAAGATGAGAGGGCTGCTGCTAAGCATTGAGTTTTCTCAGATGTTAAGGATCTATTTTTTCCCTTCTTTTCTGTGTTAATATACCAGAAAAAAAATATGGTACTATCTGTTGGAGTCTTTTGTTTTTCGTTTGCTTATACAACTAATACTATTCATCACAGACCTGTAATGCCTTCTTACTGGGCTTCTTAATCCCTAGGAAGCATACAAATTACTATTGCCTAGCCTGTGTTACTTATAACTTCTAAAACTGTCAATATGTTGACTCCTAAGGACTAACTACATAATAGGCACTAAAGTCTACATATAAGCTACCGGTATGTGCAATTCTTCTAAGTAAAAAGTGGAACATTTATAAAGTATTGTAATCAGATTTAAAATAGGAATTTTGTTTGCTTGAATAGGACCCTCTGCATTTATCTGCATGGACTGGCTGAACAAATTTTGGCATGGTGCCTAGTAATGACTTTTCTAAACAGAAAGCCCAAAATGGGAACATCCAAATGATAAATCCATACATTTGCGCTGAGTTCATAACAGTGGAGTGGCTCCAACCAGTTCTTTTGCCAGTTTTGACCAAGCAGTGCTGTACTGGGAAGTCATGGGATCTTCATTCACAAAAGCCATGTGGGATGGGAGCTGCAGTAAGGGGGGGGGGGGGATTGGACAAGGTGGAGTGAAAAAGTTGGCTGGGTCCAGCTCAATGAGTGTAGTATTTTCTCTGCAAATGAACAAAAGATGGAGAGCTTGGCCTGTCACAGTTTACAGCATTACATTTTCTTTATGTAATAAAACACTGCCACCTCCTGAGTGCCAGATTCCAGCTCTCCTTTGTTTTCTTTAAGTGTTATTAACCACTGTGGGACATAAAAGGAGAAAATTCAAATCTTTTTCTTCTGCATCAGTTTTCTGAAGCACATTTGCCCTATAAGGGAAACAGGCAATTTCTATTCAACAGCTGCTTTTAATTTTTTTAAAAAAAATGGAGATCAGCAGTGCATCCCTAAGCAGAGTCATACTTTTCTAAATCATTTCACTTTAAAAGCCTTAGAAGGATATAACTTTCCTAAAGATCTTTCATGGAGTTTCTGCAGTATCATTTCTTATATGTAGGTGCCAGAGTATTATTAGAAGGCACTAGAAGGCCTTGCTGAAGCAGCCCACCCCTCACACCCCACATTGCTGAAATATGGATTTCATATGGATTCCTGTAAAACTGTATTGGCAAAAGCCAATTCTCATATTTGTGTGTGTAGGTAGCAGAGTGTCCACCCTAAAAGCAGGCCTAAGACAAAAGGTCTGTTTGCAAGATTAAATCAGTGAATGAGTTACTCCGGGCAATAGGAGCTGGAAGCCTCATAGACGATGGACATATCTTGATTACCACACCCCGCTAAGCTGTTGTGACACAATGAATCCCAGAGAACTCTGTTATACTAGATGTTGCATTTAATCTACCTTTGAGAAACCATTTCCTCAACAATTTCCTCCATCTTTCAGATACAATCACCCTAACAATCGATCCCTTCCTGATCCACTCAAAGCCTCAGCCAAATTTGAATACCTGGGCAGAGTCCTTTAGAAGACTCTCTATTCAAAAACCCACCAAGGTTTTACTGATGTAATCAAGGAACAATTGACTCTATTATCCCGGGACTTAGAAACAATAGATGAGCCCTTAATTAGCTCAGCCCTGCAATCCCAGCATGGAAACCCAGAAAATCCAGGAATAGAAACTTACTTTAAAATACAGGAATAGAAACTTACTAGCTCCCGCCCCAAACTGCTCACAGGGGTATAAAAATACAGAGCACCCCAAGTTCCATGCTGCTGAGGCTGGCTCTTTACTCTAGCGCTAGCTGGCTAGCTTATTAGAAGTTGGTACTTAATGCTGCTGGCTTTTGCTCCAGCTGCTGCTGGCTCAAGTTCTCAATGCTGGTTCTCAATGCTGGCTCAAGGCCTCCAGGCTGGCTTCAGCTGTTGCTGGCTCCAGCTACTGCTGCTCCCCACTCTCCATGCTGGCATAGGAATCCCTGCCTTCTTCCAGAACTTCTCTGCAGAATTTAGGTAACGTATAAGTCCCCTGTTCCCCCTCCCAACCTATCATCCAAACCTATCTTTTTCCTCCCTGCTTATATCACTTAGAAACTGTGTGTATGCTTCTCCATGTCTTACTGTGTGATTGTTTGCAACCAAAATTTATATAAAAATATTTAAACTACAATTTGGTCTCTTTTGCATTCTCTGTAGAATATTTCAAAAGCCAATTCTGATACAGTTGTCTAAAAGATCCCACCTAGCCTGCCTCTGCACTGCCAAGCTGAGTTATTTTCCCCATTGCTACTTTAAAAATATATTCATAACTGTTAAACTAGGTAACACATCTGATGATACTTGGATAGATGACCTCCTGGGAATCCATTTTTTTCATGATTGAAGAAAGGTATATGCAACAAAATAAAACTAATAGACAACTTGTGATATTGCCTGAAGCTCATATAGGATAATACTTGTACCGTTTGGATAGGACTTGACTCTTCTGCCTGTCCTTAGCTATTTGGATGCCTTCCACACTCATTTTCCTTCAGAGTGGTCTATTATGCTTGGAACACTTACCCTGGGACTCTTCTCTGTTCAATGGGCTTGCAGAGGGCTCTCCTTGCATTTTTTTTGTTTTTTACACATAAAGAGGCACTCCCTCCTTTCCCCAGAGTTTTTCTGCAGAGAGTTATTCAGGCTTGCTTCTCTTAATTCCAACCATCAAGTGATTCTTAAAGGCACAGATCTCATTACACCCAGTAGTCAAGACTGGTGTCTTAGCCCTTTAAGCTGCACTTATGACAATATCACTGCTCCAAAAGCAAAGCCATTTCCTGGACCACTGGCTGCTAACGAGGGGGACCATCCTAGAGCCAATATTCTCTCTCCCTCTCCTCCACACAACACTTTCTGCAGCCGGTGGAGGACAGAGGTTTCTTATTTCTAAGCACTCTTTATATTGATGTCTCAAATTATCAAGAGTTGTGTGAGTAAGCTTATTTTCTGTTACTTGAAGTAGCTGGCAACATAGAAGTGGGGGTGGGGGGGAAGTCCTGCAAAGCAGCACAAGGAAGAGGGAAGGCTGGCCATGAGCGGAGGAAAACGGGGCTTGGGGGAATAGGTCTGTACAAGAAATCTTGCTATGATGAACATTCACCCCCATCACACAGCAAGCATATTGTGTGTAATTGGCATTAATTCTCTGCACTCTCCTGCATTATTCGCAAAACATTTGTTTCCTAGTAGCAAGGTTAGCCCCTTCCATTGTCTGTGAAAAGGTTTCACTTGCTGTGGTTGGTTGGGAAAGGGGAGGATATAAAGCCAATAAAATAAAAATAAATAAATTGTATTTGGGTGCTGTGTGGTTTCCGGGCTGTATGGCCGTGTTCTAGCAGCATTCTCTCCTGACGTTTCGCCTGCATCTGTGGCTGGCATCTTCAGAGGATCCTCTGAAGATGCCAGCCACAGATGCAGGCGAAACGTCAGGAGAGAATGCTGCTAGAACACGGCCATACAGCCCGGAAACCACACAGCACCCAAGTGATTCCGGCCGTGAAAGCCTTCAACAATACAAATAAATTGTAGCTTTAACTTTTCATCTGGAAGGGTGCTGTGCTGCTTTCCACCCGTGGCTGCACAATTTGACCTACAATGGATCATAATATTTGTATCTGGTATAGAGGGTAATAGAGTTTTATACTTGTGAAGATTTACAATGTCTACATTAACCTCAGTGGACATTGTAAATCTTGGAGACTTTTAATGATTCTGCTGTTCTCTCTTTCTTTTTCTGTCTAACAGCTGGATCAAAAAAATCTTTAGAATGACTAAAAAAAATCACAAGCTAAAAAACCCACCCTTAATCTCTAATCTGACTGGTGGAATTGGGACACACAGAGAGGATTTACTGATGCATATAGAATTGTATTCCCAGAGCAAGATGCAAAATTTACTGTACTAATGATGAAGAAAAGGGGCAAAGAAAGCAATGTAAAGCTTTTGGTATACTCTGCTTCTACACTGCTGGTATAATTTAGTGAGGGCAGAATATATCTGTATGTCTTGCTTCATTAATGTTATGGCTTAGAAGTAGTTTTCTCATTTGGAGTGATGAATCTGAAGCAAGCTACACAGAAACACAATCTTGAGCTACATGTCGTATATAAGTTCCATGAGTCTGTCATATCACCACCCTTGTTTTAAAATAAATAAATAAGATTTTTCTTCTGTGCAAACTATTATCTGTAGTCTAGATTCTGTACTTCTGGTCTTGGATTAAACTGTGCCTGGAGTCAGACCACACATACGCAACTGTTCCCATCATTCTGGTTGTCATTTTATTCTGCTAATACAACTTATGCTGTCCAAAGGGAAAAAACCAATGATTCCCTTGTCATATTCTTCGTTTTTTGCCTTTCCTTATCATTTTGCTGAAGGCTTTTCTAGGCACCTGCTATGTTCATTGTGGAGAGTAGAATGGCAGTGAATTAATCCATTGGTCATTTGTAAAGGGCATAAGAGGGACAGCTGCAGGTGATGACTCTGTGACCTGCATGCTGCTCATCATGGGTTTAGAGGATGGTTTTCGCAATTATGAAAGACAAGCACTGATACAATGGCTGCATTTAGTTATTGCATGCAACAGTCAATTGTTTGTCTACCTTATATACAAAACAAGCCATTTCAGTTTGCCCGTTTCTTGTCTCTTTGTCCTCTTCACAATACAAATCCCAGTAACTATGCTATGGGCCTCTACATTTTCTGATTGCTGGCAAAGCATTAGTTGTATGCAGTTGGCCTGGCAAGCTGAAGAGAAAGCTTTGGACCATGGTCAGAATTGCCAAGGGCCAGCCACATCCCAGCTCCAGCCTGCAGCTGTGCTTTGGTCCATTTCTGTCAATTAAGTGCATTCTATAAACCTTAAGGAGCCGTGTAGTGTAGTGGTTAAGTGCTTGCACTGCCACTCACACAGTCAAGAGTTCGAGCCCCCTGTGGGTCAGATATCCTGGCAGCTGTCTCATGGTCAACTCAGTCATCCATCCATTCCTTGGTCGGTAAATGAGTACCTAGCACATAGGTAGGGAGCAAAGAATTGCCAGGGAAAACAATGGCAAACTACCCCACAAAAACGGCTTACCTATGAAATCACTGCTTGCAGTGGTACCCCAGGGTTGAACACGACTGAAGGGGAAACTTTACCTTTTATAAACCTTAGGTTTTCTGAGTTCTATTGAAGAACATGTTCTCCAATTGGTCACTCATGCATTATAAGGGAATGACTTTGTTCTCTTAAGATGTTCCATCCTGTCTTGGTGACTTTGAGGGATCATGGCTTGTGTTCAACTGACACAAGAAACTACTGGTTATACAATAAGTGGGAGCAGCAGTGGTGTAGTGGTTAAGAGCAGGTGCATTCTAATCTGGAGGAACCAGGTTTGATTACCCGCTCTGCTGCCTGAGCTGTGGAGGCTTATCTGGGGACTTCAGATTAGCCTATGCACTCCCACACACGCCAGTTGGGTGACCTTGGGCTAGTCACAGCTTCTCGGAGCTCTCTCAGCCCCACCCACCTCACAGGGTGTTTGTTGTGAGGGGGAGAAGGGGCAAGGAAGATATGTAAAAGCCTCTCTACAGGTGGAAAGGTCTCCTACAGGAGAGAGAAGGGGCAGTGAGTGGGATCCAAAAGAATTTTTAATAACAGGTTCCGATGGTGAGGGTGCCCAGGAGTTCAAGACAATTAAAGCCGGCCGCCGCGCTGTGCGCACCTCCAGTCCCTTTTGGGCAGAGAGGTTGCTTTAGTAACCCCTTCTCGGCACTCAGAAAAAATTAGTAACCACTTCTAGAGAAGTGGTGAGAACTGTTTGGATCCCACCTCTGGAAAGGGGGGATATAAATCCAAACTATTCCTCCTCCTCCTCCTCCTCCTCCTCCTCCTTTTCTTCTTCTTATTATCACTATCATCATCATCATCATCATCATCATCATCATCATCATCATCATCATCATCATCATCATCATCATCAGATTGTTTGCAAACTGTAGTTTTAGCCCACATGTGTACACCCTGCATGATTTGCTGAGCTGTAAAGATTCAGATGTGACAATTGCGATTTGATTAAACTATGGCATATTATGGTGTGTGCAGCCTAGACTCTACGGGAATTGATCTCTGTAATCTGGAAATCAGCTGTAATGTCTGGAGATCTGCAGGCTCAACCTAGAGGCAACCCTGCTCATCAAGTAATTAATTGTATTAATGCATGAGCAGGATTTTGTTGTTGATTCAAATTGTGGCCTTTTTCTGATTTTGCAGCAGTTGTTACAGTTAAATTGTATACTTGTTTATATATGTTGGGAAACACGTTGGAAACTACTTCAAAAATACATACTGGTTATTAAATAAATACTCCACCTTTATTGGCTTTTACTTTTGCATCTTTCTGGTGGCTGGTGGCTTTTTTTTCTTTAAATAAGAGGAAGGTGGTGCTGTATTTCTCTACCACCACCCTTTCCCTCTCACCCCCTAGGCAATCTTTTTGTCCTTTACTAGTCCATCTGGAAAATGTTATCAAGATACGCTACATTTCAGCATCATTCCTCCACACTACCCAAATTGGTGATATCTAATTTATCTGATAGAATGTGCTGTTGTGAGATGCAGGAGTCATTAGTGTACATCTAACAGTAATAGCTGGTCCCATTATGTGAATAATAATTTTAAAAAAGAAATCCACAAGGTCCAGACTTTAAAGAGAAAAAAAAATTTTTTTTGCAAACCTGGGAAATATTTGAAATTTTACAAGAGCAAATCAGATCTCTTTTTCTTTCTTGAAAATATTTCAGTGTTCTTGCTCCTTGAAAATGTATAGAAACAGAAACATTTCCAAGTATGTTAAAGGCAAATAGTCTGGACTTTACATATGTGTGACAAGAAAGGTGTATATATATATATATATATTTGAAGAAATTTATCTGTATGCAGTGCATAATGAAAACAAACCCCAGCTAGACCTTGGCACCAGAACAGCCAATAGAATCCTGACCTATGGGTAATATTTAAACATTGTGTCAAGCTGTACTCTGCTTAGCCACAGAAGTAGATTGGTTGCGAAAGCTGTGTTTGATCCACAATTATTATCTTCCAGGAAAGAAAAAATTAATTTTAGAACTTGAATCTATTTTTGCTTTTTAAAGTATTTCTTACAATTATGATTTTTTTTAAAATGAGGACTGGCAGGACCTTTTGTGAGGAAGACTGGAGGAGGAACCCTACAGCTTAATATTAACTTCTCTGAGGCCTGGTTTTTCTGAGGCCTAGTCATGCTGGTTAATGGGTAAAAATTGGTTTTGTGAGGTGACAGAATCAGGGAGAGCAGTTAAAATGAAATTGTTCCCTCATGTAAAACCTCCCTGCAAATAAAAACAATAATTAACATAATTTGAAGAAGGTTCCAACTACAGTTGCCAACTCCAGGTTGGGATATTCCTGGAGATTTGGGGCTACAGCCTAACCAGGGTAGAATTTTGAAAGTAGTGGGACCATAGCAGGTTATAATGCCATATAGTTCGGCCTTCAAAGCAGCTGTTTTCTCTAGGAGAACTGTTCTCTGTAGTCTTTTATAATTCTGAAAAATCTCCAGGCCCTACCAACAAGTTGGCAACCCCACTTCCAACATATCTGTTAGCATGCTTAGCTGGTTTGCTAGTTACATGGCAATATTAACATGGCAATATTGGGGAATTTTGAAATATGTAGTCTTTCACTTGTATAGTCCATCTTTGCACTCTTCTGCCTCATTCTGCTGCAAATGTCAACCAGACTTGGATTATCAAAATAAAAATAATTAGTTTGGTTTTGCATCTTTTGTTCCTGTGACAGTTATCTTCCTCGAATTCTTTCTCAGAGAATGAGACAAACATGAAGCTAAATGTAGTCAATAACGTATTCCTCTGTGTTTGTTTTTTTGCAGTAAATCAAAACATCCTACTGCACTACAGTAGTAAGACACCACTTTGCCTTGCTGAAGGAATCTGGAACGTTGAATCTTAGCCAAATATTCAAAATGGTAATGCAGAGGTATCTCCTAACATATGTGGGAGTGGTGCTCACTTTATCCCCTCATCACTTCATCAGAGCTATTGAAGTCCCTCGAGATTGTAAGTCCACTGACTTATTTTCACATTTCACAGTTCATATATCTGGGGAGTAATGTTCTTAACTGGTCAGAGAACATGTTTGTGAAGACTGGTTAGCAGCCATGGGAGTTCTGTATTTGTGTTGACATCACCCAAGCGTCCTGACAATTTTCCATGAAAACATCAATTTGAGTAAAACTCAATTAGAAACTATAATTGCATCCAGAGAGTATCTTTGAATTCATTTGTTCATGGGCAAAGAGGTAAAGTGTTTAAAAGTATGAAAGAAAATCCATATGACCTAAAGCACACAGGAAATTCAAACTATGTTATAGATATCTGCATAGTTTATTCTAATTGTTTTTGACATGAGATAGAGCAATTTTACCTATAAGATCAGGACTGTAATGATTTCATGTGTTTGCTGGTGATTTTCTAGGCAACAAATTTAATTTTCTGTTCTACAGTATTGTACAATTCATTCAAGGTATTGTAAGTAATCCCCACCCATTTTTATTAGCAAGCATGGAATTGCTGCACTCCTATGGCTTTTAATGAAAGTAACAGTGAAGTGATTATCAGATGGTTCCAGAAAACAATATCAAATCAAATTTCCAGTACAAAACTGAACTTATTTGCAGATTATTGTATGATCTCTATGTATGAGATTGTTTGACCAAGTCATGTAGACCTGGGAAACATTGATATGATGTTTTTTGTTCTTACCCTTGACTTTTACACTGTCAGAACCAAACATGACTTTTTGGACTCTGCCTCATGAAAGCTTATGCCACAATCGTGTTGTTGTTTTTTAAGTCCATAGCATGTCGCAAAACTCTAGTTGCAACACACAGATATCCTTCTGGAATTTGCACTGTAGTGACATTTCCGGTAGATAAACACTCATGTATTTACCCATCCTTCTTCGCATAACAATAATGTTTTTAATTTGGGGGTGTAGTTCCATAGACAAATGTAGCGCTAAGCAATGACCACTCTGGGTACAGCATTTTCTTCATTGTTAAGTGAAATGTATACTGTCACAAGGTAAAATTTGACATTCCTGATCTCCTCTTAGTGTTCACTTTAATAAAAAGTTCATGCAAAAACTGCATGTAGTCCTAGACATGCAATGTGTACATTTACTCAGCAGTAAAAGGGTATACTGGATTACAGCACTAGTGTTGTGATATGTATATCAAACCCTTCAGTGCCATGCAAGCTGCTTCCCCTGTATGGACTGGTTTGTCTCACACCATAAGAGCTATGCAATTATAAACTGCTTATAACTGCCTCCAAAATTTGGTTTCATCCTAACTGGTTTTACTTAAACGTGAAATTCTTTTCTGCCTGTTCAGTATTAGCTGATCTACCCCCAGTAATTAGAAGTCTTGAATATATGTGCCATCAATGATTACCATGGAGACTGTACAAGAAGTATTCCACAATGGACAAGAGAGATTCATTGCCCTATTACTCATGGAACACTTACCTTGGGTCTTTTAACTGCACGGTGAGGCTGAAGTGTGGCCTCCTCGTGTTTCTCTGTTAACATGTGAGGAGGCAGCTCACCCCCCCCCCCTCCACACACACACACACACAGCTTGTCTCAACAAGCCTCTGTTTCTTGGTTCTGTTAACTCTGTCCCTCTTAAAGGCAGGGATTTTATAACACTCAGTAGCCCCAATACTACAGAGCTGATATTCTCACCTGCCCGCCCCCCCGCCCCTCCCTCCCCCCCTCTACTACTGCAGAGAGAGGTTTGTTTTCAAAAAGAGGTGGTCTGGAAAAATGTTTTAAAAAGCACTCCTGATCATCAGGGAGGGCAGAAGCAGAGCAGGGGAGGTGGGCTGGAGCCAGAAACAGGCCCTGCTTGTGGTGTTCCTTGCAAAAATCTTTGTTATATCGATGTATTGAAATGAGCATTATAAAACAGGAAAGAGCTGGCAACATGGCATGGGCCAGGGCCAGGGGGAAGGTGTGGATGGCAGCATGAAGATTGGGAAGGATGGAGCTAGGCAGGCTGGCTGTGGGTGGAGGGACGAGGGCCAGGCCAAAGCTGTGCTTACTGGAAAATCTCCCTGTTCTGGGGGCAAAGCAAAATTAAATTCATGCTAGAAGGAGGCTTGCTTGCCGTGGGGAGACTAGAAAGTAAAAACGGGCTGGAGGAAAAACATCCGTACAAGAAATCTTTCTATAACAGACATTTGCCCCCATCGTGCAGCAGATGCTTTGTTCATAATCGGCCATTAGCTGTTTTCTCAGGCAGATATTATCATCAAGAAACATGCAGGCTTTCACTCCAGGGAAAAATAATACTTGTTTTCTCTTAGACAAATATGGTGAAGAATAACTTATAATTGTTATGAATCATACTTTGAAGGTTAATAATTCAATGGGCATATTTATTGAAGAGGATAAAGAATGTATTGGTTAACCTGTCATAATAATAGCTATAACAACACTTAATACGAAAGACTTCACTGAGGCTAGAATGAGTGATTCTTCTGAATGGGCAGTGAACACTGCCACTGCTTTCTCTAGCCTGCTGGAATTACTAGCCAAAGAAGCTCTTCTAATATCTAATACTTTTGGATCTCTGACTGTCAAGTATTGCCAACTTAAGCTCCAAAATTGAGTCACCACTTTAAAAAGACCTCCAGAAGCAGATACTGAACAGACTAAAAATAATAAATGGTTTAACAGCAAATCTACTACTACAGACTCAGAACATAAAAATATACCACCAACAATGTCTCTTGTTCTGGCCAAAACTGAGGTGGCTGTTTCAGTTGGCTTCTTTAGGCTGAACAGCTGCAGCTGGAACTCCTCCCAAGACATTAGCAAATCTCTCAGCAAACTACTGAATCGCCCCATATGGAAGATCCAACTCATTTCATATAATTGACTTCCAGCCACTAATTGCTACAACCGAATGATACTTAAGTTTGGATCTGAAGAGATCCCCTCCCTCCTTCTTAGTCAACGTGATCAGTTAGCTGCAAAATTTGATATTAATTTCACCTGTGTTTTTAATAATACTACAGTCAGCAAACGAACTGTTCTAAGCGATCCATGCAAAGTCAAACCCAACTTTACTCATGATCACTCGGAGCTCCAAGAGAATTTTGCTCCCCTTGGCAAAATACAAGTGATCAATAGGAAAGAGATCAAGGAAATCCTGGAAGACTGGAAGATTCTTGAGGCAGATGTTAAAGAGATCGCTGGATGTCAACAATCTATCAAAAGAACACTCTGCTCAATCTGCTCTAATCAGCCATTAATTTATTTTTGAGAGAGCGAAACAATGACATGACCAGCTCAGCCATAACTGAACCAGCAAATCCAATAACCATCTCTCCTCTCTCCAGACCACTCGCTCAAATTCCTTCCTCTTCTGGGAAGACCTCACTACCTGATAACCAATCAGAGTTTAAAGGACACCCCAACTCCCAAACCACGATAGCTGATTATGAGATACGAGATCGTCAAGAGCACGGCACAAAAAAAGAAATAAAAAAGGAAAAAATAGCTATAACAATGTGTTGTAGGCCAGGATTGCACAACTTGGATTTATGGACACAGACACTGATACTGTGTTATGTCATGTGTGCAAGACTTTGGAATGAATCATGACCTAACAAAGGATTGAACTTTTCAGTCTGTGATAGTGTTGTAGAGTTGGCATACACATGGCATCAGACATGAGAAAAAGAGCTGAAACAGATTGTGTGTAAAAGCTGCTTTATGCTGAAGTCATGATGTGCATCATGTTTCACCACATGAATCCCCTCATATATATTATAAAGAGAGTCCCTGCCTCTTCTGAACAAGTCAGGCATCTGATGGTAGTGACAGGAGACTCTATAGGCAGGCATTGTGGTAAGCAGTACCACTCTTTTTATTTGTTTAGAACACATTTATTTATTTAAATTAGTCATATCCCATTTTTCTGCTAAAAATGCCTGAGGTGCAGTGTTGTCAATCTCCAGTGTTGTCAAAGCCCAAAATTACACTTAGGGTTGCCAAATTGGAAAATACCTGGAGATTTTGGGAGTGGAGTCTGGGGAGAGTAAGTCTCCCTGGATGCCCACTCTATGATGCTGTTAGGGGGTGAGGGTTAGGATTGGGATTTTAACTTTAGTATGTTGTGGTGTTTTTAAGAGATTATTTTATGCATGGGGATGTTTTAATGTTGTAGCCGCCTAGATATCTTGCATGAATTTAAACAATGAATAAATACATTAAAACAGAGTTCCAAAACCAGCATATAGTCTTGTGCACACTTAGGACTTTGATACAGATGTTGGTTCTGGGTCAATCACAACACTGTGATTGCTGGTATCTAGGGTTCAATGGAGAGCCATGCTATCTTAAGCAGTTGCTCCCTTCTAAGGCCATTGAAGTGGCTTTGGAGGTTTAGCTCTGTTTAGTATTCCACTGTCAGCCTCTCACTGTCTTAGCATTCTGTGGATTGCTTGCTAATATTGAGCTTTATTTGTAGGGACACTGAGAATTTTACTTTGTGCACTGAGTTTTTGATTGCTTCCTTCTGATTTTGCTTTATTAAGAATTCAGCACTTGTTTTGAGATATGAGCCTCCTGAAATGCAAACAGGGGCAGTGAAGCCCAACACAAGGAAATTCTAAAAAAGAAGCTTCCTGTTAGTTTTTTTTCTTCCATTGGAATGAAAAAAGGAGTCATTTTGTCTAACAAAGTGTAATCAGACCTTAGAAAAGTTTTTTTAAAAGAAGAGGACAAAAGGTTGCAGTGTCTTTTAAAATAACGTTTTGTACTTCTTGAAGTACTTTCCATTCAGACCTTCATTAATGCATTACAATTATCAATTAATTCCCACTATATTTTGGTGAGACAGGCGATGGGGTATGATTAATTCCTTTTTATATTTGAGGAAATCGCAGTCAGATTTTAATAAATTCTTTTCACTATCTCCCATTTTCTTGTGTGATGCATAATATTTGGAGCATGTCTACTGCAACTGTTTGTCGTTCATAAAAATCAGTTGGAGGCATCTGGGCTGTGTACGCATTCTATTGTACCTGCTCTTTGACATGCATTTGCTTGATATCGTGATAGAAAATACATATAAATAGGTGTGCTCAACCATTTACCAGATGATTCACTCATGGGACCTTTCCAATTTTGGGTGTACTCACGAGAGAGCATGCTAAAAAGCAGGTATGGGGTTGGACTTCCTGTTGTTTTTTAAAGGTGTCTGATAAATAATTCAGAGCTCTACGGCTCATCTCAGGAGCTTGTAAAAATGGTGTATCTCAAATCAATAGGATGCGTTAAAGGATCTGGCAAACATCTGCCTTACCCAGCCGGGTCCATTTCAAAGGGATTTTCTTTAAGGCAACCAGCTTTGCAGCTCCTTTTTCCTTTGTACAAGCTGCCAGGGAATTGGATTTTTAATCTTCCTTTTATTTAACCCAGAAAGTGCTCAGCCTCTGTAGCCCTCTGGTGCCTGCCCATTGTTTGTGGCAGAGACTCTGCTAATTAATTCATCACTCTGTTTTCTGATCTTGAAAGGCTTCAGGTTTTACTAAGTCAAGCAGGTGGTGCATAAATAGCTTCAGCTGCTCTGGTTTATGATAAGTGTGCAGATTGCTGATTCTGTGAGTAAATGAGCTGTATTCCTCCAAACCACAGGTCTCCACAAGTCTCTTCTTAATGGAGATTAGTGTTTCCTACAGGTGCAAGGATGCAGGTTAGAGCAATCGCTGCCAGTCAAGCCAGTTTTGAATGTAGTATCATTTAGCTAGCAAATGTTCCCTGGAAGATCGTGCAAATCCCAGGTGCTAATATGCCTAAGCAAATTTGAGCATCAGCTTATAGTCAGACAAAAATGTTTTAGACTGATATTATTTTATTTTATTTTAAAGAAAAATGGAAAAATACAGATTGGCTTGTGAAAAGTGTAATAAAGTAGGAGTCCAGAGTTTATTTGCCATCTGTGAAAGACTGTCTTGCCTCACCCTTTTTTTTTAAAAAAAAAATTGAGAGTGTCATCAAATGTTGTGACAAGGACAACTAGATGAATAAATTTTTCAACAAAACTGCAGACTGAAGGAAATTTAGTAATCATGGGTTGTGGGCAGATATTCTTAAAGTTAAATGATTAAACAATAGGAAACAGGGAGGATTAAATAGCCAGTGATTGTAAGTGAGCATTTAAATCCCCCAGAGATCTGTATTAAATAGTACTGGTTTTCAATTTGATTATAAATGTATAGAATTAGGGATGGGCAATGAAGTAGTAAAATTTGCATTGGCATTGATCATGAAATCTCAAGAAGACTGTGGAAAAATAATGAATGTAAAGGGAAGAAGTGGGAACCATTTTCTGCAGTCTTCTTCTATATAACAGTACTAGAATATCAGTCTTTCTTTGGACTCATTCAGTCACCAGAAAGGAAGCTATCAGCATGATTAAGAAATTTTTATTTAGATATGATTACAACAGTGCTATCTGTAGAGCACATGTTTGTTCTACTCAGTTTGTCTGTATTCTTCCATCTGGCCAGTTTCATGTCTACGGACATATTTGATTGTTCTTCACTATAGGCGCGCTTTTATGTTGGTGCACCTAAATGCCTTCCCATCGAGAGTTTTGAGAGGGTGAAATGTTAAAATACCATTCTCTGATAGAATATGTGACTGTGTGACGGTGGTGCAGGTAGTGTAGATACTCTGTCCCATTTTTGAATGTAACTACTTTTATGAGGCTATAAATATTTTAATTTTTCCTTTGCTCCAAAATATAGATCACATGGAGAGATTAACTCTTATTAGAATAGTTGACCTACCACTCTTTCAGTTCCAAAATTTCACGCAACTGTGATTGATTTTCACAACTGTTCAAATGTGGTTTAGTTTTTGCATTTTTTATATTTTATATTTTAGTAATCTATTAAAACCAATGTTAAGAAGGAGTATGAGGTAGAGAAAAAGAAGAAGAGAATGCATAGCATGTGTGACACTCAATGACTGATCACAAACAGGGGAGCTTAGCTGCTTTCTGCCCTGCCACAGCATTAGGTGCATGCCTGAAGTGCTCTTGCTTGCAGCGGGAAAAGCCGAGAGAAAGAGTAGTAGGTGTGTGGCAACTTCCTTGTACATTGGTACAAGGAAGTTTGCCACATTGGGGTTCAGTTGCCAGCACGCCGTAATCGGCCACTGAATATTGAGTATAGTAGGGGGCAAATTCAGAACAAAAATACTGTTTCACAAATGTGCAATGAATGTTGGAATTCATTACCACAGCATGTGGTGATGACTGAGAGGTAGATAAATATTTGGAAAGTAAGCCTGTCCATGGGTTCTAGTCTGGATAAGTCACATGGAGTTTTTGCCTGCAAAATGCTGAAGGCAAATATGGTTGGGTTATTGTATCATGAGCAGTAGTTCATATGCCCCTTGGCTATGTGTCTTATGTGCCACTTCCAATTTAATGGCAACTCTATGAATGAATGACCTCCAAAACATCTTTAACAGCTTTGCTCAGGTCTTGCAAACTGAAGGTTATGGCTTCCTTTACGGAGTCAATCCTTCTCATGTTGGGTCTTACTCTTTTCCTGCTGCCTTCCTAGCATTGTCTTTGCCAGTGAGTCTTGTCTTCTCTTGACTTGGCCAAAGTACAACAGCCTCAGTTTAGTTATTTAAACTTCTAGGGAGAATACAGACTTCATTGATCTAGTACCTACTTATTTGTCTTTTTGGCAGTCCATGGTATCTGTAAAGCTCTCCTCAAGCACCACATTTCAACAGAATCAACTTCCTTCCTGTTAGCTTCCTTCATTGTGCAATTTTCAAACCAGTGGATAATTATGGAGAATACTATAGTATGACTTATTTTGGTTGCCAGTAGTTTGTCCTTGCCCTTAAGAATCATTTTAAGCTCCTTCATGGCTGCCCTATCTGACATCAATCTGCTTCTGATTTCTTGATTGCAGACTCACTTTTAATTGATATTGGAGGAGAAAATCTTTAACCATTTACAATTTACCTCCATAGTCAGTATGTTTGTCTTCTTGATGCTCAGCTATAATCCTACTTTGGTGCTTCCTGTTTTAACTTTCATCAGTAGTTGTCTCAAGTCTGCGGTTTTCTGCTGGTACTGTGGTGTCATATCCATATATCAGATTATTAATGTTTCTTCCACCAGTTTTCACTCCACCTTCCTCTAAATCTAATCCAGCTTTCTTTATCATACGTTTTACATATAAATTGAACAACCAGGGTGATATCATGCATCCTAGTCTGCCACCTTTGCCAACTGAAACCATTCCGTTTCTCCAGATACTTTCTTAACAGTGGTTTCTTGGCCAGAGTACATGTTGCACATCAAAACAATTAGATTATTTGACATATCCATTTCTTTTCAGCCATCTGTAGCTTTTCATGATCTACACAGTCAAAAATGTTGCTGTAATTTATAAAACACAAACCAGTTTTCTGTCTAAATTGTCTGGTATGATCCAGTAACTCTCATACATCTGCAGTGTGATCTTCTTTCTTTTCTGAATCCAGTTTGAACACCTGGCTATTCTCATTCCATACATGTAACCATCTTTGTTGCAAAATTTTGAACATCGCTTTGTTTGTATGGGAAATTAATGAGATGGTCTGAAAGTTGCTATGATCTTTGACCTAATGAACCTGTAATTTAGTTGCAAAGTAGTTATGGTCATAATGCTAACTTTAACTGTGTTTATAAAGGCTGCTAACAAGTCTCTTTCTACTGACATGTGCCATGTACAGTGGTGTACTGCTAATGGGGACAAGGGGTATCCCATGTCACTGGACGCACGCCATTCCATTATGGGGGGGCACCAGCCGCTGGCCATATCCCTGCGTGCAGCCTCTGCTGATGCCTTACAGCTACCCCTGTGTTGGGGCAGCGCTCGCTGGCTGAGTTGTTCACTGTGGCCGCAGGACAGCTCCTGCCCCCCCCCCAGGAGGCCGGGAGGGCAGGAGCCAGCCTATCACCTCTGCCTCCACCCGAGCCCCACCTCCCTACAGACTGGCTTTTGCCCTCCCCAGACCCTGCTGGCTCCGGTAAGTGGGGCACAGGGGGAGGGAGAGGGGAGCTGGGCAGGGGGAGGCATGGGGAAGCAGTCATGCCCCTGGGCGCAATTTAGCCCCAGTACGGCACTGGCCATGTAGTAAGCTTTTGCTGCATATGCACTACCATCATTTTATTGGTACACTCAATATTCATTTCTGATAAGCAAAGTGCAGTGCTGAAATGTTTGTAATCCTGTAAATGACGTGCGAATAAATATGTGTAATTTATGCTATTACAATGGTCAGTGGACATTTCAAAAAGATCTAAGGTAGGTATTAAAACTATGTATGGGAAAGCAGTTGGCAGTTCTGCAATGGTACTAGTAGTTGGTTTGTGTGTGTATGTACTCTTCTTGATTATTCACATCTGTGAGATACCTTCATGGAGCTGCTTCAGATTTAGAGGGATATGGAATCTCTATGTAACTATGGAAAAACTTTGCCTACCCAATTTTTGCAGACCATTATGTTGGTATAGGTATTGGAACAAGGCCTATAGCAGTATGCTATCATAGTATCTGTTAACATGCATTCTTACAAAACATGCTGGAATAAATGATATTAATCTGTTATGAGAATTAACACAAAGGAGTCCAGTGGCACCTTAAAAACTAACAAAATTTGGTAGTAAACCTTAGCTAATAATATTAACTATTAAAATGATAGATTTAACATTTTTAGATACATTTCGCATCTAAAATATTTTAGATTAACCCTTTCTGTTTTTTCTTTCCTTTTTTGCTATGCTTACACACTGGAACTAACAGCAAGTATTCAAGATGAATGTAAGTCCTATTTTCTGGCTTATTTTTATCTGAAGTAGCTGTCCATTCGTGTCTGGAAAAAGAGCAGAAAAATCTGCACTTACCAGTAAGCTTGCAAGGGAGCTGAAAAGCCCAAAGTGGAAGGGGCTGCAGGATGAACATTATCTATATGGTTTGTGATACTGGAGAGGGCCTTTGAGCCCTGTGAGCTGAAAGCTTGAGTTTCTAATGCTTGAACTATGCATTAAACACATAACTTGGTGGTAACATGTAGCTGCAAAATATTCTGACTAGCATAGAAACCTAGATGCATTTATATCGTTCAGGCAAATGGCACTTGCCACAAGGTTAAGATAGAAAACTGTTTGTTGCCTTTTATCAGTTCTATCATGTGGGCTTGCTAGCTGTACTTTTTGTCTAGTATCCGGCTATTCTTACCTGTAAGGAGTTCTGGAAACTTGTAAGTTTGCTAGGCAACATGTTGTCCAATGAAACTTAATTAAGGAATCATTTTTATGCATTTAAGCTTGCCTGCCTGTGAAGATAACTTCTCTCTTTCAGAAAAGGTGACAGTATTATATTGAATTCACCCCTTACCACTGCCACAATTTCTTTTTAGTGTGTTTAATTTCATTCCCTTTCAAGAAAAGTTAATAAAGTGATTTGCAGTTTGAGAAAGTTAGTAAATCTAATTTTCAATATGGCCCCATTTGTAGATACTTAAATACAGAGACCATAAACACAGACATGGGGAAAAACCCAAATCTGATTTTTTTTTAAATGGGAGAAGTGTTTTTTTAAAAATAGTAGCCATTGCTAGGCAATCAGAACAGTACTGAGAGCCTTTAAGCTTTAGTTTGTATGGCTCATTCCAAGGTTGTTTTGACCTTTGAGGGAGGACTCATCACAAATAGGCCCATCAGCAATACTGGGTGATTTGATACCACACGATTTGCATCACTCAGCCAGGACTGGTTGCTTTCTACTGTTCAATAACAGCCACCCCATGAAAGTCAGCATGGTATAGTGGTAAAAGTTTCAGACTAGAATATGGGAGACTCTATTTCAGATCCCTATTCTGCCATGGTGTTCACGGAGTTAACAGTTGCACACACTCAGCCTAACCTATGTCACAGGGCTTTCGTGAGGATTGCACAGTGGAGAGAAGTAAGCTGTCTTGGCTCCCCATTGTGGAGAAAACGTAAATTAAGTAAATAAATAATAATGTAGCTGAAGATGGGTCACGGATAGAAGGAAGGTGGGTAGGTGGGTAGGTAGATGGGTAGGTCATAGTATGGATGCTGCCAGGAGGAAGAGAAGAAGAAATAGCGTGATGAGCGGGATACAGGGGAAAGTGAGATGCCCTCCAAAAGTCCTTGAATGTTCCCTACTGTGCAGTTGGGCCCAACTTGGTGACTGGCAGTGTGCATTTGGCCACAGCTTGATGTCCTACCCTGAACAATTGGGTTCACCATCTGCCACTGCACAAAATCTTCTGAGGGAGAGGATGCCAACGAGAGAGACAAAGGGAAAGCTGAAGGTAGGGGGGCAATAAAGGTAGTCTAGGTCCTAAGTGGGCAAGAGAGAAGGAAACAGAAAAAGGGGAGAGGCTATGAGGGCTGGCAGGGGGGACAAAACAAAATAGTGTGTGGAAGAAAATACAAGTTCTAATGGGTACTCTACAGCACAATTGGGGCCAGGTTTGGCAGCTGGAGCCACACAGCTGTGTCCAGCACTGCACAACTGGGCCGTGAATCTGACACTGTGAAACCTGACCAGAGTTTTCACAGCTGCCTTGAGGAGGGAAGGGGGAAAAGCTGGAGATGAGAGGGATGGATTAAAAATAGCTTAGCTTGTTTGGGGGAGGAGAGAAAAAGGATTACGCGGGAAAAGGACTATGAGGTTCCAGGACTATGAGGAAGAGAAAATAGTGGGTGAGGAATGAGATGTACCCCACAAGCCCCTGCAGGCCCTGTACTTGTATTCAATAATGGCTTGTATCATATCATGGCCACTAGAGGGACAAAACTTCAGAACAAATTAAACATAATGAAAGGCCATTTCTGTTACAATATTTTTGAAATAGAAACCATTATTGGTTTATAATGATGAAAATACGAGCAATACTCCGTTAGAGCATGTTTCTTATAACCCCTGTCCTAGCCTTTGGATTCCTTGCGCATATGTTGCATCCAAACAGCTTTAGAGATTGCATTTCCAAGTGTGATTCCTGAACAGATCTGTACTCCTTGTTACGGTGTTCCCTGCTAGCTCCCCAAATTTGAGAGGGTTTAGCCTTCCACTGCAACTAGGGATAGAGTTTTCTTAGTAGAGTCATTTCGTTAAATATTTGCTGCTCTTTAGTCTGCTTTGATCTTGTCCAGTTTCTTTTTGGCACATAATGAATATTTTTAAGTTCTCATGCATTCACAAGCAGGTGCAGCACACACCTTATTTTATTTTGCAGCCCACGTGCTGACTGAAATAAATAAGTTTGTAGGTTCAGTTGTGGTCTTTCATGATGGCACAGTGTGGCTATGATGACCTTGTTGTGTTTCAATTTGCTATCTCATCAGCATGCGGATATTAGATGCCAGAGCTCTCACTCTGCTGATGCTTGCATGCCACTGCTGTTGTCGATGCACTGGGCTGGTTTTTTTTTAGGCAGGCATGTCTTTACTGTTGCTGAGGGGCCTCTTTCGGTCAAAGGAAAGGGCATAGAGTTACAGTAGCAGAAATGGGAGTCAACAGAGGTCAATCTCATTTTAAACCACAAATCCAGTTGAATCTCCAGACCTCATAACCTATGACAGATTGTTCTGTGTCTGTCTGTGTGAGGTTACATAAGTGTGATAGTTGTTTTCTGCCCAGTACTCTGTGTTTCAGGATGAGACTGCATTTCATAAAGGGGGAAAGCACACTCTGTAAATTGATTTTCTTGCACTTGTTAGGGTGCCATATCTGGCTGGGGAAATTCCTAGAGGTTTGGGAGAGGGTGAAGGAGCACATCTGGGATGTGATGCAATAGAGTCTGCCCTTCAGAGCTGCCTTTTCCTCCAGGGAAGCTGATCTCTGAAGCCTGGAGATCAGTTGTAATTCCAAGAGAGCTCCAGACTCGGCCTGGAGGTTGGCAACTCAGGCACTAATTGAACATCTGTAATGCTAACCCAAAAGCCTTATTGATAAATGCTGATCTTGCTTATTCTCTCTCTGCTCTTCTTGGTCTTCTGAGACTGGGAAAAGCCAACTAGAGCTACCATTGAAAGGGGGAGGGGGAGGGATGGAGGCAGGAGAACTTGCAGAAGAGAAGAGTTAGGTTTATTCTTCCGCTGACTTTAGGGTTACCAGTTCCCACTTCAGAAAAAGGATTTCCTGCCCTGGCCAGCCCTTCCTTCCACCCTCCAGTGGTAGAAAAATGTGGGGAATGGGCTGATGGAGAGTGTAATCGCCAGTTTTCTGACACTATAATGTTAATTCCACTGTGACCTGAAGTGATGTTGTCTTATTGCTGCAGTGCTCTAGCATTCTGTCAGAATTCTATGTGGAAGGGACATTAAGTCACCAGTCAGCCCCCACCCCGACAAGTCAGTCTCCCACCAACTTCCATAATGAATTAATTGACATGCTATAATAACAAAAAGTAAGAAAGCAAAAATGGGTGGGAATTAGAAGAGTTGAATCCCCTCTGTCCTTCTTGCATAGCCTTGACCTGAATTGCAGCTGTGAATGTGTGCAATGCCCTGACCAGCATAGCCCCAGGCCAGCCTGATCCCAGATATTAAAAGCTAATCAAGGTCAGTCATGGTTAATATTTGGATGGCAGGATCCTGATGTGGATCCTGACATTGTCTGGAGGCAGACAATGGCAAACCACCTCATATCTTTTGTTTTGAAAACCCCACAGGGCTGCCATAAATCAGCTGTGACTTGATAGACAAAAAATGTGTACAATATATATTTTACTGACTGACATCCAGAATCTACACAATGTCTGTTTTAGCAAAGCCTGGAGACTCCAGCTGTTTAATGTTAAGGGATCTGATCTTTCCTATGATCAGAATCACTTTTCTACTCATATGCCAGAAATAGGGTTGGCAACCTCCAGGTGGAGCCTGGAGTTCTCCATGAGTGATAACTGATCTCCAGACTTCAGATCTCCGCTCCCCTGGAGAAACTGACAGCTTCAGTGGGCAAACTCTGGGGTATGCCATAGACGCTGGGTGAAATCCATCCTTGAACCCCCCCCCCTCCAAAATCACAGCCCCCAAATCTCCTGGAATTTTCCCAGCTGGAGTTGGAAACCCTAACCAGGACATAGCCCTGGTAATGAAAACATACTTCTAAGTTGAATTTTGTGTCTTGGTGCAAATAAATTCTGGTGTGAAGAACAGTAGCCAGAAAGGAGGTTGAGATTTGTGGAAAACAACCAATTCTTATTAAAAGTTATCAAGAAAAAGAGGGGGCTAGAAGTGGATTGCTGTGTTGAAATAAACATTAGGCATGTGCTTTCTGTTTGTAGAGTGATCATGGAAGTGGGGTTGGTACCCACTTAAGAGAGGAGTACATGGGTGGAGATGCATACTTCTCACTATCAGAGCTGCTGCTGTTCAGCGTTAAGGGAAAGCATTTACATACGCTTACAGGTTTCATCATTACTACTATTTCTGCTTAAGCTTTCTCTGCCATAGATTATCTCAGTAATCTTTTACTAATCACTTATTGCTGAATTGCAGTATCCCTCATTTGTAAAATGTGATCAATGGCTTTTTAAGTAGTATAAAGGCAATACAGCACATATGAATGTTTCATATGTATCTGAGGTGCCTTGGAGCATGCGCCTTGCATGTGCCTTGCTTTATTGCTTTGATCATTTGGAAAAATGCAGAAAGCAAGATCACTAAAATATAAGTAAATTTATTTTCAAAGAATCCCAATGTGTTTAATTTTTCTTTATGTGAATCTGTGAAGCTGTATAACTAATTGCAAACTGCTCCGTAGTGTGGTTCAATGGAGCCTCAAAATGGAGCTGGAGAAAGATAGGAATTATTTCTTTACAAACGTGATGGAAGACCTAGGTTTGCAGGATAATCTGAAATCTAAATCTGGATACGAACTAGCTGTGCAACTGGGCCTAGCCTGACACTGGCAACTACCATGCTGTTCAGCCAAACTTTTCCTTGGGAGAGACTGCCAGGGAAGAGGAGAAGGGAAATCTGAAGATGGAGAGGGTTCTATTAAGGGTTGCTAGGCTAAGCCTAGCAACTGTTGGGAAAGGTGGGATGGGGGAAGTTTGTCAGCACCTCTACATCACTTCCAGAGAAACTTAGAAGTACTTCTAGGAATTTCTGCATCCTCCGTGGTTTCACCAAAAAGCTTCCAGTAATTCCTAGAACCAACCATTTCACCTTTGAGTTTTCCCCAAAAGTGACATAGCTATGCTACTGATATCATTGATTTTTTTTTCTCCTACCACCATAGATGGGCAGTGGACAATGTGGGCTGCTGGTGAGAGATCTCCTACTGTACCAGGAGGCCTGGCAGCCCCGTTTCAGTTATAGCAATGGGACATTTTTCTCCTAGCTACCTAACTTGAGATGCAACTTGAGACTCTGCAGTGAAATCAGGAAAAAGTCTTTCCCCTGTCCCACATGCAGAAGAAAGAAGCGTCTCTCTTGGAAGAGTAACATGGGATTTAACCCTATGAAAGCTGCAGCATGATAAATGCTACTTATACACATATAATAATACATTCATGATAACCGTAAAACTCCTTTTTTAACAGGAGGAACCATATTTTACGTAATTAAAGGTAAACGTAAGGTCAAACCCTTTTTAAAAGGTAGTTTTCCCTTTCATTAAAATTGTCTACAAAAAGAATATGCACCATACTAAAAATGTGACAAACCAGTACAAAAGAATTGGTGACAAACTTCTGATGGAGTGAGGGTAATCTAAGAATGACTCTTTTGTGGCTGAATTGAAAGTTAAGGATTATTGAGTAATGTAAATGGACACACATTCTAATTCCTAAGACATGATCATATTAGTAGTGAATTACCCACTATATACAAAGGCAGAGGAAATGGCGGCATCTGGTATCCTATCAAGATTAGATCACTAGTACTAGCTTTAAGTCGTCATTCGTCGCTACAATCAGACAAGTTTTCCATTGCACAGTAATATTTTACTTCATGTGATAACAAATGAACATTCTTTTCTTTTTACATTTTCCCCATCCATCCTCTCTTCCTCTGTGTCCTGTGTTCCGATTTCAGTATTTCAGCCCCCGACTATTACAAAACAGTCTGTGAAGAATTATATTGTAGATCCAAGAGATAACATAAACATTGAATGTGAAGCCAAAGGCAACCCTTTTCCTACGTGAGTACAGGTTTTTTTTTATTTGTTACTGATTGCCTTTCCTCGTGTAGTTCCCTGTACTTCACTTTTTAATCTAAATCAGAAAAGCTAGACTAGAAATAATGTAATAGGTCAGCATATCACAGAGACTCCCAATGAGACAGTAGGGAATGCTTCCTATTCCTTAAACTTGCAGGTGTGTTTTTTTTAATCGCTCAGGTATCAAGGAATTATTCCAAGTGTATTAATTGCCCATAAGATGCTTTCCCTTATGAGTCTGCATGCCAAGTGTGTTCAGCAGACAACTGTCTGAGCTCCCTTTGAGTGCCTCTCTTGACCATAGCCTGTTCTCATGCCTTCTCCTTGCCTACCGGTCAGTTATGGGAAGAACGTCATCTAGTTTTCAGGGAAGCCACGAAAACTTTTTTTTAATGTCAGAAGGCAGTTTATCTTGTTGCTGTTGCGGATCTACTGATGCTTCAGCTGCTGCTGTTGTATTTTAAATATATATTAGCAGGATCATTGTTAGCTGCCTTAGGCTCTGATGAGGAGTAAAGAAATATTAGAAATGTTTCAAAACAAGTATGCCAAATTCAAAATGTCCCTGAGGGAATTTTAAGGGAGTCTGTGTCATAAAGCTTCTGTTGCAGCTAAATGCCTTGGAGAAAGATACTGCAGTAAGACTTACATTTGCTATGTGGCAGTTATTCCAGTGAAATCTATGTAAACATGTCGACCCTGTTTGTTTCTTCCACTCTTTAACTCTCATGCTGCGAGTAGTAAAATGTTAAACATAAAATTCTGTATTCAGGTTTTTTGTCTTTCTTCAAAAATGTAAGACGGAAGAATCCTCATAATACACTGAGACAGAACAGCTTACAAATAAGCTGTAAACCGTATGCATGTGGGTCAAATGCTAACAAGTCACAGCTGACTTATGGCAGCCCCATAGGGTTATCAAGGCAAGAGACTAACTGAAGTTATTTGCTGTTGGCTTCCTCTGTGTAACAACCACAGACTTCCTTGGTAATTTCTTATCCAAGTACTAATTAGGGCCAACCCGGGCTACCAGGGCCATCCAGGTCAGGGCATAAGCTGTTCAGCAGTAGATAAAAGTCTTCCTATTTGGACAAGTCATTGAATCTTTGCTTTAGCTGTAGGGAGGGAAATGGTTCTGTGGTAGAGCCCATGGTTTGAATGCAAACAGTTCCAAGTTCAGTCCCGACATCCCTAGCTGGGTAAGAGGATGGGAAACACAGGAGACCTTGCCAATCAGTGTGTATAATGCTAAGTAAAGTGAACTAGTGGATGAACTCAGTTTGGAGCTGCTTCATATATTCATTTATCTTCCTGTTTACAGATTTACATGGACACGAAATGGGAAGTTCTTCAATTATGGAAAGGACCCAAGAGTAACCAGGAGAAGCAAATCGGGTACACTTAGCATTGACTTCCGCAGTGGTGGTAGGCCAGAGGACTATGAGGGGGAATATCAGTGTTTTGCTCAGAATCGCCTCGGGACAGCCATTTCCAACAAAATCGTCCTGCAGGTTTCAAGTGAGTATGATAACTGCAGGGTTTGTAACATGGAGGATTATAGCTTTAGAGAATATGGCTTGATTTACTTTTTTTAAAAACTTGGGTATTGGTAGAACTTACTTTCAACAATATACAGGTTTTGAAAAATTAATACCAGCAATCATTTTCCCTGGCAACAATTTTTAAATTATATGTTTGCAATTTGTTCTTTATGGCACATATCTTCAGTTGCCCCTTCTCCTAACCTGGTTGATTACTGTGGACTTAGTCCATGACTCAGCAAAGAGATTACTCAGTTCAGCTCTTCTGTTTGTGGGCTTCCTAGAAGTACCTGGCTGGCCACTGTGTGAATAGATTGCTGGACTTGATGGACATTGGTCTGATGCAGCATGACTTTTCTTATGTTTTGGGGGGCTTTTCCTTGGACCTAGTTTGTATATCTTTTTCTGTACATGAAGATGACCTCTGTGTAAGAAAAGCCATTACTTTTGGTTTACTTCGGGTTTACTGTGTGAACAAAAATGTAGGTGGGTAGATAGTACTATCAAGTCACAGATGACTTATTGCGACCCCGTAGGGTTTTCAAGGCAAGAGACATTCAGAGTGGATTACCATTGCCTGCCTCTGCATGGACTGAGAGACTTCTGAGAGAACTGTGACTGGCCCAAGATCACTGGCAGGTTTCTTATGGAGGAGTGGGGAATCAAGCCCAGTTCTCCAAGTTAGAGTCTACCCCTCTTAACTATTGCAACACATTGACTCTCGAAAGTGTGGATGTTCAGCATTATTGGCAATAGAAGTTATTGCCAGGACACTTTGATCTTGGTCCATCAACCTTCCTTTCTATAGCCTTACAGTACTTTTTGAGTAGGACTTTTGTCTTGGAAGAAGAGATTTTTTTCAAGAAATTGCTAATGAGTAAAGTGCCCATAAGGAAAGAAAATAACAAATAATCAAGTGTACCTGAAATCACTTGTTCTGTGGAACATTTTCACTTACATGATGTATACCAAAGAGTTTGAATTGGTTGTAACTTTCATTCATTTTTCTTATTGTAAAATGCAGCCACACCCTCTTCCCTCAACATGTGACTGAATTAAGAAGGCATAGCTATGAGAGTCATTGAGCAGTAATGTTCTGAGTAACTGTACACTTACAAATGTTGGGCTCCCAGGCCTGGTATTTTTGAACCAGTTGTAGATGCTGATAGGACCAGAGTTTTAATCCAGGGCTTGCAGAAGTTGATGGGAAGGGTGACAACAGTTGTTAGGAGGAGATTAAAGAACCAAAAAGCGTGGAAAACAAGATGGATATTGATGAGCATCACTTGCCTGGGAGAAGGGTGTCAGAGGCGTATCTAGGCAAACTGGAGCCCATGGACAAAACCTGAGCTGGCGCCCCCCCCTCCCCCCCGTATCGGCACCCACCCTCCCCCACCATGACCAAACAATGATTTTTTGCACCAGCTCACAAAACACCTCCCACCCCCAGCAAAACATACATGGCTCTCTCCCCATCAACTCTCTTTCCTAATTTTGTTCTCACACCAACCCTATGAGGTAGGTGGACCCCCCCAAAAAAGCATCACTTTCTAGTGTTGGAGATTAAGATAAAACAAATTCCAGGGAGCCAAAGTTATGGACCCTCAAATGGGTAGCCCCCATCTCCTGTTAGTTCCCATTGGAAACAATGGGGGCACCCCCTTTAGGGGTCTATAACTTTGGCCCCCCTGAACCAAACTTCACCAAACTTGGGTGGTATCATCAGGACAGTATCTAGATGATACCCTGAAAAGTTGATGCCGCTAGCTTTAAAAATGCACCCTGTGCAGGCCAAAATGTGAAAAACACTAAAAATGGGGAAAAAAACACCAACAACCCTGAAATTTTGGTGCCCCCCATGTGACCAAATGGGGGCGCCCGGGGACATGGGGTACCCCTTGTCCCTAGGAAAATACGCCACTGAAGGGTGTGGTACTTGAAAACAATTTCAGAAATTAGCTTCTGGTGATATATATTTTCACTTGAAACTTATTATTTATTACAGAGTCACCTTTGTGGCCAAAAGAAAACTTGGACATCCAAGAGGTTCATGAAGGTGCTCCGCTTATCTTGGCATGCAATCCCCCTCCTGGACTGCCACCTCCTGCTATTTTCTGGATGAGTAGCTGTGAGTTTCATGTTGGCTGGGTGGCTAGAGCTGCACTTGAATACTGGGAATGTTCCTTAATAAATTGCAAGATTCTGACACAGGATGTAGATGATTCTGTAGTATAGTCAGCCACCAAGGGGCCATATAGCTTGAAGCAACAACTGCGGCATAACAAAAGTGCAGATTATCAGTCACCCTCTGTCATAGTCTCAGTACTAAATGAGGAAAATCTAGTTATGATGAATGAATAGTTGCTGCCTACTAATTGGTTGAAAGAGGTGGGGACTAATTGCCGTGGATCACCTTGAAACATCAATCCTCTCAGCAGTGTTACACTATTCCAAAACTGCACCCCTCAGGTCTCCTGCAGTGTCAAACAGATCTGAAGCATTTAGGTCACATGCTGCTACCTTGATACCCTGAACAAATTCTACCCTAGTTACTGGGTTGCTTTATAGTTAGCACTAGTGGGAGCTGCCAGTGCCTTTTTTTTAACCACGTGAACTGGTAAGGAAAATGATTTTGTGAATCAGTCGCACACAAAAAAAAAATGTACACAAATTGTGAGGATCTGCGGATACATAAAATCTGGAGATTGGAGCCATAACAGACAAGACGGATCTTTCTACGAATTTGAAAAAAAAAACTAAACAGATTTGCAGAAATATCTGAGTGGATTAAAAAAACACCAAAATAATAGAGGTAGCAGCTTTAAGAAACAAATGTTATCTGTGGCCATTGCTAGGCAACTATAACAGTATTGCTGGTTGAAGCCTTGGTTTCTGTCAATAAAAGGAAAGGAGAACGGCAGAGCCCTTTCCACACCTCTTTTGTCTTCTGAGGGAGCACTCATCAGGGGCAGGTCCAGCAGTTCATGACTGTCTCAGGGAGGGCGAAGAGGACATACGGGGGGAAATGAGGTGCCCTGTGCAAATTTTTGCAGCTTACCGCATGCAACTAAACCCAGTACAGTAGCCAGCTATGTGCAACTCAGCCAGGTTTTTGCCAAGGAGAGGCTGTCAGAGAAAGGGATGGAGGGAAAGCTGAATGGAGCTGGGGAGGTAAGGAGAGAGTAGAAAGTAGATTGGCTATTGGGTGGGAAGGAGGAAAGAAAAGGGGGACGCTATGGAGGCTTTCAGGAAAAGTAAAAAGGAAATAATGGCAGAGGAGAAAATGAGATGCCCCCCATAAGTCCTTGTGGGTTCCCCATTTGTACAAGTATATTTATCGTATTCATAAAATATGTAGGTATCAGGTATAAATTAGATGTATGCTCCTATTTGCTGTCTTTTACAATTTAAAGGAGCTGTGAGAGAAATCTAAGATCTGGGATTTCATCCTCATTGAACCCTTAGCAGAATAAAACAGCTCTTCCTCAATAACTGTCATAAGACATTGGAAGTGAGTTGAATTAGCTGCCTAGAATCCCAAATCTATACCCTAAGTTTTGAATGTTCCCCCAAGATTTGTAGATTGCCCCCTGCAGGGGCTGTGTGACCCCTCCCCATTAAAAAGCACTGTGTTAGAGGTTACCCAACTGTGTTTTCTGTGGACATTTTCATCCATAGCAAAATCTATAGTAATTAGATTGTCTTTATCAGACATGTTTTGAATTTAGTCATGCAGCAGTTCCAGCTGGGATTAAGCAATGTGTGGCCTTTCTGGGTATCTAGCCAGTATGCATGCCATTAGATTCCAATGGCAGGGTGCAAGGCCATTCGTTCCATCAAGAATTATTGTTCTTTCTTACAGCCATGGAGTCAATTCACCAGGACAAGCGTGTCTCCCAGGGACAGAATGGTGACTTGTATTTCTCCAATGTCATGCAGGAGGATGCGCTGACTGACTACAGCTGTAATGCTCGCTTTGCCTTCACCCATACCATTCAGCAGAAAAATCCTTACACTCTCAAGGTCCTGACCAGTAAGTATTTATGTCGATCTTGCTTGAGCAAGAGTTCTTCTGTACCTTGTTATTTTGGCCATATGCAGAGAAACAATCTCCTTATTTTGGTTTTGTTTGTATTGCTCAGTTATGTTGTTTTCTTGCCAGGTGTTTGGAGAGACATGAAATTGTATTTATTTTACTTTGTATGCGATGTAAGTACTGTGCCCTTCCTCCAAGGAGTCCATGGCATCATAATGGAGTTATGGGGTCAAAATGTGTTTGTAATACGATATACTAGAAGGGCAGAGACCTAATAGATGGACCCTGGTCAGGGTGGACACATGTTATAAGCTTTGCTTATAGGAGTGTCTGATCAATCCTCCTTTAGATTAAAATGTTAAACAGGAAAATCTCAAAGACTTTGTTGTCCATCAGATATATTTACAGAACAGGTTTCTAGAATGTGTCCACACTGGCCAGTTTTTATATATCTATCTTCTTTATAGTGATTGGATTCAGTGCTGCCCCTCATTTCAGTTAAGGCAACCTAATTCCTCCAGTTCAAAAAAATGTTCTTTGTGCCAGAGGAAAGCATCTTCATTAGCTGAATGGAAAGGTAGGATTCAACATGCTAATATTTCTGCAGTGGGCATTAATATCCAGGCACTTCCAGGACCTGTTAAAGGTATTTTATACTCTGTGTCTCATTCTGTGTGCAGACCGGGGTGGTGTGTTGCACAGCTTTCTCAAAAGGTAATTTGGGCTACTGTTCATGTTAATGAGCATTCTGAAACTCTTATGACAGCTTGTTAAAATAGCAACATATTTTCAATATTTTCTCAGTTTTTCACACTTTAAACACTTCTGTACATCCAATAGTTTGTACACATGTATTCAGCATTGTACAAACTCTTGTGCTTTTTCTGAGCCTGCACATCTCAATGATTACTTTTTTCTAACATTTGCCCCTTTTTTGTGCCCAGAAAAGTACTTCACTAGTGCTATGAAAAGCATAACAGTTGTCTCTGGTCCATTCGCAATGCTACTGACACATGCCTAGAGGCAAGAGACTAAGGTGTCACTGCTGACATCATCATGAGCCTATTTTTCAGGGCCCTGATTATTTTTCTGTTTCTCATCAACAGTTACCCAGTAGAATATAATGAGAGGAACATATACTGAATTCACTTTGAATACTTCAATTCAATGGCAGTTCCCATTCATAAGCCCAGTCCTTGGGGCCAGATATCACCTAAATTTTGCAAGAGCATTAAGAAAGAAATGTTTAGAAACTGTACAGTATTACCTAGACTCATCTGGCCACATTGATCTCTGCTTCTGCAACTTCATGGTTGGGTTACTGCATCACATTGTGCAACCTGGAAACTACAATTGCTCCAGAAAGTGCCAGCTCAATTACCATTGAGCTAGCTGCCAGGAACGTATATTGCCCATTTTTGAAACAGTTTTGTTAGTTGCTGGTCTGTTTCTAAACTCAATTCAAAGTGCTGGTTATGACCTTTAAAGCCCTTCATGACCTGGGACCCACACATTTGAAGGACCGTCTCCTTCCATATGTCCTTGTGTACCAACTATGGTAATCAGGCAGCCATCTGTTGTCTATTCCACCACTTGGGTGAGCCATCTGGCATTAACCCAAGCTCAGGCCTTTTCCATCATGACTCTGGCTCTGTGAAATGGGCTCCCTCCCTGGAGATTTTCAGGAAACGCTGCAGGGCCTGCCCCTTTACTAGAGCCTTTGAGTGGGTTTAAATGGCAGAAACCTTTTTTTAGAGGGGATGCAATTTATGACTTGTTTTATCTTTGGATTTATCTGGGGAACTTAGCTTCCTTGAACCAAGAGGAACGGTGGGATCTAAATGTTTAATTAATTTATTAATCACTGGGTTTTGTACCAGCACTTTATGAGAATAAGGCCTCATTTACCAGATACCTGAAATTAGGAAGTTTGGAGCAAACAGTTTGTCTTTCTCTACTCATTGGGCTCTGTTTGAAAGTAGGGCATAAGGTTTCAACCTCCATTTCTTTTGAAAAATGTTGTATTCAAATGTTACTGGCATATTTTTAGTGACTGTTGACTCTTGAAACATTCATAACATCTTCATTCAAGGCCAACTGAACTATGAATGCACTTATGCTATGGATACCAACCCTACAGGCATCCAGCAGTTGGGCATCCCTGCTTCTGCCAGTATATTCCATGCATGAAAATGGTGACAGCAGAAAGAGGGAAGTGAATCCATAATCTTTCCAAGAGGATTTGACTCCTGTGCAGTTACAGTATTTGACTCCTGTGCAGAGGATTCTGGCATGTTTGGATTCAAAGTGGTGGTGCTCCACATGTCATTTTAAAAATTGCACTATCATAATATTGCCTTGCTGTGTCACACAGGACTGCCAATGGTGTCTTGCTCAGGAGGGATATAAATCTACCTTACTTTTTAACAGTGGACTTCATTTGAATGGTTTTGCATCCAGTCAGGGAGGTGTTAAAATGCTGCTATGAACCCAAAATATGGGCAAATGATCTGGAGGTCAAACTATTGTCTCATTAAGAATGTGAGCTTTCTCAAGCCATCTTTAGATGTTGGGCCTCATGTTCACTGAACATTTGTCAAGAAGAATTTGGATTTATATCCCACTTTTGGCAACCATAAGGAGTCTCAAAACTGCTTGCAAACTCCTTCTCTTCCTCTTCCCACAACAGACACCTTGTGAGGTAGGTGGGGCTGAGAGAGTTCTGAGAGAGCTATGATTAGCCCAAGTTCACCCAGCAGGCTTCATATGTAGAAGTGGGGAAACAAACCTGGTTCACTAGATTAGAGTCCGCTGCTCATGTGGAGGAGTGGGGAATCAAACCCTGTTTTCCAAATTAGAATCTACAGCTGTTAACCACTACACCACATTGTTGGTCCAACCTCCAACATCTGTGTGTTCAATCAAACACTGTAATTTGTCCCTTTAAAGTTTGTGTGCATCAGTAGACATGCATAGAAGGCTTCATGCATTCAATAATACTTCCAAAAGTAGAATCCTATTTGCACGAAGGCATATGTTCATGTTAATGTACAAGCATTAGCAGTGGGACCATTGGATACAATCTGACTTGTCTCTGTGCACTGTTCAGCGAATGTGAGGCAAATGTATGAAGGATTCAAAAAAATAATTTTTATATTGTGGGTATAAATTCTGCACAGAAACTGAAACAGTACGCAGCTTGATTTATCTAAAGTCATGGTTACTATTTTGAAGGAAGTACTGATTGAAAAGGAAAGCCCGTGGAGTATTTGGTACATGCTTTGCAGTTTGTGTAAGTGATACCAAAGAGTATAATGGAGAAGAACTGGAAACTTGGCTCTTTTCTACTAGTAGGATCTGGGTGTCATTTTGGGTATCAGGGAAAACTTTACTGAGGATTTCAACTGACTGGGAATGCCTGAGGGATTTACTTGAGTTCTCAGCAAAACCCTTGGCCATGTGTTTATCAACTATGCTTTACTGATGGCACCACAGGCAAGTTTATTTGTTCCAGGTATGTCAGTTGTCATAGAAGAATGTTGAAACTGAGCAACTGGAAGAATCTGAGCAGTAAAATGTTCGTGCAAATTTATAACCCTAGACGTGTATGCTATGGTTACTCTTACTCTTCACACTGCGGCATGACCTTCAGGTTAGTGATGGCCTTTTGAAAGGCTCATCAAAACTGCTGTGTGTCATACTCCAGTTACCTGTACTTGCTGTCAAGTATTCTCTTGGACATCTTTGTTTTATAATAGTGTGCAAATTCATTCTCTGGAGGCCCTTGGTGTGAAAGGATGACTTCATCGATATTAAATAGATTTTTCATGTCTTTTGCATTCAAAAGAGATTAAATGTTCTGTGTATCTCAAAAGTTTGAACTACTTTTTTAAACAGAGTTCCTGACCTGTATTTTTCATTGCAGATTTGTCCGTCCCTTGCAAATTATTATTTTATTGTTTTGATCCACTATTCTTAGTGAAAAGAAAAGAAAAGCCATATTTTTGGCCCAGGATATAGTCTATACTGGGTCATACCATAATAATGTTGCTGAAGCTAAGCAGATCTGTGTCTGATCAGGGTGAACTGTAACCAGGCTATAGTATGATAAAGGGATTTCTAAATACAAAGTCTTCCAAATGTTTAATATACTGTATATTATACAGAGAATCACCTGTACTCTATGTTGTTCATACAATGACAGCGTATGACCATAGGCTCTGTAATGCAGCATTATTGAACCTTAGTAGTCTTTTATGAAATAACCATTGCAGTAATCATTACCATGAATATTTTTAGCAGACTGGAATAACCAATGAGTTCTCCAGACAATCCACTCATTTTGTATTCAACTAACTACGGTATGGAAGTATTCACTCTCGTCACTACTCACCATACATGTGGCATTTTAAAAACTTAAATAAATTAAGTTCCAAAGGCCAACCTTTTTGTGGCTTATTCTTCATTCTTGCTTTTGAATAATTGTACTTTATACTAGTGCACGGGTTAGAATATTATTGTGTAATTATTTTTCAACAGTTAATATTGGGAGTCCATATTTTCCCTTCCGTTCAAAACAAATTTCATCAACAGTTGCACTTAGCCAACTTTTTCATTCACCACCAGTTTTCTAATAAATTAGTATAGAATTCATACATTCTAGAAAATCTTCACATCTATCAGAATTCTATTTATACTTATTGATTCCACACTCTCTGAGAACTAAGGGACTGGAATCTGGAATGATTTGAGGGTATGAGCTGTTTTGTTGAATGCAAGTACCAACAGGAAGTATAGTGCTTGTTTTCTCATGATAATTTATTAACTATGAGCTTTCAACCAATACAGTAGCTATGTCACAAAGTTCCTGAAAGTGACATTTACACATTGGAGGAAGATTGAAAGATAGATGCAGATAGATACTAAACTATGGTGGATCAAAACCAACATTGAAATAATGTCTGTTACTGGCCTATGGTCCAAACCATGAGATATTTGATCTGTTCTCCCCACCCCCACCCCATTCTTAATGTGTAGTAGAAATAGAAGTTAATTTGAAAGTTAATAGAATGTAGGCATCTCTCTTTGCAAATACCAGCTTTTTGAGTGAACCACAAGCAACTCTAATAATGTTTATACTATTAATGTTCATCCCAACACGTTTCTGTGCCAAAGCTGTCACTTGACTAAACCTGTACTTAGGGCGAATTAGGAGAGTTATGATGTTTCTGTCACCTGCTTTAGAAAGTCTGATGACAAAGTAATTGTTCTTCTAGACTAGAGAACCAGAATGGTGCATTGGATCATACATAATTGCTGAGAATTTTCTAGTATTTGAAAGTCCAATTGAACCATTCAATGCATTTGAAAATGTCAGATGCTAATTTAATTTTAAAAGAAATCACATTTTTCATTTTGCAAGAATAAGTAGTTTCTGCCTTTTAGTTGCTGTTTCCTGCTGCTGTTTTATTGTTTCCAAATTGTGGTGAAGTTTTTTGGAATGATCTTTGTATTACGTTGCCTTTAGCTTTGATTTCATTTTATTAAAATTTTCTGTTGTGTGCGTTTGTATTTCCTTTTGTGCCCTCTCCTCCATTATGGAGTTTTTGTTGTCTTTACTTAGTGCATGCTTTGTTGCCTTCGGTACGCTCATGTACTTTTGTTTATTACAGAGCATCCCCATAATGAAACGTCCTTTCGAAATCACACTGACATGTACAGTGGTGAGTCAACACTGACTTCTGGAGAACTTCATGTTTTAACCCCTCTGCTTCTAACCTGACTTACTATTGTGTTAACATCACTTGTGGGTCAGTCAGTGAAACTGGCAAGGCAATTTTGAATGGCCCATTGAAACTATACATCTGGATCTTGATAATTCAGACCTGACCAAATACATTTTCATAGTCTTCAGAACATGCATTGTCTTTTTAAAATGCCGACGCGAATGGAATCTTTGAATTAATGTTTTTAAAACAGTTCATAGTTGTGAATTTTCACTTCATTCATTGAAGTTTTAAATAATTTTTATTTCTGTGTGTGTATATGTGTTTGTATGTGTGTGTAAAAGAAAAAGACTCAGTCCATCCAGCATGACACGGTAGCCAGATGTTTAGCATCATGTTAACCTGAAGCTCATGTTTGCATGGCATGCAATCTAAATAACACTCATCTGCAGCAACCAATTTCTCCCAGACAGTTTCATCAAATCTTCACTGGCAATAAGATCCCCTAATATAGAGATAAATATTATGTACATTTTACCTGTTAAAAGGAATTATAATGATGGAATACTGGCATATGAAAAGAAAAAAATGCCTGATTTTTCTTCTTTGGTTGATGATATACTTTGCAGTGCTGTTTCATGTCTGATACATGCTTCAAAAGATTCTCCATTCTTTCCTTTCTATCTTACTCCCTCTAGAGAGTATAACAGTTGAGGGAAGCCTACGTTAAAAATTTTGCTTCAGATATACAATCACTTCTGTCCCCTGGGGCACAATCATTCTTTTGCAGTGGGTTGAAAGTGATGTGCAAACGGTGTGATAATGTAAACAATTGCAGAAAGGAGGATTTACTTCAGGGAAAAATGGATTGAGGGAGAGTTTTCAGAAAAAGAAAGCAAATAGCTTTTTAAAAAGCTTGGATGGGGGATATAAGTCCAAAGGCTCCTGCTGATTTCTCTAACACAAATTTAGTACAGTGCTCTTAATAAAGGATGCATTCAATCAGTTTGTTGCACAACACACCCACATTTATTTCCCACTTATGTATGGTCCACATGGCTCGTCTGAAATTTGTGCTTCTATTGCACAGATTTCTGTTTGTCCAGATGGCATAATATTTTGTACAGGGAGGGTAGGGAAAGAGATCCTTTTTTGACATTGTTTGTTCATGACTGCATACAAACATGATTTTCCTCATTGCTGCAGCATTTTGTTAAAACTAATGGTAACTGGAAGTTGATCTGGACTCATCTTGCTACCTTTGTAAAAGGCACACTCTATACTTCCAACACAAGTGTAACTGCCAAAATAACATACCTCATTTAAACTCCTCCAGATATACTTGAGGTAAGCTCCTGATCAGATCACTTCAATGCTGCATAGCAAAGCTCATTTCAAGAATACCACCAGGCTGTTAAATGAAATTTGTAATAATAAGACAATGAGAGGTCATTGCTGAAGATAAGCAGGTACGTAATTGATTAAGATTCTATGCAACAAGATTGGACAATATTGTTGACCTTTAGTTAAGATTTTTTTCTTTTGTTGTTCAGAAGTTTGTACCTATTCTATGTAATGTATTATTCTATTTTAAATTGCAAAAATAAAACATTTTTTTAAAAAAGAATACCACCAGGCTGAGCAAATTTGTACTTGCTCCCTGTAACGAATGGCCCCTTTTTCACAGTCTGGAAACAAAATCATCTTGTTTATCAGAGAAGAGGTTGTTTTCTCTGGAGTCATGATTATTCAGTTCATAAAACTGAACAATTTGTGTAAGGCACAGAATTGCTTACCATTCCTCCCTTCTTTGTGTCTGCACAGTCAGTTGCATCCTTTAAATGACTGACACTTTATAGCTTTCATTGCTTTTTTATTGGGGGGGGGGGGGTGCCTGCACAGTCAGAGGCATTTACTCAAGAAATGATTGCAAAAACCAATTACAAGATTAGCTTGGTTCATGGGCAGACACTGATAATGCAAACAAGTAAAGTGCGAGTTTGGTTCTTTGAACTATACCCAGCAAACCAGATCAAAAACCTGTAGAGATTTTTATTTTTTATTGAACAAGAAATAGTTCTCCTCGTTGTGCAAGACTAAGATTAAGAAAAACTAGTATGTAGAAATTAATGCCACATTTACGCTAAAAATAAGTACTAAAATTATCAAAATTCCTAATATTGTTTAATCATATTAGAGTGATATTTTAAAAAGCACCAGGTTTAGGTTTTTGTCTCACTGCTTTTAGGAATAATTCAAAAGCCCAAGTCACATGCCCAGAAATTTAACCTAATCTTCTTATGAGACTTCTATCCAGAGAAATCTGATTTGAATAACACAGTATGGCATATTAATAGAAAAATATCATACTTATCTGTTTCTAAAGCTGTTCTGTCATTATCGTGATTAGTATCTAGTTAAGAAATTGGTCAGTAAACTAAATATGACATAATCAACACAAATGCAAATGAGCCAATCAGCAAGTTCATATGATTTATGTCTGATACAGCAAGATAAGAAGGCCTGTAGCAACTCTTAACCTGTATTAAAAAGCAGTTAGTAGCCAATTTCACACGATGAGGTTCCCATGACTTCAAAGTGCATTGGTCAGGGAGTTTTTGTTTTGGTCCATATTTGTCATTATTACCTACCGCCCTGTTTTCAGTGGGCCAGGCATTACCTCTCAGTTGGCTTTTTGCTTGCATCCGGAGGGGGGGAATGTTTCGCAGGTTCTCTGTTGCGCATGTGTGCTTTAATATTTAATATAATCTTTAATTTTTATATTTAATCTTATTAATAGATCTATATATCAATCTATCGATAGATTGATAGATCAATAGATCAACATTTTAAAAGGTAAGACTGCCCCATGAAAAGTCTTGAATATGGCATCTGTACATTTTGCCCGAACACTGATTGACTTTTATGTTGGGAAGTGAAGAGGGAGTAATTGTGGCGTGCAAATTGTAAAAGGACAGCATGAACTGCCATTTACTAAACTCCCCAGGTTCACAAACATCTGCCTCCCAATGTGCTGTAAACCCAACTGTCAAGATCAATGGGCTTTTCCCAGTGTGGTATGGAATCACTGATTGTTTGTATGTAAAACTATGAGGCTGGAGACATCCCAGTTTGTTGATCAAATGCAGGGGCAAATCGGGTGTTTGGACTGACTGACTAGTCTTATTATTTTTTACTTTTTTAGTGTTAGTATTGATCTATCAATATGGTTGTTTAATTTAAAAAAAATCTAACTATCTAAAGTCATATAGGAGCGAAGAGGTCATGGACAATAGAAATGATACAGCAGGACAAGAAGTGGGAAGTACTTGGTGATAGGAAGGTGGAGGGAAGCATGCAAAGCAGCGCAAGGGAGGGGTAAGACTAGGTGGTCTGCTTATGGGCGGAGGAAAGAGGTCTGGGACAAAGCTGTGCCCACTGACAAATCTGTCCCGCTCTGGCAGTGAAGCAAAATTAAAACTGTGCCTACAAGTAGATTTGCTTGCTGCAAAGAGAGTGGAAAATGAAATTGGGGCTAGAAAAAATATGTCCATACAAGAAATCTTGCCATGACAGACATTTGCCTCCACCACACAGCAAATTCCTTGTGTGTAATTGGCCAGTCACAGTTTCTGTGACTGTTTCAAATAACCTATCAAAGATTAAGGTAACTTTAAGCAGACAGTTCACTGACAGTTGAAGAGTCCTAGAACTCTCAGTTCATGCAAAATTAGCAGGAAACAGTTGATGAAGTAATAGCTAATGCTACACAGTTTTGATTGAATGAATTAATTAATGTGATGTGGAGCATGATGGCTGCAGTAAGCACCACCACTAGATCTTTATAAGTTCACTGGAGCATATAAATAGGCCTTGGACTTCTGATGGTGTGGCATGAATGTACAGATATGTGTACATCAGTTCCATTCATATGTTCCAGTGACCATGAGCAGATCAGAAATAGGGCTATCTGCTGCACTTCTGTCTCTAGATATAAACAAAATCTGTTGCAGCATGTGAAGGGTAGCCAAATGGTTGCTCTTCTTGGAATTCCGTGTATTATGTAACTAGCTTACCTTAGCCTGGAAGAAGGGCTTAGTTGCAGCTAATTGCCTTGGCAGAACATATTGCTTTCTCCCTCAATCATGCTTCTCCCTCAAGCAGTATGGCTTCCTCAGTCATCTTCAGTATGGCTTCGCTGCAGAAAAAGCTGCCCACTACTTTCCAATACTTTTAAAATTCCATAGGCATCAGCCCATCTTTGCAGTTTCCGGGGCCACCCTACCCACTGTGAAAAGATTAGTGTTCAGTATTCTCTGAAGTGAAGGTCTGCATTTTCCTCCTCCTTGACATGTAAGATGGAAAGATGCCACTGAGAAGCACTAGGGAGACGTTCAAACATATTGTAATGTCATTTTCTCCAACTTCTTAAATGATAACCTAGTATTAATTTGAACTAAATTTTGTTCAGCTGAAATATAAAACATTGCTCTCATTAAGGTAGTTAACCAGTTCTCCTGCATTTATTTATTTACTTACTGCATTTCTACCCCACTTTTATCCCCAATGAGAACCCAAACTAGCTTACAACATTATCTTCTCCCCCATTTTATTGTCACAGCAACCCTGTCAAGTAGAATATGTGACTGGCCCAAAGTCTTCCAACCAGCTTCCATGGCTGAGTGGGGTCAGATTGGTGGTCAGGTTGTCTGCATATGGAATGGCTGAGTCATAGAAGGTGGGAGATTGCAGAGGTCTGGTATCTGAATAATAGAGCATCCGTTATGTATGGTAGAATTGATGGTTTTGAAGTCAGGAATTCTCTACTATCTTAGAAAATTCTCACAGATATAAATGTCACATCAAGCAATTACTTTTGCATGGTTAAGCTATCACGAGAGGAGATTAATGGACTTTGTAATGTTTTATTTACTTGTAAACAGGTTTGATTGAAATCAATGGGGCTTCTGGGTGTTTTTCTTTAATTTATTTTTTAACCTGGAAAGTGTCTGGAAAGTGTCTGGTTACCAGATGCAGCTTCAGAGGGGTGATTTAAATGGGAAAAACACCTCCTCTTCCAGCACCACTGATTCTCATAAAATGGCAATGCTATAAGGAACATTCCTTTAATTAGAATTAGCAGATGCCCTTGAGATGTTCAAGGAGGTGGCACATAAAATTAGATCATCTGGGAGTAGTGTTTGATTCAGAACATAGACTGTAAGGATGCATCTAGAGAAGAATTCTGTGCTTACGGGGAGTACTGTATGCTCGAATGTCTTGTTAAGGCAAGTCTGAACTAATGTTTCAAGCAATTTTTTTTAATCCAAATAGTTTAATTTTAAACACATTTCTGAAATGCCTAACGTATGTTATTGTGTACTGTTATCAAAAATGAATAGGAATAGTGTTTTTCTGATGTATCTTCCCTGATAGTCCAGAGTCCTGTTTCCAAAATCTGAGCTCCTTTAGTGGGAACTTTGCAGTGAATCCTGAAACCTCAGTGATGAATCAATCAACTATCCTTATGCTGGCCAGACCCTGATTCTTACTGATCAGTTAACAGCACGTAACTGTTGAATGATATAATTATGTTCATGAGAAACTTCCCATTGGGAAATAGGCAAAGGTTCTCTTCTTGAACATATGAGAATTTAAAGTTGCCTTACACTGACCTTTTTTTCCATTGGGCATAGTATTAATTGTTTTAGCTGGAGGTGTCAGGTATTGTATAAGAGACTGTCTGCTTGCACTCTATGAGGGACCTATGGCCCCTGTCTTAAATGTGTCTTTCATCTTCTACAGCTTAATGGCCAATCTGTTTATCTGTTTCAGATAATCAAGGCAAAAAGGGTGAATCTACATCTACCGTTGGAGTGTTAGATGTGCTGCTTTTAGTTCATCCAAACTCTGCATTGAAAGAGAATGTTCATTCTATGATTCTCTCAAGCTTAGGAAGGAAGGATATTCCAGATGGGAATAACATACCTCCAATATGCATGTAGCCTATGCTTCCTGTTGATTGCTGGAAGAAATCTTGCCATGTGGCCCTATCATTATTTATAGAACCTGATACTGAATAAGTCCAGAACAAGTTGGAAACCATACGCAAATGGGTGGCTATGGCAAGTCAGAAATTAGAAATGGGTCATGATGGAATATGAAGAGAGGGTGTGAATTCACATCATTTTTCTATGAAGCTCTGCTGACTTTCATAGGAACACAAGAATACCCTGCTGGATCAGACCAGTGGTTCATATAGTCCAGCATCCTGTCTCACACAGTGGCAAATCAGTTACTGTGGAGAGCCAACAGCAGGGCATAAAGGCCAAGCACTAGTAATTAGAGCTTTACTGCCTTGGAATTGGAGGAGGCCCTCTTTAGTCACCATGGCTAGTGGCCACTGATGGACCTGTCATGAATTAGTCTAATCCTCTTTTAGAGTCGTGTGTGCTTGTAACTCATCACTACATCCTCTGGCAGTGAATTTCGCATTTTAATCACTCATTGAGTAAAGAAGTATTTCCTGGAATCTGTTGATACCCTTCAAATGACATACAACTTCACACCAATGCAGCCTGTTATAAAAACAGTCTGGAACTGACAGGATGCACTAACAAAAAAGACTGCCAAGGGTAGAAGAAGCAATATGTTTTACATATGGTATCAAAGAGTACAGGACATGTCTAGATGTTGCCTTCTCTGGCAACTGTAGCATCTCTTCAAGCAATGAGGCAGGAAATGCCTCAAAGAGGAGGTATTGGTTGCCAGATGAATCTTCAGAGGGGTGATTTAAATGGGGAAAACACCCCCTCTTCCAGCATCACTGATCTGAACAAATTTGGATCATCCTCTAGTATCTCCTGCATAATGTGTCATTTGGCCCTAAAGGATGAGAATTCTTATTCCCAAACTATATGCTAATACGCATTAGTATTCTGCAAGAGATGTAGACGTGTTCTGAAAAATTAACCACCCGCCTTGCTCTCTGTTGGAATACGGAGGCAGCAGCAATTTTCTTTACAATTTATGGGGACTGTAGTCATTCTGAGACAGAGTGCACTTGGATTCTGTGGTGCAACCCCTAGCAGACACTTAGGCATCCCACATCATCACTACTGTTCAGAAACCATAACTTCAGTCCTCATTCCCTGCAGGTCAAAGAGGAAGGTGGATGGTAAAAAATTGTACAAGGTAAATCTATGTAGGAATATTAATCGAGATGTCCACCATTACAAGGAGCAAACCTGCCAATTGTTCTAGGAGCTGATTAAGAAAACAGATGTAACCTTTTTGAATGTAGAAGCTAGGTGCCTCAGGTATCAACATTTTGGATGACACAATTTTAAATTAAGGAAAAAGTTGTTCTGGAGCTGAGATTCCATTTTCTAGTATGATATAAATAGTGTTGGTTCACTATTCATTGCCCTTTTGGTATTCTCAGAATATTTTCTTCACAGAAGCATGCACGTCATTCCATATTTTATAGAACCATGATATTAGTAACATATAATCTCTTCCCATTATGCATTTGTAAATCCCATTAAGAGGATTTTTGCCAATTGCTCAATTCTGTACCTCTTGCATGGTTTGATGGATGAGTAGCTAACATCTGACTAAGCTGCATTATTCCAGTGTTACAGGCTTTGCTTCAGCAAGGGGAATAAAAAAATTGAGTACATACAATACATAAGAGATTGGTAGCAACACCGGCATTACACCAGCCATATATAATTTCTATTAGATTTTTATCCTGCCCTTTTACTAAGGATTAATGTAGGTGGTTCTGCCCATTTTATCCTCACAACTGCCCTGCAGGATAGGATAGACTGAGAGACGGTGACTGTTCCAAGTTCATTGGGTAAACTTCAAGGCAAAGTAAATATTAGAGTCCAGGCTTCCCTAGTCATGGTGTAGCATTCTACCCAGTGAACCATATTGACACCATGTATATGCATGCATACATTCCAGGACAAATGGGCATCCACTGGCCTCGAAAAAGCCAGAGGTGGGATTTGTTAGCACTCTAGTTGTCCATGGAACTAGTGTGCACTTTGCAGGATCAGCCCCCTGATAACTATTTATCCAGCTGTTGCTTGAAGACTACTTGAATAAAGTTCAGTGTGTGTTTGTGGAACGCTTTTCTTGTTATTACCAGATTTTCTCGTGATTAATGTGATGTCTATAGCCCTATCTGAACAATGGAAGTATCTGGAGCTAGGGGGTGATCCTGTTCCAAATGATGTCTTGGACAAGGAGCATCCTTGGTGCCCCCCTTTATTTATTCAACATTGGATGTAGCTTATTGCAGGCACACTCCAAGCCCAGCACCTCCAAGCCCAGCACCTCCAGATAGCTTGTTCCTGATCTCAGGCATGGAATAATGGGAAAGCCCTTGCATATGAAAGAGCTCGATGAGCGCACCAGGAGCCCTACAAGGTTCACACTTTTGTCTTGTTTTATGGGGAATTCTGCACTTGTTAATATATAGTGTATCTCCATTCAGAACAGTGAGATAGCATTGGTTTAGTGGAGGCCTTGGTACAGAATTTTGGTTTGCGTGTAGTGCGGTTGAAGGTACACTGGGGTCCTTTGGTGGATTGTTAAATCGAGTCCCGAGTATGTCCTCATTTTGGTTCATTGAACTTATTAAATTATTGTTATCTCTAGTACAAATTCCTTATTCTTTCTAGGTATCAAAATGGTTTTGTGTGTAAGTATGGTCAAGTCGCTTCCAATTCATGGCAACTCTATGAATCAATGTCCTCCAAAATGTCTTGTCTTGCAAACAGCAGACTATGGCTTCCTTTATAGAGTCAATATTTTACTATTGTGTTAATTCTGCCTGGAGTAAGAAGGTTTTAAATATGTTTGCACAAAGGAAAAAGTTAACAATTCTTCCCCTATCTGGCAACCATACCATTCCTTTTCCCACTTTATTTATTTATTTATTTTTGGAGCAGCAGTGGTATAGTGGTTAAGAAAAGGTGTACTCTAATCTGGAGGAACCGAGTTTGATTCCCCGCTCTCCTGGTTGAGTGTGGAGGCTTATCTGGGGAATTCAGATTAGCCTGTGCACACTCAACACATGCTAGCTGGGTGACCTTGGGCTAGTCACAGGTCTTCTGAGCTCTCTTAGCCCCACCTACCTCACAGGGTGTTTGTTGTGAGGGGAAAAGGGAAAGGAGTTTGTAAGCCCCTTTGAATCTCCTTACAGGAGAGAGAGGGGGGAAATAAATCCAACTATTATTATTGTTATTATTATTATAAAACAGTTATACACAGCAAACAAGATCAATATGCTGGATTTTGTATTACATCACACGCTGGATTTTGTATTACATTATTATTATTATTATTATTATTATTATTATTATTATTATTATTACAAAAGTATTGTGAAAAGTCAAAGGAGATTTTTTTAATGTCATTAGAATGTGTTCAAATTTTTATCTCCAACAAGTGTGCAAAAAGTGCACAGATTATAAAATTTAATCTGTTTTCACTGTGAATAAAGTGATCCACCTCAAGCATGTTTTTCTGTCATTCCATTCCATACCACTTCTGTCTCTCTTCATCTTTTCCAGTTCAAACCCTGCATCATTTAAGCATCTTCCCCAAACTTGTCAAATGATTTCTGTGTCAGGCCTTGAGAAGACACTCAGACTTGAAGTGTCTTGTGAACATGTTTGCATGTTTTTTTCCCTACTGTTGGTTGTTTCTCATTGTCTGAAGTTCTTCATTGCTGAAAGCCCTGCAGAGAAAGAAATTTACAAGTGTCTGTTTTTTTCCCTTATGTCCTGATTTCAGCTCGAGGTGTTACTGAAAGGCATCCCAGCTTTATGTATCCTACTGGGACCTCAAGCAGTCAGATGGTTCTGAGAGGGGAGGATCTCTTGCTGGAATGTATTGCGTCAGGAGTGTACGTACCACTTGGGGTCAAGTGTAGAGTGGGCTCATGTCATGTCAAGTACTTCAATGTTTCCTCCACCCGTTTCTATTTCATATATTTTTTTATTTTATTGCCGATTCTGTTAGTAATAAAATTAAAACTTATTAAGTATTCCTCCTGAGAGCAGTATTAGTGAATAAAACAGTATCTCCTTTGAGCACATGAAAAATATTACTCTGATGGGCCACTCAGCCACAAATTTATATAGAATACATCAGTGCCATTATTAACAAGTAATAACTACTGTGGTTATGAGAATGTTTCAGTAATAATAGAGGGATAGTAACATGTGCATTATAACCTATAGATCTTGAGTCATTCAGTGAGACTCCTGTTCTTATTAACAAGTCATCTCTTAGGGAACAGCTGCCTTTTCTTTGTGTTGCAAGAGTCTTTATCTGAAGTGCACAAATCCTGTTCTCTTCTTCCTGTAGCCCAACACCAGACATCATATGGCACAAGCGGGGAGGGGAGCTCCCAGTAGGTAGGATCAGTTATGAAAACTTCAGAAAAGCGCTTCGTATTGCTAACGTCTCTGAGGAAGATTCTGGTGAATATTTCTGCTTAGCATCCAACAAAGTGGGCAGTAGCCGCCACACAGTCTCGGTGAGAGTGAAGGGTATGTCCTATTTACTATAACATTCTTATTCTTTTGTCTGTTAGCCTATAATGAATTAATGTAATAATGAATTAATATAATGAATAAAGCACAAAATCCAGTGTTCCAGATGAAGAGAACCACCTTTTAGTAGCCAATCCTAGCAAGACCAACTTAAGCTCTGTGATGTGGCATGTAGTTTATATATTTTTGTTCCAATTTAAAACATAATTTTTTTAAAAAAAAATGGGGAGAGTATTCGTGTGCATGTAACAATCAGCCTGTTCTACTTCTACTGCAGGAATGGGAGAAGATGCCTGTTATATTGTGTTCACAGCATGTACAAGTAGTAACATAGATGCTTTTTGAGATTTTTCTGAGCCATGTCCCCTCCCTCTTGGTATATAGTAGATTTTAAGTTGTTTTCTTAAAATCTTTTATATATTTTTAATATTTATATTACTTAGTTGTTGTTTTTATTATTGTCACCCACCTTTGTCCTGAGATGCTGAGGAGAAATATTGGCATGTGAATATTTTAAATAAATGAATGAATAATATTTATTTTGTCATTAACATGACAAATCACATTCTTACATGGGTGTAAAAGAAGCTTTCTTCAGCTTTTATGAAGATAGTTATTGCTAAGTAGGTGAATTCTGTCTGAGTTTTATCTAGGAGAGATTCTGTCTGTCTCTTACACTTGGAGTGCAGTACCCATAACTGGCAATCATTATTCAGAACGTTCCTAACATTAACATTCATTTTGATCCTAAGCTATTGGATACTACTGTCCTTTTGGACCCAATTTATGGTGCTTCTCTTAATCTATGGTCGATTCCACACAGCATAATTATACTGGGTTACATTTGATATTTAACAATCTGGGTCTATTGTATCCTGGTTTCTCCCTTCACATGGGTGCCCATTTCTGTGAAGGAATTAAGTTAAGACTAGGAGGAGATCCTCCGATTACTTTTGCACGGACCTGGCTCTTCCCCCCACCCCAAAGGCAATGCTTCTGATTGGCATATGCACAGCAACTACAGGAAAACCAAGCACGGGGGACACACACCTTTTTTCTAGCTTTGGAAAGGAGTCGGTGCAGTGAGCAAGCACATTGTACTATACAGAGTAAAAACTTTTCCCCAATACTGGGCAGAGCACTATGTTCCATCCACATTTAAAGGTGTGCAAGAAACACAAGACACTCATCCCCCCCCCCCCGCTCCCCGATACAACCAATAATATTTGACTGGTCTTTGGGGCTGTCACAAGGTGAGAGCATCCTGCCAGGCAGGCACTTCCTCCCTCCCAGGACCCTGTTGGGAGCGTGAACCCGGAGCTGAGGAGCTGGGTTCTCCGGGCTGTGACTCGGCTAGCAAGCAGTGCTTGGCGAGAGCGAGCAGGAACTGAGCAAGCGCTTGTGCTTTCCCACATGGAATTGCTTGCCTGGCTCCTGGAAGATCTGTCAAAGGGCAGAAAACTTGCTTGGGGAACATTTTGGAAAGGGCAGGCTGCAACTCAGCAGAAATGAAACTGACATGATGTAAGGCGTGGAGATCAGGCAGCAAGGTAGGAAAAATAAATCAGTTTTGCTCCCATGGCATTTGCACAGAGTGAATTCAATGTGGGATTTTGGAAAAAGATCACAATTTTAGTGGTTTTTGGAAAACCCGGGATAAGGAAAATATTGCGGGACAAACCCGCTTTAGGATCAGGAACCAAGCAAACCTCTTGGTCAAACGGGGATATTTCCCTTGCTCAACCTGGGATACTCGGACCATATAATATCTTTAATATATCTATAGCATAATATCCTTGACATCCTAACCCCAACATACTCTAATGATCATTTGCTCTTATCTGAACCACCCAATTTATTAAGATCTCCTGTGGAGCACATACTCAAAATTCTATGCTTGTGGGAGACTAGCAGTACAGTGCAGTACAGTAAGTGTTCTTCTTAGAATCCCACAGAGGTCCAATCATTAAGGCTTACTCCAAGGAAAGTGTTGTAGGAAGGCACCGTGTGATCCTCCAGGCTGCTTGGGAAAATGTTTTGTTCAGTCACCACTGTTTGAAGGATACCAGCTCAGGCTGAATGTATGAGTGGGTTTTACTAACATGGGCTTATGTCTGCTTTTGTATATTCTTGTTCTTGTAGTTTTAGCTATGTTTACTATGTTCTTTGATTCTTTGATTATCTTCTTATATTGACTGCATTACATTTTTACAAAAAAGTTGTTAACCTTTGTTAATAAATAGATACAATCGGCAGACAAAGCTGTAGCAAACTTCTAGTCTTTCAATAAGTGGTGAGATGCTCACTAATTAGAATGGGATATGTTGTGAAAGGACAGAGAGCGGTCTCATTAGCTGTAATATCCCTTTGTCTATGTATCTTTCTTTTAAGCTGCTCCTTACTGGTTGGATGAACCAGAGAATCTTGTTTTGGCTCCTGGTGAGGGTGGGAGGCTGATTTGCCGAGCCAATGGTAATCCAAAGCCTTCAATCCAGTGGCTGGTGAACGGAGAACCAATAGAAAGTAAGCATTTCTATTATGAACCTACAATAATAGTTTATAACCCTTACAGTGTGTTTCTTGAATTCACAATTTTGAATAAGAATATGCAGGTATTTTCAGTGATGATGGTATTAGCAATGATCACAGGTTTGCATCAGCTATGATTAATTAAAAGGAACATGGAATTGGTCATGAACAAGGGGTGGGGGGCAATGAGAAAACACAGGGGGATAAGTGACTGAGAAATTTCCCGCTTAATATGCATACATCTTCACTATCAGGATAAGTTGTGCAGCCTTATCTTTCATCCCTTTCATTTCCTTCTTTTCCTCCAGCTTACATTCAACTGCCTTCTGGGGTGATGAATCTGCTCATTTCTCATCAGACTGTTTTGTGTTTTTTCTTCTTCTTAATTTACTAACTGGTTTTTTTTCATATCTGCAGTCCTTAGGATAGACAGATACTCCTATTTCTTCTAGGAGCAGCCTCATTTTGCACTCATCCATGAGGAAATGTTGTGTTAATTCCTGACACCAATAAGTAGTAAAAGGAGCCCCCTTGAGTGCTTTCAGATTTCTATTCTGTTGCAGCTTATTTTTCTTATCCCTTTTAAGATAATTTTTTGTATGCTAACTTGATGTCTCCATAATTATTTCCAAGTAGGCATGTGGATTAGTTTGTAACAATCGCTAGAATAGTTCCCATGTATTGTAGAATGTGTTATAGAATCAATCTGACTATTAGAATTTCAAATGTTGCTCGAGAAAATTTAATATTCTGTTGCATAGCCTACTGAGTAGCCTCCTTTATAAGACTTCTCTTAATTCCTTACTTCTTGTATTATTATCCCTTGCTGTGTCTTGTCTTCAGTATGGTAATTCGGAACTCTACAAAAGTCTTGTCTGGGATCATGAGTCCATACAATTTTTGTGAATATATAACGTTTGCAATAAAGCACAGAAATTGAGTGGTAGTGTTCGTCTGTTGAAGTGGACTTGATGACATGTACTACCAGCTCAATTCAAAATGTTGGTGTTGATCTTTAAAGACCTAAACAACAAAGTACCTGAAGGACTGCCTTCACTCATTTGTATACAAAGAAACACCTAGTCCTTTATGAAGCTTCCTGACCGCTGTCATCAACAAGGGGCCTGCTTTTGGTGCTGCTGCCTTCTGAGATTAGGTGGGTGGCAAACCAGGAGAAGGCGTTCTCAGTCGTGGCACCAAAACTCTGGAACATTTTAATGTTTTAAATTCTGTGTTCTGTATAAATTCCAGAGGAAAGCCTATTAGTCAACTAACATTAAAAAAATCCTATTGCAGGCAGAGGCCAAGTTATTTCATAGATTGAACAGTTCTGAATTGGGACTTAATAATGTGTTGGATCTTTCTTGATTTTTGTATTAATTTATTGGTTTATGACATATGGTGTTCTGTATGTAACTAACATAATAACTAGTAAGGGATTCCTTGTATTTGTGATGCTGTATGCTTATTTGAACTACTTGTAAAACATAAAATGAAAGGGTTCACTTACCTTTAAGAATCTTTAAGAACTTTACAGCAGTAAGCAATCCGCACTAATTTATAATGCTTTGGTGCATAGCTGGCAATTAAACAGGCTGGGCTACCAGGGTTGATTTTGCACATTAAAAATGCCCTGTTGTTGGCACGGGGAATCCCTGGTGCAATGGGGAGTTCCCCACAGCTCCTGGTGCTGCAGCGTGTCTGCCACACTGTTGCCCCGGCACATACTGTTCATTTTCCTACAAGTGCATGGAGTTCTATCATTTTTTGGAGGTGTGCCCAGGAGCTCTACCAGACAGATTGAATTTAATCAGTGCTTTTAATAGGACTATATTTCAATGTGTTTTTGCAGCATTGTGACTATGATACATAGTTATGTTTGAGCAGTATTGATCATTGCTTGTTCTTTCACTTTGTGCTTTAAAGAGTAAATTGCACTTTCTATGCCCTAGTGCTTCATTTCTAGCAGCCAGGAGTGCAGTGATTTTTCTTTTCTTTCATGCCTTGTACACTGTATTCTACTTGTGTGTGTTTTTTAGCTTTCTTAGTGACCATTATGAAGGCAGAAGGGAGGGATGTACACTTCGTAAAATAAATATCTGCTTGGGACATGAAATTAACCCGTAAGACTGTACTTCAGGAATCTGCACTGTCAAAAGTGAGATTCGGGGATTTCAGGGATTTCTCAGCAATGCCCCCTCCTGTCCATTACAAAATTCTCTCTCCTCAGAGGTGCAACAGGATGTGCACATTTTCCTTTTCTGAGAGGCCTTTGAATTTTAAATTTTATTGTAACTGAGTTGCTGAAGATTTTTAGGCTGCTCTGATGTTTATATCATGTTTTTATTTTTATGTTGTTTTTACACTGTTGTTTATTTTACTTTGTCTTATCCTGCTGCTTTCCATACATGTGCTTTTATATTTTAGCCAGTGTTGTTCATTGTGATTGCTCTTAGATATCTGCTGCTTTTCATGATGATTGTATGGATTAATTTATTACAGTTTTCATAGGGATTATATTTTAGCTCTTTCAATATGAGGTGCTGTAGTCATTCCTTATGAAATAGAAGTATAGGATAACATGTTTGCTAAATAAATTATTGTCTTTCTCAAAGGTTCTCTTCCTAATCCAAGCCGTGAAGTAAAGGGAGACACTGTTATGTTCCGGGATGCCCAGATTGGCAGCAGTGCTGTGTACCAATGCAATGCTTCTAATGAACATGGGTACCTGTTAGCCAATGCCTTTGTCAGTGTATTAGGTGAGCTTCTGATTGCTGCACATTATATACTGTATATATCTAGATTTCTTCACCATACTGTTTTAAGGAAGCATTTCTGATTATCCTTGCTTTGAAATGGTTATATATTCGTGATTTCCTTTCCCCTGGAAAAGTGACATCCTTGTTCACCCATTGATTAAATTCAGAAAAAATGGAGAGTATATGTAAGAGTTTGTTTTTATCCATATGTTTCTCCTCGGCAAAAGTAACATTTTGATTTGTGTCCCAAGAGGCAGAAAGACAATTCAAACATGCTTGTGTAGCACTGGGCCAAATTAGACTAGACAAAAAGGGAAGGGGAGGGAAATTATTTCTCTATTTTTACTGCTCTACTGTGCACATGGAGAAACAATAATGGAGAAATACTCCCCCCACCCACCCAGAAATGTTTAGGCTTGGAAATTGGTTGTAGAGGGAGCAGGGACTATTTGTCCTCCATAGTAGAATTCCAAGCTCAAATGGGCTCTCCTTTGTTTTTTAACAGACATTCTCCGCAGTTGCTGCGTGGCTGTTAAACAACAGAATTGGGTCTTGGGAACCAAGACCCAACTCTTTAAAAGAGAGCAAGTCTAGTTTGGACCCACACTCATTCTAAAAAATAAAAGATCAACAACTGCAGAACATTTAGCTTCCACATCAGAATTTCGTCTTTTATCATTCATAACAAAGTAATTCACCCTGTCCATGTTTTTTTTTTCTGAGGTGCTATGATTCCACAGAGGACTATATCTTGTGTACATGTTTCTTATAAACTTCTTAGCTGAAAGTATTGTATGATAATATGTAAGAATGCATTCATGCCCATTTGATTTGAAAATTAACCCAGTAATAATGAAACGGGATAAACTAAAGTTTCTTCTTCCTTAAATGTCTAACATCCTGCTGCTAATGTTGATTGGCAAGCACAGAAAGCACTTGTCTTCCTTGGATGGGATGAGTTTAGAAAGTAGTGAATGTCTCATCAGTAATAAAATGCAGTCTTGTAAAAGATAAAGGGGTGTTTGCTGTATGCATAATGAAAATACATGTTTCAGATTACAATGACAGGTAACCAAGCTTATGGGAGTGGGCACTGAGTTAAAAGCTGAGAAATACAGTAGAAGTTAAAGTCAATGGAGGGGAGGAAATCAGTTTACAAAGTTTAGGAAGACAAGGGAGTCCAAAAATGGCTTGAACACTTGGTAGAAATGAATGAAAATGGGGTGGGGGTGATCAGCAATGCATGGTTCCAAGGATAGCCTTCAAAAATAAGAAATCTTGTATTTCTACTAAAATAGATTTTGGGGGGAATCCATTATTGAAAACCATCCTCCAAACCCAACTAAACCTTCCAAAGAATGGATTGCAAGCTTAGATGTGAAAATAGCAGTGTTTAATTTTGCAGCATTTTGTAACCAACATATCCAGTAGCTTCTGGCTGGCTTTACAGACAACATTTTGTTGTCTTTTTAAGATGTTTCTCCTCGGATCCTTGCTCCTCGTAACCAGCTGATGAAAGTGATTCAGAACAACAGAACTCTTCTGGATTGTCCATTCTTTGGGTCCCCAATCCCTACAACACGATGGTAAGATTTGTTATTAATTTCTGCAGCCTTGTTTCTAGCAGAATATACCTTGTGTTACTTTCCTCTCTTACAAGTGCTTTCTTGTATTGTTGTGAGGTTCAAGAATGGCCAAGGAAACACTCTGCATGGTGGCAACTATAAGATGCATGAGAATGGAACTCTGGAAATTATCATGGCTCGAAGAGAAGACCAGGGAACGTACACTTGTGTGGCAACTAATATTCTGGGCAAAGCAGAAATCCAGGTTCGCCTGGAAGTCAAAGGTAAGATGATTCATATGTTCATAAAGAGTCAGGATTCCACAAATATGAGAGAACTGTGGATAGCCAGTTTGCCTTAAAAGACAGTGGGGCTATATTCAAGGTACTCAACTTACAAAAAATGAAAGTTATATGCTTATATGAGGAAAAGCAATATAATATATTATGGTGTTACTAGATGAGTCATTCCTGACATGGTGTAGCTGTGGGCTGCCATCATTTGTTAAATTCCACATCACAGACTTCAAACTAAATTATGATTTCAAGTATGCTATGACCTAGAACTGTTCTAATTCCAATTCCAATTTCCTTTTTCTTTTCTATCTTTCTTTCTTTCCTTCCTTATTTTTGTGGGGGGGGGGGGCATCAGATCACTGCTGACTCATGGCAACCCAGAAGGGTTTTCAAGGCAAGAAGCAGTTTGCCATTGCCTGCCTCTGTATTCCTGGTATCCCCACCTGAATACTATTCAGGGTCAGGGCTCAGAGTGTGTGACTGGCCCAAGGTCACCCAGCAAGTTTTTATGGCAAAGTGGGGATTTGCACCTGGGTTTCCCAGACCCAAGTCCAGCAACTTAACCACTATACCACACTGGCTATTTCTTTGCTCTACAGTAAGGATTCTAAACATGGGCAATACCACCCCCCTGGCGGCAGTGGAAACATCAAGGGAGGCGATGAGGAATTTTGGGGCAGTAACGGGATGGCAGAGAATTTTGGGGTGATAGGAGGGCAGGGACTCCTGGGTCAGGTGACTGAGGAAAGGTCTTGTTCTTCTGCTTTGCCATGTGGTGACTGGGGAGTTTTAAAGGAAAAGCAGCAGCACTCTCTTCACTGTGTAGCTACAGGGAGGGGGCGTGAGCCAAGGCAAAGACCCCCATCACTGCTGCTTTGCAAGGCAAAATTGTTTTTGCAGCAGCATTCTCCTCACTGCATAGCCTGAGGAGCGGAGCCAAGGCAAACAGCCCCCTCACCACTGCTTTGCAAGGCCAGAATTTTTTTAAAGGAAAAGCAGCAGCACTCTCCTGACTGTTGTTTTGAGTTTGCAGTAGACCTAATACCAAGGAAGAGGTTTGTGTTCATATGAGTGTGTGTGGAGGCACTAGGGACGTAGTCTGGGAGCCAAGTGATGGCAGCCCGAAAAGGTTTGGAAACCCCTGCTCTGCAGCAATATTTGGGCTGGCCATATTTAATTTATTCATAAATGAGCAGGAACTGTGATGAGCAGTGTAGTGTGCAGATGACACAGAATTGTTCAGAATTGTATAAACGATGGCCAACTGTGAATAGCTGCAGGAGGATCTCCACAAATTGGATGAGTGGGCAACAGT